>NC_141875.1:233422899-233733613 GCF_056163025.1 Triticum urartu
CCTTCTCTTCACAGGGCACCATGATGACTCCGCCACTTCCTGGCATCTTGAGGACGTTGTAGCCGTGGTGAGTTACGACCATGAACTTGGCCAACGCTGGGTACCCAAGGATGGCGTTGTACGGCAGGCGAATGTGAGCGACGTCGAAGTCGATGAGCTCGGTGCGGTAGTTGTCGCGTGCCCCGAAGGTGCCAGGGAGGCGGACCTGCCCAATCGGGACCGTGGAGCCGTCGGTGACTCCGGAGAAAGGCTTGGTTGGCTGAAGCTGGTTGTAGGGCACTTGGATATTGTTCAATGTTTCCACGGACAGGACATTGAGCCCTGCCCCGCCATCGATGAGGGTCCTGGTGACCACCACGTTGCTGATGATTGGGGAACAAAGGATTGGGAGGACTCCGGCTGTAGCCACACACTTGAGCTGATCTGCTGAGCTGAACATGATGGCGCACGCCGACCACCTGAGAGGGCGCGTGGCTTCGAGCTTGGGGAGGACTGCATTCACTTCGCAGGCGAACTGCTTGAAGATGCGTTGAGAGGCTGGGGCTTGAGCCCCGCCCAGGATGCAGGCGATCGCGCGCGGCTCCTGGAAGCCTCCAGCCCCCTCGTCCTGATGGCGGTCCTCGTTTCTCCTTGGCTGCAGCAGCAGCGGAGGGAGGCCTGCGTTGCCTTGCGGGCGATCCTCGCGAGGCTGATCCCTCCAGTCTCCCTCGCGAGGCGGGTCTTGCCAGCGATCCTCGCGAGGTCGATCGCGCCACCCTTGGCGCGGGCAGCGGTCTTCCCAGCGCCCTGCGTTCCTTCCTCCTCCTCGACCGTAGCCCCGGTAACCGTGGTCGGGGCGACGGCCGATCCTTCCTTCTCGCACGGCTTGGAGCTCTTGACATTCGTTGGTGTTGTGGGTGTGGAGATCGTGGTACACACAGTACCGACTGCCCTTGGAAGATTCGGGCTGATCTCTGCCCCGCTGGGTGTCTGGTTCTGCCACGAGCACGGCAGCCCCCTTGCGCTTCACATCCTTGGCCTTGGGCTTCTTCTCTTCTGGGTCTGCGGTAGGCAGCTCGAGGAGGGAGAGACGCCCTTCCTCAGACCTGGCGCACTTGGTTGCCAAGTTGAACAGCTCCAAGGAAGTGCATAGGTCTTCATTCATCGCCAGCTCCTCCTTCATCTTGACATCGCGCACGCCGTCGGAGAAGGCGGAGATGATGGCTTCCTCGGTCACCTTGGGAATCTTGAGGCGTGCGTTGTTGAAGCGCTGGATGTACTTCTGCAGGGTCTCTCCGGGTTGTTGCTTGATGCGGCGCATGTCGCTCACGGCGGGTGGCCGGTCGCGAGTACCTTGGAAGTTGGCGATGAAGCGGGTGCGCATCTCGTCCCAGGAGGAGATCGTGCCTGGAGCCAGGTTCAGGAGCCAGGTGCGGGCCCCGTCCTTGAGCGCCATGGGAAACCAGTTCGCCATGACCTTCTCGTCTCTGTTGGCAGCTTCGATGCCCAGCTCATAGAGCTGGAGGAACTCCGCAGGGTCGGTTGTGCCGTCGTAACGAGGAGGCAGGTCTGGCTTGAACTTGCCGGGCCACGCGACGCTGCGTAGCTCGGTGGTGAAGGCACGGCAGCCTAATGTGGCCATGGGAGGCCTTGGGTGACGGAGAGCTTGTTCTTGCATGTCCCCACGTGCTGCAGCTGGGAGCAGCGTGGGGTCTTGATGCGCGGGAGCAGGAGCATGGTCGCGACCTACTGGAGCAGGGAGTGCCCGGGCAGCTTCTTGCGGGCGAGGGACTTCTTGGCAGCTCTGCTCTTGCCGCGCTAGCACCTGACGGAGCGGGTTCCGCCCAGGGGCCATGCGCCTTGGAGCCATGGCGCCTTCTTGAGGAGGAGGCTGCTGGGGCGCCGCTGGAGCTTCGTCGCCCGTGCGGGGCGGGGTGCGGTGCAGCGGAACGGACGGCGCAGGAGAGCCCCCTGCGGCGCGGACGAGCTCGGCGACGCGGTCGAGCCATTCTTCGTAGATGTCGTCGATGGGACGGTAGCACAAGAGCTCGTTTGCCGCGATGAGTGCAACTTGAGCCTCCATGGGTGCGCGGAGTGCGCGAGACGAAGAACCAGCTGGGGTGAGTGAGGGAGTAGCGGTGCGGCCGTCTTGCCGCACGGACGGATGCTGAGACGACGCTTGCTGCTCGTCCACCGCCGGGCCGGTGGCGGCGTTGACGGCAGGTGATGGGGAACGGCGAGGACGCCCGCCGACAGGAGCCGTCTGGGCGACGCGGGAAGCGAGAGCATCCCGGCGCTTTGCGCGGGCCCGACGAGCGTCAGACATGGACGCGATGGTCGGAGGAGAACGGGGTGGTGGAAGACGAATACCGGCGCACCACTACCTGGCGCGCCAAATGTCGGATTTCGGGTTCCGGCGGACCCTTGAGGTTCGAACACAGGGGTGCGCGTGGAGATTTCGCCATCTACCTACCTGGACCCTTCCGCCTCGCTAAGATCTAAGCTATGGAAAGAACAGCACAAGAGACACAGGGTTTATACTGGTTCGGGCCACCGTTGTGGTGTAATACCCTACTCCAGTGTGTGGTGTGGTGGATTGCCTCTTGGGCTGATGATGATGAGCAATACAAGGAAGAACAGCCTCGCGAGGGTCTGTTCTTGGCTGGGGGGGTGAACTGCTAGGAGGAGTTTAGTCACCCTTCTCTCTCTCTCTCTCTTCTCGATTCTCTCTCCGATTTCCATCATAGCTAGTTTCTCTCTTGGCTTCTAGATTCTCCCTTCTTGATTCCGATCCTCCTACCCTGGGGGTGGCTATTCCTATTTATAGGCAAAGGCCCTGGGCCTCTTCCCAAATATTGAGCGGGAAGGGCGCCAACAATTGGCCATTTTGAAGGGGAACACCTGGTAAACTTATCCTGACTAAAGTTGGTCCTCGCCTGCCAAAGGCTCTGGCGGTGACGCTGGCTTGGGCTCCACAATGACTTCCTCCCTGCCGTTGGACTGGTCTTGGTCTCGTTGCACCAAAACGGGAGCCTTTGCTTGATGCTCTCGCCTGCGCTTGCTCCCTTTGCACCAAAGAGGAAAGGAGGACACTGCGCGGGCTGGCGCCCGCCTGGCACCCTTGGTCGTCATGGCATGCATCACGGGAACCTCGTGAGGTACCCCGTCTTGATCTCTCCGCCTCCTCGCGATCCAGCCTGATGAGGCCGTGCCTGAGGAAGCTCCGTGTCGTCCGCCCCGCGAGGCTTGGCCCCTCGCGAGGGTCTTGGGTCTGTGTTGATGAAGATGGGCTGTGCTGGGCCCCCCTTTGAGCCACGCCGCAGGCAGGCAAGTCTGGGGACCCCCGTTCCCAGAACACCGACACATGTCATCTTGCTTAAGGCATTACTCTGTTTTTTAACTTAATACTCTAGATGCATGCTGGATAGCGGTCGATGAGTGGAGTAATAGTAGTAGATGCAGGCAGGAGTCGATCTACTTGTCCCGGACGTTATGCCTATACACATGATCATACCTAGATATTCTCATAACTATGCTCAATTCTGTCAATTTCTCAATAGTAATTTGTTCACCCACCGTAGAATACTTATGCTCTCGAGAGAAGCCACTAGTGAAACCTATGTCCCCCGGGTCTATCTTTATCATATTGATCTCCTACAACTTAGTTATTTCCTATTTTATTTACTTTGCCTTTATTTTACTTTGCATCTTTATCATAAAAATACCAAAAATATTATCTTTATCATATCTATCAAATCTCACTCTCGTAAGTGGCCTTATAGGGATTGACAACCCCTATTTGCGTTGGTTGCGAGGATTTATTTGTTTTGTGTGCAGGTACGAGGAACTCGCGCGTAGCCTCCTACTGGATTGATACCTTGGTTCTCAAAAACTGAGGGAAATACTTATGCTACTTTGCTGCATCATCCCTTCCTCTTTGGGGAAAACCAACACAATGCTCAAGAGGTAGCACCCCTGTCTCCTGTTACCATCAACCTTAGACGCACAGTTCGGGACCCCCTACCCGAGATCCGCCGGTTTTGACACCGACATTGGTGCTTTCATTGAGAGTTCCTCTGTGCTGTCATCGCGAAGGTTGATGGCTCGACTTATCGTCAAGGAAAATATTAACTCCAGAGGAGCTCTGGCCTCGGGCCAAACCCTCCGGTTGGGCGATTTTACCATGATCGCCCCCTCGGCCTCTGAGCCAGCGAGGATGACCCCTCGAGTCATCGAAAAACGCATCTGCGTTGATTCTGAATACGCCAAACGGATCAATCCGACGGAGTTATCGTCTTTGAATGAACTCCTAGATCACATTACCACCTTGGGAGTCGCTACAGACTACGATCGGATTGGGCTTAAACCCGACCAGAGAGAGATTAATTCTCCACCGATCACCCACCAGATAGCGGTAGTCGAGGAGCAAGATAACCCTTCCTCTACATTGAGAACCAATTATGTTCGGATCTCCGACCTCGAGAAGCCAAACACCAACCGGCAGAAGGACACGCCTTGCCCTCCGAACTTAGAGTCGGATGGTAGGCTTCAAAAATCAGAAGACACTCCGGAGCCCGAACTGTTCAGTCTAGAAAAACCTCAGATTCCGGATCATCGATCGGGTCAGGGTTCAGATCCAATTCCACCCACCCACCCAGACATAAGTGCTCTCACGAGCACAAAACAGCAGTCTCATGAAATGGTCCACCACTTATGGGCTAGATTTCTCCTTGTCAAGGACAAGGTCAAGGATTGCCACGATGAGGACGCGATATCAGCGTTCTGCAATAACTGCATGAACGAACGACTCCTCAACGCCATTAATCGCTGCCCCATACTACACTTCGTTGACTTGGCAACTATTGTACAGAAGTACAACACAATGGAGAGCGCCTAGAGAAATCACACAGTTTGGGAGCTACAGCCCCAACTCAACCACTGGCCCCTGCGAAAAGGGTACGCCCCCGTAACGCACCAAGACCAATAGCCAAGAAATACAAACTCATTACGCGGCACAGAACCGTTCTGGAGGGATGGCTTGATGGCCCCTGCAAAATACATACCACACCGGATACTATACCAACCCACAGCCTTAGAGCATGTTGGATACTCCGGCAGGTAGCCAAAAATGGCGAGGACGTCCTCACCAAGCAACACCCTCCAGAAGATGATGAACCTAGAGTTCTGACAGTCTTTGAGACATTCACTTCAAACAATAGGCACAAAAGGGCACTCCACGAACTCGCCGAAGTCTGCCAGATTGCAACAATAAACCCCTGGGACGACACAGCGATAACCTTTAACGCTGGCGATGAACCAAAACACAGGACAGTCCGAGCACCTGCCGCCTTGGTCCTCAGCCCAATTGTCGATGGCTTTTGGCTCACCAAGGTTCTGATGGACGGCGGCAGCGGACTAAACCTCATCTATGAGGATACAATATGAAAGATGGAAATAGACAGGAGCCACATTGAGCAAAGCAGCACGACCTTCCGAGGAATCATTCCCAGTCGGGAGGCACGGTGTGTGGGAAAAATCACACTCGACGTGGTATTCGGCACACCGAAGAACTATCGGTCCGAAGAAATAACTTTCCAGGTGTCCACCTTCAACAGCGGATATCACGCCCTCTTGGGGAGAGATGTATTCACGCGTTTCCACGCAATACCCCATTATGGGTACATGAAGCTTAAGATGCCCAGGCCCAATGGCATAATAACTCTAGTTAGTGATCAGCGGATATCACGCCTTCTTGGGGAGAGATGTATTCACGCGCTTCCACGCAATACCCCATTATGGGTACATGAAGCTTAAGATGCCCAGGCCCAATGGCATAATAACTCTAGTTAGTGATCCAGACATAGCACTCCGCCCAAGTCCACCCAACAGACCCAAAGAAGACATCATCCATAGGAGCACAACTAGACCCAACGGTTGACGCTGCTCTATGAGAGTTCCTACTCGAGAATTGGGATATATTCGCCGGGCACCCTTCTGACATGCCAAGAATCCCACACGAGTTGGCCGAACACAGCCTCAATATATTGAAGGGACACAAACCGGTCAAGCAAACACTGCGACGCTTCTCCGAACCCAAACGCCAAGCTATGGGGGAAGAGTTTGCCAAGCTAATCGAGGCTGGATTCAGTAGAGAAATAAAACATCCAGTTTGGCTGGCAAATTTGGTGATGGTACCAAAGAAGGACAAATTCTGGCGCCTGCGCATCGATTTTAAAGACCTCAACAAGGCATGCCCCAAGGATCCCTTCACCCTTCCCCTCATTGATCAAATTATTGACGCCACCGCTAGACACGACTCACTATGTTTTCTTGACGCATATTCCGAATACCATCAAATCAAAATGAAGGAATCCGATCAAGCTGCAACGGCATTCATCACCCCATATGGGCCATTCTGCTTCAACACTATGCCCTTCAGGCTCAAGAACGTCGGCGCCACATACCAATGCATGATTCAAACATGCCTGGAGAAACAGATCAGCAAGACATTTGAAGCTTATGTGGATGACGTCGTCATCAATACTAGGCACGTCGAAACACTAATAGACGATTTACGTCTCACATTCGACAACCTCCGTGTGTATGACATTAAGCTCAATCCGGATAAGTGCGTTTTCGGCGCACCTGCTGGAAAACTGCTGGGCTTCATCGTTTCCAATAAAGGAATTGAAGAAAACCAAGCCAAAATCTGGGCTTTGTCACAATTGGCTAAGCCAACAGACCTTAAACAAGTTCAAAAGCTCACGGGTTGCGTAGCAGCTCTAAGCCACTTTATCTCCATATTGGGAGAAAATGCACTGCCACTCTATCGCCTTCTACGACGAACCAACCACTTCGAGTGGACGGACGCGGCAACAGCTGGACTGGAGGAAATAAAAAACCTTCTTGCGAGCAACCCAATCCTGGCCGCACCAAACGCCAGTGAACCGATGTTATTACACATATCGGCAACACAATAGGTGGTGAGCGCCGTACTCGTCATTGAACGAGAACAGGACGGACATGAATTCCCGCTTCTGAAGCCAGTATACTACATATCTACTGTCCTTACACCATGCAAATCCCGGTACCCTCATTATCAAAAGATAGCATACGTGGTCTTCATGGCATCCCAAAAGCTCCGTTACTACATCCAGGAGTGTTCGATCACGGTGGCCTCCGAAGTACCACTCAATGACATTACAAATAACCGCGATGCCACGGGCCGGATTGCCAAATGGGCAATCGAGCTCCTCCCATTTGACATTACATATAAGCCACGTCGAGCTATCAAATCCCAAGTATTGGCCGACTTCGTCGCCGAATGGACAGAGGCCGAACTCCCTAAAGAGTACGGCACGTACTCCAATTGGGTCATGTATTTCGACGGCTCCCAAATGCTGGCAGGGTTAGGAGTAGGCGTTGTTTTAACATCCCCTAGTGGAGACGTCATCCAGTACGTTCCCCAAATACTATACATACTCCAATAACGCAGCCGAATATGAGGCCTTATTGCATGGTCTCCGGATGGTTGTCTCCATGGGCATACAATGCCTAGAAGTACGCGGGGGCTCAAACCTTGCAATATCTCAAATAAATGGAGATTTCGACGCCAAAGATCCGAAGATGGCGGTGTACCGTAACGCAGTCATAAAAATGTCGGCCCGGTTCGAAGCGCTCGAGTTCCATCATGTGGCTCAAGAAAGTAATCAAGCGGCGGATGTCCTTGATCGTATAGGCGCTAAGCACGACCCCGTCCCACCTAATATTTTCCTGGAAAGGCTCTTTAAGCCATCCGTGGTGTGGCAGGGGGAAAACGGCAATACTAGTCCGGATCCAAACATAACCCCAGATCCCGGAAACACCGACATCGTCGGGGGCTCAGTCTCTGAAATAACACCGTCGGCGCATCTCATCATGGCAGTCATTTCCCCATGGACTGAACCCTTCCTGGCCTACCTTAACAGGAAAGAGCTTCCTGAGGACCAGAATGAGGCCCGCTGCATTGTCCGGCGTTCAAAGGCGTACACGGTTCATGATGAAGAGCTCTATAAGAAAAGCGCCATCGGATTCCTTCAATGATGTATATCCGAGGAAGAGGGGCGGCAACTCTTGGCTGAAATTCATGCCGGACTCGGCGGTCACCACACCGCAGCTCGAGCCCTTGTTAGCAGGGCCTTCCGTACAGGGTTTATTGGCCGACGGCTCGAGAAGATGGATAGGACCTTGTCCAATGTTGCGTCGGATGCCAATCCTTGCCAATCAAAGCCATATGCCTCCACTGCCTTACAAACAATCCCCATCACTTGGCCTTTTGCGGTTTGGGGACTCGATATGGTCGGACCCCTTAAAGGAGGAAGCCATAAGAGATAGTATCTGCTGGTCATGGTGGATAAATTCACTAAGTGGATAGAGGCCAAACCAGTTAAAACGGTCGAAGCGGGGCCATTAATAGATTTCATATCCAGTGTGGTACACCATTACGGTGTACCGCACAGTATAATCACTTACAGTTAAAACGGCCAAAGCGGGGCCATTAATAGATTTCATATCCAGCGTGGTACACCATTACGGTGTCCCACACAGTATAATCACTTATAATGGCTCCAATTTTACAGCCGACGAGGTGAAAATCTGGTGCGCTAATCTTGGCATCAAGCTCGATTATGCCTCTGTCTATCACCAGCAAACAAATGGTCAAGTCGAACGGGCTAATGGTCTTATTATGAGAGGCATCAAACCCAGACTAGTGCAGTCTTTGAAGGAATCAGATAAGCACTGGGTGGAGGAACTTGACTCCATACTTTGGGGGCCGCGGACCATGCCCAACCACTCTACTGGATATACACCCTTCTTCATGGTGTACAGTGCGGAAGAAGTGTTACCCTGCGATATTATTCATGACTCACCTCGAGTGCATATGCATGAAGAGAGAGAGGCCGAGCTTGATCGGCAGGACAGCTTAGATGCCTTGGAGGAGGAGCGCGACGTCGCCAAAGCCCGTTCCGTATTTTATCAACAGCAGGCTCGCAGGTATCAAAGAAGAGAAGTGCGGGCCAAGACGTATAACGTTGCCGAACTCATTCTACGCTTGATGGAGAAGAAAAAGGACAAACTCAATCCCAAGTGGGAGGGTCCCTTCATCATTTACGAAGTTCTCACCGGAGGAGCGTACCACCTACGTGATGCATCAGATAATCACCTGGAGCCGAACCCCTGGATCGCGGCCAGACTACGACGATTTTATGCCTAACGCCGAACTCTGTATTCGTTTCCTCCCTCCTGTTATTACCATTATTATTTTTCTCTTTTTGACTTTTACCTTTTTTCGTTTTCTCTTTAGCTAGACCATCCCTACCTGACGCGTACATCCCTAAATATGTATGTTCACTATACCTGGGGGCTTCTCATACAGAAGCTTGCGACTATTCTTCAAGCATCAAGCTCAGCACATATGCGTTCCTTTTTTTCCATATGTACCTTTTCTTCACCACTATATGCATCAATATGACTTATGTTTTGGCCAAGCTGGGTTGCCTGGCTCCTGTGCTTATGCCCTACGTTCCCGTTAGTTCGGTTAGGGCATAAAGGGAGCACCCCTGCAATTGTTACTGCCGGGTCATCCAGATGTGTACCTCAGATTGGGTGAAGCCGAAAGCTAGCGTTCTTAAGGGAATATTCGGTCGGCGAGTTAAAGGTGTTTCCGCATTCACTCCATTGTGAACCCCAGATGTTACTTACTCTACGATTTTATCACTCACAGTTCGGACATGCACATTAACATGCATGCACACCTAGGGAAAGGAACCCTTAACGGAGCTATTCTCTCTGGAAGATGTTTCTTACATAATGTAATATAACATAACTAGTGATAACCCACAAGTATAGGGGATCACAACAGTTTTCGAGGGTAGAGTATTCAACCCAAATTTATTGATTCGACACAAGGGGAGCCAAAGAATATTCTCAAGTATTAGCAGTTCATTTGTCAATTCAACCACACCTGGGTAACTTAGTATCTACAGCAAAGTATTTAGTAGCAAAGTAATATGGAAGTAACGGTAACGATAACAAAATTAATATTTTGGGTTTTATAGTAATTGTAACAGTAGCATCAGAAAAGTAAATAAGCAGAGAACAATATGTGAAAAGCTCGTAGGCATTGGATCGGTGATGGAGAATTATGCCGGATGTGGTTCATCATGTAATAGTCATAACATAGGGTGACACAGAACTAGCTCCAATTCATCAATGTAATCTAGGCATGTATTCCAAATATAGTCATACATGCTTATGGAAAAGAACTTGCATGACATCTTTTGTCCTACCCTCCCGTGGCAGTGGTGTCCTATTGGAAACTAAGGGATATTAAGGCCTCCTTTTAATAGAGAACCGGACCAAATCGTTAACACATGGTGAATACATGAACTCCTCAAACTATGGTCATCACCGGGAGTGGTCCTGATTATTGTCACTTCAGGGTTGCCGGATCATAACACATAGTAGGTGACTATAGACTTGCAAGATAGGATCAAGAACTCGCATATATTCAAGAAAACATAATAGATCTGAAATCATGGCACTCGGGCCCAAGTAACAAGCATTAAGCATAGCAAAGTCATAGCAACATCAATCTCAGAACATAGTGGATACTAGGGATCAAACCCTAACAAAACTAACTCGATTACATGATAAATCTCATCCAACCCATCACCGTCCAGCAAGCGTACGATGGAATTACTCATGCACGGCGGTGAGCATCATGAAATTGGCGATGGAGGATGGTTGATGATGACGGCGGCGATGGATTCCCCTCTCTGGAGCCCCGAACGGACTCCAGATCAGCCCTCTCGAGAGAGTTTAGGGCTTGGCGGTGGCTCCATATCGTAAAATGCGATGAATCTTTCTCTCTGATTTTTTTCTCCTTGAACACAAATATATGGAGTTCTAGCTGAGGTCGGTGGAGCTCCAGGGGGCCCACGAGGCAGGGGGCGTGCCCCCCACCCTCATGGCTAGGGTGTGGGCCCCCTCGCCTTGATTCTTTCACCAGTATTTTTTGTTATTTCCAAAAATAATCTCCGTGGAGTTTCAGGTCATTCCGAGAACTTTTGTTTCTGCACATAAATAACACCATGGCAATTCTGCTGAAAACAGCATCTGTCCGGGTTAGTTCCATTCAAATCATGCAAGTTAGAGTCCAAAACAAGGGCAGAAGTGTTGGGAAAGTAGATATGACGGAGAGGTATCAACTCCCCCAAGCTTAAACCATTGCTTGTCCTCAAGCAATTCAGTTGATAAACTGAAAGTGATAAAGAAAACTTTTACAAACTCTGTTTGCTCTTGTTGTTTTAATATGTAAAGCCAACATTCAGGTTTTCAGCAAAGATTATGAACTAACCATGTTCACAATAACATTTAGGTCTCATGTTTACTCATATCAATGGCATAATCAACTAGTGAGAAATAATAATAAATCTCGGATGACAACACTTTCTAAGAAGAATCATAATATGATATAACAGGATGGTGTCTCGCTAGCCCTTTTCTGAGACTGCAAAACATAAATGCAGAGCACCTTTAAAGATCAAGGACTCACTAGACATTGTAATTCATGGTAAAAGAGATCCAGTCAAGTCATACCCAATATAAATTAATAGTAATGAATGCAAATGACAGCGGTGCTCTCCAACTGGTGCTTTTTCATAAGTGGGTGATGACTCAACATAAAAGTAAATAGATAGGCCCTTCATAGAGGGAAGCAGGGATTTGTAGAGGTGCCAGAGCTCGATTTTGAAATAGATATGAATAATATTTTGAGCGGCATACTTTCATTGTCAACATAACAACCGAGAGATGGCGATACCTTCCATGCTGCACACATTATAGGCAGTTTCCAAACAGAATGGTAAAGTTTATACTCCCCCTCCACCAACAAGCATCAATCCATGGCTTGCTTGAAACAACGAGTGCCTCCAACTAACAACAGTCCCGGGGGAGTTTTGTTTGCAATTATTTTGATTTGATTTGCATAAAGCATGGGACTGGGCATCCCGGTGACCAGCCATTTTCTCGTGAGTGAGGAGCGGAGTCCACTCCTCTTGAGAATAACCCGCCTAACATGGAAGATACAGAGAACCCTAGTTGATACATGAGCTATTCGAGCATACAAAACAGAATGTTTATTTGAAGGTTTAGAGTTTGGCACATACAAATAGACTTGGAACGGCAGGTAAATACCACATATAGGTAGGTATGGTGGACTCATATGGAATAACTTTGGGGTTTATGGAATTGGATGCACAAGCAGTATTCCCGCTTAGTACAGGTGAAGGCTAGCAAAAGACTGGGAAGCGACCAACTAGAGAGCGACAACAGTCATGAACATGCATTAAAATTAATATACACTGAGTGCAAGCATGAGTAGGATATAATCCACCATGAACATAAATATCGTCAAGGCTATATTGATTTTATTTCAACTACATGCGTGAACATGTGCCAAGTCAAGTCACTTAAATCATTCAAAGGAGGATACCACCCCATCACACCACATCACAACCATCTTAATAGCATGTTGGCACGCAAGGTAAACCATTATAAGCTCCTAGCTAATTAATCATGGCACAAGGAACTATAATCTCTAATTGTCATTGCAAACATGTTCATTCATAATAGGCTGAATCAGGAACGATGAACTAATCATATTTACAAAAAGAAGAGAGCTCGAGTTCATACCAGCTTCTCTCATCTCAATCAGTCCATCATATATCATCATAATTTCCTTTCACTTGCACGACCGAACGATGTGAATAATAGTAATAGTGCATGTGCATTGGACTAAGCTGGAATCTACAAGCATTCAATAAACAGGAGAAGACAAGGCAATATGGGCTCTTTTGTCGGATCAACAATAATGCATATAAGAGCCACTTTAAGAATTTAATTATGGTCTTCTGCTATCGAACCCCAAAGAAAAGAAAAGAAATAAAACTATTTACACGGGAAAGCTCCCAACAAGCAAAAGAAGAATGGAAATCTTTTTGGGTTTTATTTTTAATTACTACTACAAGCATGGAAATTAAAACTAGCTAAAAGCTACAACTAATTTTTTGTTTTTTCTTAAGGTTTATTTCAAATACACAAGAAGAAAGCATAAAAAGAGAAAATAAACTAGCATGGATATTACAGTGAAAGAGTATGAGCACCGACATCTAGCAATGAGTGTGTGAACATGAATGTAATGTCGGTGAAAAATACTTACTCCCCCAAGCTTAGGATTTTGGCCTAAGTTGGTCTATTGCCACGGATGGCCTGGCGGATATCCAAAGTTGTAACTGGGGTCGTACTGTGATGGATACTCAGTTTGCCACTGACTGGCAATTACCTCTGGATCCCACTGGTAATCAGACTGTCATGGACGATCAAATTGTGGTTCCGGCTCTAGCTCTGCAGCTGATGTAGGGTTCCGGTAGGCGTGAATGGCCTCCAACGGAACAAGGTACTTGCCTGCTGATAAATCAAACAAGGAAGGAGCAGGCAGGGTAATAGTCTCAGGATGATGTTTATCAAAGAACAATTTGTATTTAAGCTCCCTTTCCCTATTCTTTCCAATAAAATCATGCGCTACCACACTCTTATAATATAAATAAATAGTAGTCAACAATTTTTCTTCCTTTTCATAGTGCCTAATAGGTATGTTATAGTATGCAGCAAGGCGTGAAGCATAGACACCTCCAAAGATGGGGCCCTTTGTACGGTTCAGACATAACCGTTTGGCAATAATACAGCCCATACTAACAGAGTCGTCACTGAATAAGCCATGGAACAAAATAATAATATCAGGAACACTAAGGTTTCCATAGTTTCCGTGACCAATTAAGCAATGACTAGCAAATATTGCAAAGTAGCGTAAAATAGGAAAATGTATGCTAGTGATTCTTGCATCGGAAACTTTCCTAGTTTTCCCTACAGTAATAGTGTCAATAAACCCGTCCACATCTCTATGATGTGTTTCCTCTAAGCTACCATCGAAATGTATTTTGCAAACCCTGCAAAATTCATATAGTGACATCTTCTTAACTACATCATATAAATGAAACTCTACTGAAGAAGGTGATTCCTTAGGATAATAGTAGAAGTTTTGCACAAAAGTATTGGTGAGTAAGAGATACTATTCACGTTGGTCGCGGAGGAAGTCGGTGAGGCCTGCATTCTTAGCCAATTCATAAAAATCATCATAAATTCCGGCTTATATCAAGAAATCATTGGAAGGCCATTCACACAGCCGAACCTCTGCGGTGCGAGGCAGATTATATTTGGGCCTCTCTGCTTCTTCATTTTGCTTTTCCTTCGAACTTCGGCTCGATGAGCCCCTCAAAAATCTCTTCATTATTTTCTGAAAAATTCTGAAATTTTTAGTAACTTGAAATAAAAGTAAACCAAAGTCAACAAAATTGATAGCAACTACTCCTACAAGTGCCTACAGCCTATATCATGCATTAGAACTACTTGGAACCATATAAATTTGACATGCAAGCTCAAGAACCTGGTCACCTAGGTAGCACAAATTTGCATTGAATAAAGCACTAGAACAAAAACTAATTGGACCAATGGTGGAGTCACATACCAAGGAACAATCCCCCAAAGCAGTTTTCTGAGAGGTACTTTGAGCAAGGAGATCGAAAATCGCAGCAAAATGAGCTAGAACTCGTGCTTGAGCTGGATGGTGATTTTTTGGGAGGAAGAAGAAGTGTGTGGGTGCAGGAATAAGTGGAAGGGAGCCACCATGGGCCCATGAGGCAGGGGGTGCACCCTGGACCCTCGTGCCCAGGTGCTTGCTCCCCCTGCTGTGTTCTCAGTGCCAGATATTCTCAAATATTCCAGAAAAAATCATATTTAAATTTCATGGCATTTGGAGAACTTTTATTTTCGGGGTATTTTTATATTGCACGGATAATTCAGAAAATATACAGAAATTACTATTTTGATTTATTTAATATAAATAACAGAAAGTAAAAAGAGGGTACAGAGAGTTGTGTTTTCTAAATTCATCGATCTCATGCTCCTCAAAAGGAATCCACTAACAAGGTTGATCAAGTCTTGTTAACAAACTCATTCTGAATAACATGGAATCGGAGAATTTTCGAATAACACTATGTTACCTCAACGGGGATATGCACATCCCCAACAATAAGAATATCATATTTCTTCTTGACAGTAGGAAGAGGAAATTGAAAACCGCCAATAGTTATTGTTGAAATTTTTTCAATAGAATTTATACTATGGACTTGAGGTTGTTTCCTCGGAAAGTGTACCGTATGCTCATTACCCATTAACATGAAAAGTGACATTGCCATTGGTGCAATCAATAACAGCCCCTGCAGTATTCAAAAAGGGTCTTCCAAGAATAATAGACATACTATCATCCTCGGGAATATCAAGAATAACAAAGTCCGTTAAAATAGTAACGTCTGCAACTACAACATGCACATCCTCACAAATACTGACAGGTATAGCATTTGATTTATCAGCCATTTGCAAAGATATTTCAGTATGTGTCAACTTATTCAAGTCAAGTCTACGATATAAAGAGAGAGGCATAACACTAACACCGTCTCCAAGATCACATAAAGCAGTTCTAACATAATTTCTTTTAATGGAGCATGGTATAGTGGGTACTCCTGGATCTCCAAGTTTCTTTAGTATTCCACCCTTAAAAGTGTAATTAGCAAGCATGGTGGAAATTGCAGCTTCCGGTATCTTTCTTTTATTAGTGAAAATATCTTTCATATACTTAGCACAAGGATTCATTTTGAGCATATCAGTTAATTGCATACACAAAAAGATAGGTCTAATCATTTTAGCAAAGCGCTCAAAATCCTCATCATCCTTTTTCTTGGATGGTTTGGGAGGAAAAGGCATGGGTTTCTTAACCCATGGTTCTATTTCTTTACCATGTTTCCTAGCAACAAATTCTCTCTTATCATAACATTGATTCTTTGATTGTGAGTTATCAAGATCAACATCAGGTTCAATTTCTATATCATTATCATTACTAGGTTGAGCATCAACATGAACATCATCATTAACATTTTCATTAGGTTCATGTTCATTACCAGATTGTGTTTTAGCATCAGAAATAGAAATATCATTGGGATTCTCGGGTGGTTCAGCAATAGGTTCACTAGAAGCATGCAAAGTCCTATCATTTTTCTTTTTCTTCTTTTTAGAAGGATTAGGTGCATCAATATCATTTCTCTGAGAATGTTGCTCAATTCTCTTAGGATGGCCCTCAGGATACAAAGGTTCCTGGGTCATTTTACAACCTCTAGTCATAACTCTAATAGCATTATCATTTTTGTTACTATTTAATTCATTGAGAAATCATTCTGAGCTTTAAGTACTTGTTCTTCTTGAGTGGTAACCATAGAAGCATGTTTACTAATGAGTTTAAGTTCACCTTTAACTCTACACATATAATCACCCAAGTGTTCAATCATATAAGAATTTTGTTTCAATTGTCTACCAAAATAAGCATTGAAGTCTTCTTGCTTAACCATAAAGTTATCAAACTCATCCAAACATTGGCTAGCAAACTTAGTGGGAGCTATTTCAGCTTTATCATATCTATAGAGAGAATTTACCTTTACTACCTCTATCGGGTTATCAAGACCATGTGTTTCTTCAATAGGTGATGGATTAAGACCATGTATTTCTTCAATAGACGGTAAATTAAGACCACATATTTCTTCAATAGGAGGTAAATTCTTAACATCTTCAGCTTTAATACCCTTTTCTTTCATGGATTTCTTAGCCTCTTGCATATCTTCAGGACTGAGAAATAGAACACCCCTTTTCTTCGGAGTTGGTTTAGAAATAGGCTCAGGAGTTGGCTCAGGAGCTGGATCCGGAAGTGTCCAATTATTTTCATTTGTCAACATATTATTCAATAGAATTTCAGCTTCATCTGGTGTTCTTTCCCTGAAAACTTAACCAGCACAACTATCCAGGTGGTCTCTGGAAGCATTGGTTAGTACATTATAAAAGATATCAATTATTTCATTTTTCGTAAGAGGATGATCAGGCAAAGCATTAAGTAATTGGAGAAGCCTCCCCCAAGCTTGTGGGAGACTCTCTTCCTCAATTTGCACAAAATTATATATATCCCTTAAGGCAACTTGTTTCTTATGAGCAGGGAAATATTTAGCAGAGAAGTAATAAATCATATCCTGGGGACTACGCACACAACCAGGATCAAGAGAAATAAACCATATCTTAGCATCACCCTTTAATGAGAACGGAAATATTTTAAGGATATAAAAGTAGCAAGTTCTCTCAATAGTAGTGAATAGGGTGGCTATATCATTTAATTTAGTAAGATGTGCCACAACAGTTTCAGATTCATAGCCATAAAAAGGATCAGATTCAACCAAAGTAATTATATCAGGATCAATAGAGAATTAATAATCCTTATCAGTTATAAAGATAGGTGAAGTAGCATAAGCAGGATCATATTTCATTTTAGCATATAGAGTTTTTTGTTTAAGCTTAGATAATAATTTCTTAAGATCACTTCTATCATTGCATGCAAGAAAGTATCTTTTAGTTTCTTCATCCATAACATAGCCCTCAGGCACAACAGGCAATTCATATTTATTAGGAGAGCCTTCATCATCACTTTCATCAATATTATCAGTTTCAATAATTTTATTCTCTCTATCCCTAGCAAGTTGTTCATCAAGAAATTCACCAAGTCGCACAGTAGTATCAAGCATAGAAGTAGTTTCATCATAAGTATCATGCATAGCAGAAGTGGCACCATCAATAATATGCGACATATCAGAATTAATAGTAGAAGCAGGTTTAGGTGTCGCAAGCTTCCTAAAAACAGAAGGTGAATCAAGTGCAGAGCTAGATGGAAGTTCCTTACCTCCCCTCATAGTTGAGGGATAAATTTTTGTTTTCGCGTCTTTCAAGTTCTTCATAGTGACTAGCAGAAATAAATCCCAAGTGACTCAAAGAAGAGAGCTATGCTCCCCGGCAACGGCGCCAGAAAATAGTCTTGATAACCCACAAGTATAGGGGATCGCAATAGTTTTCGAGGGTGGAGTATTCAACCCAAATTTATTGATTCGACACAAGAGGAGCCAAAAAATATTCTCAAGTATTAGCAGTTGAGTTGTCAATTCAACCACACCTGGGTAACTTAATATCTGCAGCAAAATATTTAGTAGCAAAGTAATATGGAAGTAACGGTAACGATAACAAAAGTAATATTTTGGGGTTTTATAGTAATTGTAACAGTAGCAACAGAAAAGTAAATAAGCGAAGAACAATATGTGAAAAGCTCGTAGGCATTGGATCGGTGATGGAGAATTATGCCGGATGTCGTTCATCATGTAACAGTCATAATATAGGGTGTCACATAACTAGCTCCAATTCATCAATGTAATGTAGGCATGTATTCCAAATATAGTCATACATGCTTGTGGAAAAGAACTTGCATGACATCTTTTGTCCTACCCTCCCGTGGCAGCGGGGTCCTATTGGAAACTAAGGGATATTAAGGCCTCCTTTTAATAGAGTACCGGACCAAAGCATTAACATATAGTGAATACATGAACTGCTCAAACTTTGGTCATCACTGAGAGTGGTCCCAATTATTGTCACTTCCGGGTTGCCAGAGCATAACACATAGTAGGTGACTATAGAGTTGCAAGATAGGATCAAGAACTCACATATATTGATGAAAACATAATAGGTTCAGATCTGAAATCATGGCACTCGGGCCCTAGTGACAAGCATTAAGCATAGCAAAGTCATAGCAACATCAATCTCAGAACATAGTGGATACTAGGGATCAAACCCTAACAAAACTAACTCGATTACATGATAAATCTCATCCAACCCATCACCGTCCAGCAAGCCTACGATGGAATTACTCACGCAAGGCGGTGAGAATCATGAAATTGGTGATGGAGGATGGTTGATGATGACGACGGCGACGGATTCCCCACTCCGGAGCCCCGAACGGACTCCAGATCAGCCCTCCCGAGAGAGTTTAGGGCTTGGCGGCGGCTCCGTATCATAAAACGCGATGAATCTTTCTCTCTGATTTTTTTCTCCCCAAACACAAATATATGGAGTTGGAGTTGAGGACGGTGGAGCTCCAGGGGCCCACGAGGCTGGGGCGCGCCTAGGGGGCAGGCGCGCCCCCACCCTCGTGGCTAGGGTGTGGGCCCCCTGGCCTTGATTCTTTTGCCAGTATTTTTTATTATTTACGAAAATAATCTCCATGGAGTTTTAGGTGATTCCGAGAATTTTTGTTTCTGCACATAAATAACACCATGGCAATTCTGCTGAAAACATCGTCAGTCCGGGTTAGTTCCATTCAAATCATGAAAGTTAGAGTCCAAAACAATGGAAAAAGTGTTGGGAAAGTAGATACGATGGAGACGTATCAACTAGCCGGATACACATTATCTGTTTGAGCAATTATGACCCCTACGCCTGGTTTCCATGCATACCCTAGTATATTCTACTGCTGCGATATTCGGAAACACTCCGAACCTTCGGGTCAAGAGGTTGAAGTGAAAAGGTCGGCGATGACAATTGTCTTTATTATCCAGCTAGAAGGAAAGTAGATAGTCGCTCATCACTCAAACACTTCCTCCTCTATACCGTCCAAAAGGCGATCTAATTTACAATCCTGTTGGGAATATTTGGCGGCCACCTCTACTTGGTCATATACTAAGCTACCCCATTCAGCCCTAGCGGTCCGACACGAGCCATGTGATTATGATTCGGCTTGGTATATCGCGTCTTCACCATGGCCCAGGCCTCTCGCGCACCCTCTCGGCAGGCCGATATCTTCCACAGCCGGACACGCCGCCACGCTCCCTTCAACAGCTCTACCAGCTTCTCCATGCTTCCTGGAGGGGAGTCGGATGGCCATAAATCCTTGGCTACACTCCGTATCGCCTGTCGAGCTTGCTCGTGCAATTGCGACAGCCCTTGCAGAAGATCACTTGATGATCCGGACACCTCCTCTTCAGGGCGGTTGGTCAATACACCTGCAATTACAGCTATATCAGCCACCGTTACCTCCAAACTGTTATAAGATAAAAGCGGCCACGTACTGAATATGCCGCCTCGCAGCTTCTTGTTCTCCTTCAGAGAGTCCGCTAGCTGAGCTCGCACATCTTTCAGTTCTTCGCCCAGTTTGGCGTTCGAATCCTGGAGTTTCTTTTTCTCCTGAATGAGTTTTGTCAATACATGCTCGCCCGCTGCTAGTACCTTTTTGGCTCCGTGTTCTTTGCTTCGAGCGGCGTCCAGCTGCTCCCGTACTTGGTCTAACGACCCAACACAAAGATAAATTCCCAGATTTGCACTATCAGTGTATCATTATGAATTTTTGTTAGAAGGAAATATTACCGGGAGATGTCCTGTATTTCTCCAGTTCGGCATTGGCAGCAAGCAGCTGGCGCTGACACTTTTCTAGTTCTTGAACTAGTTGGGTGTTCTTCTCCGTAAGCACCTGGTTGTACATTGATCCTTAAATCAGTTGTTTCAACTCCTACTCTCGGGGGCTAGTGGCATATGGTTATCATAGTCAGACAAAACAAATTTACCTGCACATCTTTCAGATGTTGCTTTGTGGCCCTATTAATTCCATCTCGGGCAGCTCGGAAGTATGCATCGGTCGAGCTGAATGCGTTAAACGACTCTTCTGAAAAGCCAGGGTCTTGTAAAATGGCCTGGCAGCACTGACGATTCATGGCACTCTCCACTTCCGAGTTGGTGACGGATACATCGTCCGAGTCCTCGGCTGGGGGACAGTTCGGCGTCACCCCCGCATCAGCCCCTGTCTTCACGGCAGGATTTGAATCCTGGCTGCGGGAAGTATGGCCGCTCGAACCTCCGGATATAGTCCAACGCACCTTTCTCCTGACACATGGAAAACGGGAAGGTCACGATTGGACGTGACTGCTCAGGTGCATGTTGACAAATTCGTACCTCTTCGATGAAGGTACGGTCGTGTCTTCATTTGCTTTCCTCTTGGAAGACTCGCCCGGAGTAGGGGACGCCCTCTTCGGAGGAACCCTTGGAGCGGTATGTCGCGCCGAACCCTTCCCCTTTTGAGCATAGGATAGTCCGGTGGGTAAGAAGGAAGGAGATATTTCTTTTGAATAAGGTGTCTTTGGATCACTTACGTGTGAAGCTGGGAGGAGGCCGGGGTAGTCGGCGATAATAGGTACATATGTACCGTCGTAGCTCATCTGATAGAACATTGCCTCCTCAAGCTCCACGAATATGTCCAGGTCTTCCTCATATCCAGGGTCAAGATCCCGGTTGCGATTCTCTGGCTAAGGGCCAGGGTCATGGATCCCCTCGATAGCCTTTCACCATTCTTATTATGAGCATATAAGATGGTGCCTGTCAACAAATGATTCAAGGACAAGATAAATTAAGTGAAGCCGAACCTTACCCAGCTATGAGGATTATACATGGAAAGTCCATCTCAATGTTGGAGATGGCTGAACTCCTCCTTCTCCTTTAAATAGCTCGGCCAGGATCTTGGCTAGAGCGGCGGGGGTCTTCGGACCTTTTCGACCATAACGTGAGGCGTCGTCTTCTCCGTTATAGTGCCACATGGGCAGTCCTCAGTATTGGAGTGGCTGGACCCCCCATGTTATGGAAATTGCCATCACTTCGACTATTGACAATCCGTACTGGGCAAGCATTTTAATCTTGCCCAGTAGCAAGTTGATTTCCATGCTATCCTCTTCCTCGAGGCTCCGATGACACCAGCTGTGGTGCTTCTTCAGCGGAGCATTTGAAAACTCGGGGAGGCCTATGCGGACGGGGTCGGGTAGAGCGACGTCGTCAATGTAGAACCATTTGGAAGACCACTATTCGGGAGCTTTCTTCGGCGTACCGGACAGATATCCGGTCCCGGCAATGCGCCACACTTCGGCTCCTCCCACTTCAAAGATTGATCCGCCTTGATTACGAGGGACGAGGCAGAATAATCTTCTCCATAAATCAAAATGGGCCTCGCAACCCAGGAATAGTTCACATAGGGAGACATAACCCGCAATGTGGACGATGGAGCTAGGGGTAAAATTGTGCAGCTAGAGGCCGTAGTACTCCAGCAACCCTTAGAGGAATGGGTGAATTGGAAACCCCACTCCCAACAGCAGATAGGGGACGAAGCATACCCGTTCTCTCACAAATGGATTGGGAGAATCCTCTGTCAGGGTTTTGTCGTTGAAGGAGGCCAACCCTACTCGAACAGGGACCAGATCTGTTGGAGGGAGAAATCCCTGTGTTTGCAGCTTTGACAATCGGCTATGGGGCACAAAGCACCTCTCCCACGCGCTTCTCTCTAGGTTGGAACGGGAAGAAGAGCTGGGGTTTTTGGCCATGTTGGAATGGTCCTGCCTGGCGGTCTCTGAGGATTTTCTCCGCTATTGCCAAAGGGATCTGAGATCCAATCTCTTTAAATAGATACTCTTCCTTACAGGGCTGGGGTGTTATTTGCAAAAAGTACCCTGACTATCTGCATTCGCTCGACATGTGGAAAACGAGGACATTAAGCGCGCAGAAGCCGAGGGGACACATCGAATCTACGGACGAATACACTACTTAAGGGAGGAACCCGCCTTGCAATACTGAAGATAATCCGTGTGTCGACCACCTTGTTATTGAAGACTGGTTCGGGGGCTACTGAGGGAGTCCGGGACTAAGGGGTCCTTGGGTGTCCGGCCTGTTATATGTGGGCCGCACAGATGGGCTATGAAGATACGAAGACCGAAGACTGTACCCGTATCCGGATGGGACTCTCCTTGGCGTGGAAGGCAATCTTGGCGAACAACTATGAAGATTCCATATTATGTAACCGACTCTATGTAACCCTAGATCCCCCCGGTGTCTATATAAACCGGAGGACTTAGTCCGGATAGGTAATACTCAATACCTTAGTCATACAGGCTAGACTTCTAGGGTTTAGCCATTATGATCTCGTGGTAGATCAACTCTTGTAATACTCATACCCATCAATATCAATCAAGCAGGACATAGGGTGTTACATCCATCAAGAGGGCCCGAACCTGGGTAAAACATCGTGTCCCATGTCTCCTATTACCATCAACCTTAGACGCACAGTTCGGGACCCCCTACTCGAGATCCGCCGGTTTTGACACCGACAACCGTTGCCAAGGGCAAGCACCTCCTCGCTGTCGTTCACCTGGGGGCAGCACTCGACGCAGCGAGCATCTTCCCCAAACACCCTCACATAGAGGGTTGCGTCGCCGTCGTACTTTAAGTGAAGGGTGCACCGCCTGCCCAGGCCGCGTGCACGGCCGAACGTCTACCAACCGCGGGCCAGAGCTACATTGCCCGCGGCGGAGACCTCGACCACGACTCAGGAAGCCCTGCTGTAGCAGCCGTCCACCTATAGCCAAAGCCCGTCGGGACCTGAGGCCGATAGCTCATCGGCAAAGAAGCGCGGGAGCTGAAGCCAATTGCCGGCCCGATTCTCCGACCAGACGAGGAACTCAGGTAGCATCTCCGCGGAGTGGAAGCGTAGCTGGGGAGGCCGCGCGACCACTGCACGTTTCCCTTCATCAACGAGACCGCCATAATCGGAGCGACCCCTGCCCCCCAAAGCGGCACCACCACGGCCGCGTGGAGCCGTGGAGGGGGTTGCAGTGTGCTTGCGGGGACGGACACCTCCACGCTTGGGCAACGCAGAGCCGGGCCCCTCGCAAGGGGCCTTCCCCTTCTCCATGGCGGTGAACCTCCTTGACGGTGCCATTGGTGGCAGGAGAGGAGCAAGGAAGGAGAAGAGGCGGAAAAGGAAGAGGAAGGATGGGCGACGGGGGCTCCGCCCCCTCCCATTTATACCAGGAGAAGGCCAACCGGCACCCCCCACGATCATAGGTAATGATGGTTTTCCTTGCGTGTTGCAGGGACTTGTCACATCGGGCAGTTGCCGAGGCAGCATGAGGAAGTGGAGACGCCCATGTCCAATCAACCGCCACGCGTCGACCGATGCCGTAGGCTATGGGGGTCCTCGACGCTCCGCACTTGACCCTCAGCTTCACCTTGAAGCCAAGCCCGAGCTTGCCTTGGGCCCGGGGGCTAGTGGCGGCGTTCTAGGAATGGGGGTCCCCAGACTTGCCTGCCTACGGTCCACAGCATGGCTTTGCTAGCAGGCCTGTACGGGCCATCTTCATCAACAAGGAATCAAGACCCTCGCGAGGGGCCAAGCCTCGCGAGGCGGACGACACAATACCTCCTCAGGAGCGGCCTCACCAGGCTGGCTCACGGGGGGCGGAGAGTTCAAGGCCGGGCAAACCTCGCGAGGTTCGCGTGACGTATGCCATGACGATCGAGACCAGGCGGGCACCAGCGCGCGCAGCGTCCTTGTTTCCTCTTTGGTGCTAAGGGGGCAAGCGCAGACGCGGAGTATCGAGGCATCAAGCAAAGGTTGCAATATTGGTGCAACGAGACCAAGACCAGAAGGACGGCAAGACGGAGGTCACCATGGAGCCCAAGACGGCGTCACCACCAGAGCCTTTGGCAGGCGAAGACTGCTTTTGTCGGGATATCTTGTACTAGCTGTCCCCTTTCGGATTGGCTGTTGTTGGCTCCCTTCCCGCTCAATATTTGGGGAGAGGACCATGGCCTCTATAAATAGGATTAGCCACCACAGTAGGAGGCAACTCGTCTCGAATCCACCCGAACAATAGCCAATTCGCCAAGCACAAGAACACCTCAACCTCAGGAGGTTGTTCTTCCCCTTGTACTATTCATCCTCAGCCCAAGAGGCAATCCACCACCACCACACTGGAGTAGGGTATTACACCACAACGGTGGCCCGAACCAGTATAAATCTTGTGTCCTTTGTGTTGCGAGTTCGTGGAGTTAGTTCGTGAGATCTCAGCTAAGTTAGGACACGGATCGACAGGGGGAGATCTTCACACGCACCCTAGTGTTCGAACCTTAAGGGTTTTGCCGGAACCCGTGATCCGACAATAACCATGGAGGCCATTCTCATAATGGAGGAAATTCACACAACCACAGTGGCCCAAAGAATGGTAATGGGAGTGGAGGAAACAACAGTCAAAGCCGTTCTAACCCAGTAACCCCTGTCAAGAAGGATCTGAGTCACATTACTTGTTACAAGTGCGGGAAGACCGGACACTATGCCAATGACTGTCCCGAGGCAAAGAATGGAAATGGCAATGAAAGATCAAGAAAGAAGACAAACCCTTTCACTAGGGTATAGGTGAATCATGTCAATGTGGAGGAAGTTGACGAGCAGCCTGACGCAGTTATTGGTAAGTTTTTGATTAAGTCATTTACAACCCTTGATCCTTTTGACACTGGTGCATCGCATTCATACATATCAAGGGGATTTGTTGACAATTTTAAGTTGCCAACCGTAGCCCTTAAGACACTTATGTTAGTAAGCTCGCCAGGAGTGGAGTATATGGCTATCCAGGGATGTTTTCAGCTACCGTTGACCATAGGTAGGCACGTTTTCCCCACATACCTCATTATTCTAGAATCACAAGGATTGGATGTGATACTAGGCATGGATTGGCTATCCAAGTACGGGGGAAGCATTGATTGTGCTAGTAAGTCAATTCTTCTCACCACCCCAGAGGGGAAACAGATCAAGTATGTGTCTAGGCATGCGCCAAGGAGGACTCAAGTAAATTCACTCTCGGAAGTTGTTCAGGAGGAAGTGCCAGTTGTGAAGGATTATCCCGATGTTTTCCCGGAGGAATTACCAGGAATGCCACTAGACCGAGACATAGAGTTTTTGATTGAGTTAATGCCAGGCACCGGACCAATATTTAAGAGACTGTATCGGATGCATGCAAATGATTTGGAGGAAATTAAGAAGCAGATTAAGGATTTATTGGAGAAAGGTCATATTCGACCAAGTTCATCACCGTGGGGAGCCCCAGTGCTTCTAGTTGAGAAGAAGGATGGATCCTTGAGAATCATAGTTGATTATCGAGCATTGAATGAAGTGATAATCAATAACAAATATCCTCTACTGATGATCAATGATTTGTTTGACCAGCTGCAGGGAGATAAAGTTTTCTCCAAGATCGATCTTCGATCAGGATATCACCAGCTGAAGATAGGAGAATAGGATATACCTAAGACAACTTTTACCACAAGGTATGGGCTATATGGGTACACAGTCATGTATTTTAGTTTGACTAACACCCCTGCCTACTTTATGAGTATGATGAATAAAGTGTTCATGGAGTTCCTGGATAAGTTTATCGTGGTGTTCATTGATGATATATTGGTGTACTCGAAGAATGAAGAACAACACAAGGAACATTTGCGCTTGGTTCTCGAGAAGCCGAGGGAACATCAGCTATATGCCAAGTTTAGCAAATGTGAGTTTTGGTTGAAGGAAGTCGGATTCCTCGGACATGTTATATCAGGAGAAGGTATAGCAGTAGACTCCTCCCAAGTTCAATCCGTCACCGAATGGATGGCACCCACCTCACTGGGAGAGATATGCAGTTTCCTCGGACTCACAAGATATTTTCGGAGATTCATTGTGAATTTTTCCAAGATTGTGAAGCCCATGACAGAGTTAGTAAAGAAGGACACCAAGTTCAAATGGACCGAGGAGTGTGAGCCCAGTTTTCAGGAGTTCAAGAAACGTTTGGTTACAGCCCCAGTACTAATTCTTCTGAATATACGCAAGGATTTCCAAGTATATTGCGACGCTTCCCGACAGGGACTTGGAGGCATTCTTATGCAAGAAGGAATAGTTGTTTCATATGCCTCACATCAGCTTCGACCTCATGAGTAGAATTATGCCACGCATGATTTGGAGTTAGCAACCGTAGTGCATGCGCTTAAGACCTAGAGACATTTTCTTATCGGAAATCGTTGTGATGTTTACACGAATCATAAGAGTTTGAAGTATATCTTCACGCAGAAGGAGTTGAACCTCAGGCAGAGGAGATGGTTGGAGCTCATAAAGGATTATGACATGAAACTGCATTATCATCTAGGAAAGGCCAATGTTGTGGCAGATGCTTTGATCCACAAGAGTTATGTCAATACTCTCATAACTGGAGGATTACCTCAGGAGTTAGCCGATGATCTCCGAGAACTTCGCTTGGAGATAGTCCCGAGTGGTTTTGTTGTAGCGTTGGAAGTTCAGTCCACTTTGTTGGGAAAGATCTAAGAAGCTCAGAAAGTTGATAAGGAATTGCGGAGATAAAAGAAAAGATGAGTAAAGGAAAGGCCAAAGGTTTTTGTGAGGATGAACATGGAACTTTATGGTTTGAAGATCGCATCTATGTGCCCAATGACCCGGAGATTAGGAAGTTAATTCTTCAGGAGGCTCATGATTCGCCTTATTTAATTAACCCAGTCAAGACCAAAATGTATTTGGAGTTAAAGGAACATTTCTGGTGGACAGGTATGAAGAAGGATATCGCCGAGTATGTAGCAGTATGCGACGTATGTCAGAGGGTTAAGGTAGAGCATCAGAAACCAGCAAGATTACTTCAGCCTTTGTCGATACCCGAATGGAAGTGGGATAAGCTTGGCATGGATTTCATCACCGGATTACCCAGGACTCGTTCAGGATATGACTCCATCTGGGTTGTAGTTGATCTCTTGATCAAGGTGGCTCACTTTATCCCCGTGAAGACCACCTATATGAACGCTAAGTTGGCCAAGATATATATGACCAGGATCGTATGTCTGCATGGAGTTCCGAGGACCATAGTATCAGATAGAGGAACACAGTTTACTTCGAAGTTTTGGTATCAGTTACACCAAATATTTGGGTACCAGGCTAGAGTTCTGTACATCCTTCCATCCGCAGACAGATGGGCAGACTGAGAGAGTCAATCAGATTCTGGAGGACATGTTGAGAACCTATGCACTAGACTATGGATCTAGTTTGGATGATAATTTGCCTTACGCAGAGTTCTCGTATAACAACAGCTACCAAGCTAGTTTGAATATGACCCCTTTTGAAGCTTTGTATGGAAGGAGATGCAGGACACCATTGATGTGGGATGAAGTTGGAGACCGACAATTGTTCGGACCAAATTTAATCAGAGAGTCTGAGGAGAAGGTCAAGTTGATTCATGATAGACTCAAGATAGCCCAGTCCAAGCAAAAGAGTTATGTCGATACTAAACGCAAGGAGGTAACCTATGAAGTAGGAGACAGATCATATCTTCGTGGGTCGCCACTTCGAGGAGTTAAACGGTTTGGAGTCAAAGGAAAGTTGGCGTCACGATTTGTGGGACCATACAGAGTCTTGGAACGTATGAGTGAAGTTGCCTACAAGTTGGAATTACCCAAAGGTTTGTCAGGAGTTCATGATGTGTTTCATGCCCAGTTGAAGAAGTGCCATTCAGAGATGGCCGATATTCCTCTGAGAGATGCAGTGCCCCTAGAAGCAATTCAGTTGGAGAGTGACCTGACTTATGAGGAGAAACCTGTCAAGATTCCCGAGTTCGCCAACCGAGTTACTTGCAGCAAGGTTATCAAGTTTTGCAAGGTTCAGTGGAGCCACCATACCGAGGAGGAAGCCACCTGAGAACGAGAAGAAGACCTCCGGAAGAACCACCCTCACCTTTTTGCTAGCCAACCCGAATCTCGAGGGCGAGATTCATCTTAAGGGGGGTAGGTTTGTAACATCCCCATTTTCAATTTGGATGTTATTTAGATCATTCATATGCATTCATAATTTGAGCATTTTTGGAATCCATTTTTTTTTGAATTTTGATCCTAGAAACCTTAAGAAACTCAAGGACCAATTGAGAGAGTTGGAGGTTTTCTCAAAAATCCATTTTTGAATTTTCAAAATTGGCAAGTTCGATCAAAGGGTTTTATTCAAAATATTTTTCCAATAATTTCAAATAAATAAAATAAAGAGAGAAGATAATATGACTTCTTCAAAAATAGTAAAGAAATGTTGGGAATTTATTTTTGAATAAAAATATATTTTATTTGATTTTTTTGTGTGTTTTATTATTTTATTAGTGCAAAAACTTTATTTTATTTTTAGGCATTTAGGTCCAGAAAAATGTTCACATTAGTCCAAATATTAGGAGGGAATTGTGTGAATTTTTCTGGAACTTTTTTTAAAAAATTGTTGTGTTTTTCGTATTTTTTCGTCTCTGGAAAAATTGTTCAAAAAAACTTCGGACCGAACTGGACCAAAGCCCAGCCGGCCCAGGCCACCGACGCCATCGTCCCCGAGTCCGTCCCCAGCACGTCGCCGCCCGTGTCCGGCCGGGACTCGCGCCTCCACGTCGCCTTGCCCCCTCCTCCACGCCACCCGAGCCGCCCCTGGCCCCTTTATATAGCGCCACTGCCTCCTCTCTCTCTCTCTCTCTCTCTCAACACAACTGCAGCAGCTGCCATCGCCGCAAAGTCGCCACCGCCGTTAGTCATCGCCGCCGCCGCCTGGCGCCGAAGATGCTCGACGCCGGAGCCGCCGCCCGACGCCGAAGACGCTTGACACTGGAGCCGCTGCCGCTGTCCGCCCCATCGCCGGAGACGCCGCCGTCGCCGGTAACCGTCGGTTTCTTTCAGTTTAGTTTTTTCTAAACCCGATTTGTTTTTGTAGTTAGCTCTAAATAGCGAACGTTTTCTGGTTAGGAAGTTTTAGTGAACGAGTTCATTCGATAGTTCTCTGTAGCGGACGTTCGTGCGATAGATTTTTCTTTTTTGTTTTAATTTTTGGCCAGGGACCCATCCGTAATTATTTTCTTTGCAGTTTAGCCCCTGATCTTCAAACGATCACAACGTTTTGCTCGTTTATCCAAATCCAATGAAACCAACACCAAATTCTTTGTTATGATCCCCTCTATCCAGGTAACCAACTTAAACATATTTTTGAAAATTTAAAACTCGATTTCAAATAGATTTTAATTTGAATTTATTTTGATCATAATTTGAGGTTTGTAACTCCGATTTAGTTGATTCTTTTTGCAAATCGAAGTTCTCGACCTAAACTTTCTGTTAAGATCTTTTTCTCTGGTTTTCTTTGCATCTTCATTGCTTGAGTGCTTATGTATGCTATTGTTTGTCTACAATAGATTTTCTGGAGTGCGAAGCTTGCTACTATGAATCTCTAGGGTTTTTTGATCGTTAGCAAGGCAAGTTATAGTTTGATCGTACGCTTTATTACCCAGTTTTTATGCATTAGTTACACCCTCAAACATTGCATGAGTAGGATTTAGAACATGTGGTTATTGCTGTGTATTTGATGAGGTAGGAACCAAATACCTTTGTTCACCCCGGGAATATACATTATGCTCATGTTGCTTAGCCATGCTCGTAGATGGGGATTGGTATGTGAGAATCATGCAAGTTGTGAGATATATTAACTAAGGGAAATTTAAGGTGGCTACTTTAATACACATCTGGGTGGATTGGTTGTGGGCACCTGGGGAATCAAGTGTTGTCCTAGGAGATCCTGCGGTACCCGTGTGATCATCCTATGGAATGCTACCTAGGATCAAAGGGATCATAAGATTATTCATGATCAGAAACTTTCGTGTGCAGCCACAAGTCATTATGGGCTCTGGCGTAGTTAAGTAAGTTGTGGGAATCCTTTCCATGATGGGCTAGCAGATGTAGGGGAATTGTAGGTGTATGGGTGTAACACCCTCGATGCGGCTATATCTCCCACGTGTCGAAGCATGACTTAGAGGCATAACTGCATTGAAAGCAATGTCGCAAGTGAGGTAATCTTCACACAACCCATGTAATACATAAGGGAAAGAGATACATAGTTGGCTTACAATCGCCACTTCACACAATTACATGAATAAAGCATTACAGCAAGGTCCAACAATGGAACCAAAATAAAAGAAGACTACCCCAAAAGCTACACAGATCCCCGATCGTCCCGACTGGGCTCCACTACTGATCAACTGGAAACGGAACAACATAAAGGACAAGATCTTCATCGAGCTCCTCCTTGAGCTTGGTTGCGTCACCTGCTCGGTAACATCGTCGCCTGCAAACTGGTTTTGGAAGTATCTATGAGTCACGGGGACTCAGCAATCTCACACCCTCGCGATCAAGACTATTTAAGCTTATGGGTAAGGTAAAGGTATGAGGTGGAGCTGTAGCAAGCGACTAGCATATATGGTGGCTAACATATGCAAAAGAGAGCAAGAAGAGAAGGCAAAAGCACGGTCGAACATCTATGGAGAAGTGATCCTAGAACAACCTACGTCAAGCATAACTCCAACACCGTGTTCACTTCCCAGACTCCGCCGAGAAGAGACCCTCACGGTTACACACCCGATTGATGCATTTTAATTAAGGTCAACTTCAAGTTTTCTACAACCGGACATTAACAAATTCCCATCTCCCCATAACCGCGGGCACGGCTTTCGAAAGTTCAAATCCCTGCAGGGGTGTCCCAACTTAGCCCATCACAAGCTCTCACGGTCAACGAAGGATATTCCTTCTAGTGGGAAGACCCGATCAGACTCGGAATCCCGGTTACAAGACATTTCGACAATGGTAAAACAAGACCAGCAAAGCCACCCAGATGTGCTGACAAATCCCGATAGGAGCTGCACATATCTCGTTCTCAGGGCACACCGGATGAGCAAGACGTCGGGTGGGCCAGCCAAGAGTTGCCCCTGGTAGCTTCGGACATCGCTCAGTTGGACCAACACTTAGAGAAGCACTGGCCCGGGGGAGTTTAAATAAAGATGACCCTTGAGTCTGCAGAACCCAAGGGAGAAAATGCTAGGTGGCGAATGGTAAAACCAATGTTGGGCCTTGCTGGAGGAGTTTTATTCAAGGCGAACTGTCAAGGGGTTCCCATTATAACCCAACCACGTAAGGAACGCAAAATCCGGGAACATAACACCGATATGACGGAAACTAGGGCGGCAAGAGTGGAACAAAACACCAGGCATAAGGCCGAGCCTTCCACCCTTTACCAAGTATATAGATGCATTAATTAAATAAGAGATATTGTGATATCCCAACAAAATAACCATGTCCCAAACATGGAACAAGCTTCAATCTTCACCTGCAACTAACAACGCTATAAGAGGGGGCTGAGCAAAGCGGTAACATAGCCAAACAACGGTTTGCTAGGACAAGGTGGGTTAGAGGCTTGGTTCAACAATATAGGAGGCATGATAAGCAAGTGGTAGGTATCGTAGCATAGGCATAGCAAAAGAGCGAGCAACTAGCAAGCAAAGACAGAAGTGATTTAGAGGGTATGGTCATCTTGCCTGAGATCCCGCAAGGAAGAAGAACGAGTCCATGAAGAAGATAAACGGACGTAGTAGAACGGGTCCTCACAATCACGACGTTACCGGAACCAACCCAAAGAAGCAACACCGGAAAGAAGCACACAACATAGTAAACAACCAACACATGAACATGGTATGATATGCAGGATGCGGTATGCGATGCATATGCATGATTTGCAAAGGAGGGATTGAACCTGGCCTCAACTTGGAAATCCAAGAGTGCCACTAGAAAGGTGAGGTGATTTCGGTTGAAATAGATATAAAGATCACCGGAATCAGATGCACAAATGGCAAGCAAAACAAATATGGCACCGGTCTGCGATAAACAGCAAGTAGCCATCTAAATGCATCAAGATAATTATGCTACAGCACCTAAACATGGCAACAAGATACATGGCAGGGATCCACTCATGAGGCTTGACAAAATATGAACACTAAGCTACGGCTAAAACACTCATTAATAGGTTCAAACAAGCATGTCAAAAGTGCAAATGATAACAAGTTTCAGACTTAGTGAAATTAACACACGTTTGGGATTTAACATCAGGAAGCACACTTTAGAGCATGGAAACTACATACTACAAGAACTTAACATGGCAAAGCAAGGCATGGCATGAAGCTACTCAAAGCACTTAACAAAAGTCCCTTAGTAACCTTGAGCCAAAAGGGATCAGAAAATACAATTGCAAGCATGTGAACATGGCAAAAACATAAACAGATCCCAGACTTAGAGAAAAACTGGAGCATGCAAATCAGTTAACGAGTAGGCATGTTTACGAGCTCGATGCACTCACTACAGAGCATGGCATGACAAACTAAGCATAAACCCATCAAGAAGACATGGCATAGGAACTATACATGGCAAGAACAACAACATAGCATGCACGGATCAATAGCAACATCCTCAGCAAAATCGCTAAAAAGTCAACAATCTGCCAGGATTCACGAAATAGTAAAAGTAGAGCTCGATTGACTCAAGCTAGGGTGCTCCATAAATGCAAACAAAGACATCGATGGATAGAGCACCACAATGTTAACAAATCATCCTTACTTATCATCCTCAAAAGATGCACGGATCACTAGGAAACAACATGAACATATGGCATAACGACAAAATCAGGACAAGGACTTAGTGAAATTCTAAGTCCCTGAAATCAGCATTGCCGATTACGCTACTTTGCAAGCTTGTGCTAGTCACCACACATATCACAAAAATACATGGAAAGCACCTCTGTAAAGATGGCATGGCATATAACAAAACACATGTAGAGCTCAGGATATGCACACATTAATCATGGCAAAAATGACAAATATCTATTTGATGAAACAGATCTGCCAAGTTTATCACATAGCCCTCTTCCAACAGCATTTCGGGCATAAAGATGAGCTCAAATGAAAATGATGCAATGAGAAGAAATGATGTACTCGTCGAGGCAAAAATTTTGATATGCTACACGCACGAATCGGAGCTACAGATGCAGAGTTATGATGCGATGAAAAACGCTAAAAAACATAGCAGATATGGGGACTTAGTGAAATTTGGACCTCTCCGGGAGAAGTCAACCCGGGACGAAGCGGTGCGGGACGGAGGGATCTGGGGACGCGGGACACCGTTTGGTTGGAGGGATGGGTGGATCTGATCCAACCTCTTCAGATCCGGTGACGGAGGGGGTCTCCGGTGAGGGGCGGCTCCGGTCGCCGGAGCTTCTCCAGCGAGCTCGAGCGGGGCCAGGGCGGCGCAAGGCGGGGCCAGCACGGTCCGTGATGACGGGGCGGCGCGGAACCGCGGAGAACGGCGGCGAAGTCCGGTGGCCGGGCAGCGGCGCCGGCGAATGCGAGGCGGCGGCGCGGAGCGGCTCCGGCGGAGCTCGTCGGCGCGGGGACCGGTGAAGGCGGCAGCGGCAAGGCGCGCTGTAGGCAGAGGGGAAGGATGGCACGCGGGGCGCGGGGCGCTCGGGCCCGGGGCGGCTTGGGCGGGCCTAGCGCGGGCCACGGCAGGACTCGGCTGCACGCGGTGGAGAGAGAGGGAGGCGACGGACATGTGGCAATGCGGGAGTGGCTGAGGGCGGTGGCGGAGCTGAGGTGGCATGACGGGATTGGCCCGAGCGATGTGGAGGGCGGACTTGTCCGGCACGGGAGGAAGAAACGTCCGACGGCGCGAGGAGGACGAAGGTTAGGGTTTCATCTGCGCGAGAATTTCGGAGGGAGACACATATTTATAGGTAGAGGGAGCTAGGAAGCTCCAAATGAGGTGCGGTTTTCGGCCACGTGATCGTGATCAAACGACCGAGATGATGGAGGAGGTTTAGGTGGGTTTTGGGCCACTTTGGAAGGGTGTTGGGCTGCAACACACACGAGGCCTCTTCGGTCCCTCGGTTAACCGTTGGAGTATCAAACGAAGTCCAAATGGCACGAAACTTGACAGGTGGTCTATCGGTGGTAAACCAAGGCCGCATGACAAATCTCAGTCCAATCCGAAAACTTTTAACACCCACACACAAAAAGAGGTAGAAAGGGACACCGGGTGACATAGGAGCGCCGGATTGCAAAACGGACAACGGGGAAAATGCTCGGATGCATGAGACGTACATGTATGAAAATGAAATGCACATGATGACATGATATGCAATGCATGACACGCAAGCAATGACAAGGCAACAACAGCGAATAACTGGAGGACACCTGGCACATCGATCACGGGGCGTTACAATCGGCCTATCTATGTCTCGATCTTCCGATCATGGATGCAGTCGAGTCTTGTGGGGAAAAGTGCGCAAACCTCTACAGAGTGTAAAAACTAATCCTGATTAGCCATGTCCTTGGTTATGGACAATTTTGAGTATCTGGTATTTGAGTTATTGGTTGATCTCATCACTTTACTTAATAAATTTGTCAGGTATTTATTATTATTACGGTTACCTGATAATTTTGGGAATGAGTTGGGCATACCTTCTCAATAATGGCATAAACTTGGTAGTAAATAAAATCTATTCCTTTGTTGTAGGGAAAAATTAGCTTTATGCAAATGTTATACTTAAAGCCTCCACCAGCCAAATATGCATGTAGTGATAGCTATTATTCATCATTGCTCTATAGTGTGAACTTGCCAGCATATTCCATGTGCTGACCTACACGGCTACAATGTCTCATGTTGCAGAATTTTCAGACGAGGATTAAGGTGCGATAGGTCGTTGTCTTGCACTCAGTTTTGTCGTGGAGTTGGATGGACTCATTTACCTTCGAAGCATCCACAATTATTTTGTTAGATGGCCTTCATCCATATTATTGTAATAATTACTCTTTATGAGGACCTCAATGTAATAAGTGTGTGATTGAACTCTGCTCTAATTCCTTGAGTACTATGTGTGTCAGCATACCGATCCAGGGATGACACTTAAGCACAGAGACGACGATCCATTGGGATCGGGTCGCTACATTACTAATGCTTGTAGTAGCGCCTGGGTATTTGATACTGGTTCAGTTGCAGTTACAAGTAACTCGAAACAGGAGCTGCGGAATAAATGAAGATTGGCTAAGGACAAGGTGACGATGCACGTCGGGAATGGTTCCAAGGTCGATGTGATGGTTGTCGGCACGCTACCTCCACATCTACCTTTGGGATTAGTTTTAGACCTTAATATTTGTTATTTGGTGCCAGCGTTGAGCATGAACATTATATATGGATCTTGTTTATTGTGAGACGGTTATTCATTTAAGTCAGAGAATAATGGTTGTTCTATTTATATGATTAATATCATTTATGGTCAAGTACCTATGATGAATGGTCAATTCCTGTTGAATCTCAATCGTAGTGATACATTTATTCATAATATTGATGCCAAAAGATGCAAAGTTGTTAATGATAGTGCAATATACGTGTCACACTGGCATTTAGGTCATATTGGTGTAAAGCGCATGAAGAAACTCCATGCGTACGGACTTTTGGAATCACTTTATTATGAATCATTTGATACTTGCGAACCATGCCACATGGGCAAGATGACTAAAACTCTGTTCTCCGGAACAATGGAGCAAGATATTGACTTATTGAAAATAATACATACCAATGTATATGGTCCGATGAGTGTTGAAGGACGCTGCGGGTATCATTATTTTCTAACCTCTATAGATGATTTGAGTAGGTATGTGTATATCTATTTAATGAAACACAAATCTAAAACATTTGAAAAGCTCAAAGAATTTCAGAGTGAAGTAGAGAAAAATCGTAACAAGAAAATAAATTTTCTATGATCTGATCGTGGAGGTGAATATTTGAGTTATGAGTTTTGCCTTCATTTAAAACAATGTGGAATTATTTCACAACTCAGGCCACCTAGAGCACCACAGCTAATGGTGTGTTCGAACGTCGTAACCGTAGTTTATTATATATGCTCCGATCTATGATGTCTCTTACCGATTTGCCTTTATCATTTTGAGAATGCATTAGAGACAGCTGCATTCACGTTAAATAGGGCACCATCTAAATTCGTTGAGACGACGCCGTATGAACTGTGGTTTGGCAAGAAACCAAACATGTCATTTCTTAAAGTTTGGGGATGCGGCACTTATGACAAAAGGCTTCAGCCTGATAAGCTCGAACCCAAATCAGAGAAGTGCATCTTCATAACATACCCTAAGGAAACTAATGGGTACACCTTCTACCACAGATCTGAAGGGAAGATCTTGCCAAGAATGGATCCTTTCTAGAGAAGGAGTTTCTCTCGAAACAAGTGAGTGGGAGGAAAGTAGAACTTAATGAGGTAATTGTACCTTCTCTCAAATCGGAAAGTAGCACATTAGAGAAAATCGTTCCCATGATGCCTAGACCAACTAGAGAGGAAGCTAAGGATGATGGTCATGAAACTTTAGATCAAGTTACTACTTGACCTCGTAGGTCAACCAAAACACGTTCCACACCAGAGTGGTATGGTAATCCCATCCTGGAAGTCATGTTATTAGACCACGGCCAACCTATGAACTATGAAGAAGCTATGATGAGACCAGATTCTGATAAATGACTTCAGGCCATGAAATCTCAGATAGGATCCAGGTATGAGAACAAAGTGTGGACTTTGGTGGACTTGCCCAATGATCGGCAAACCATGGAGAATAAATGGATCTTCAAGAAGAAGACGAACGATGATGGTAATGTGACTTTCTACAAAGCTCGACTTGGCACAAAAGGTTTCGACAAATTCAAGGGTTTGACTATGATGAGACTTTCTCACCCGTAGCGATGCTTAAGTTTGTCCGAATATGTTAGCAATTGCCGCATTTTATGATTATGAAATCTGGCAAATGGACGTCAAAACTGCATTCCTTAATGGATTTCTCAAAAAAGAGTTGTATATGATGCAACCAAAATGTTTTGTCGATCCTAAAGGTGCTAACAAAGTGTGCAAGATCTAGCAATCCATCTATGGACTGGTGCAAGCATCTCGGAGTTGGAATATACGCTTCGATGATGTGATCAAAGCATACGGTTTTATACAGACTTATGGTTAAGCCTGCATTTACAAGCAAGTGAGTGGGAGCTCTGTAGCATTTCTGATATTATATGTAGATGACATATTATTGATTGGAAATGATATAGAATTTATGGATAGCATAGAAGGATACTTGAATAAGAATTTTCCAATGAAAGACCTCAGAGAAGCTGCTTATATATTGGGCATCAATATCTATAGGGATAGACCAAGACACTTACGAGGACTTCCACAAAGCACATACACTGACAAAGTTCTGAAGAAGTTCAAAATGGACCAGTCAAAGAAAGGGTTCTTTCCTGTGTTGCAAGGTGTGAAGTTGAGTAAGACTCAAAGCCCGACCACGACAGAAGATAGAGAGAGAATAAAAATCATTCCCTATGCCTTAGCTATAGGTTCTATAAATTATGCCATGTTGTGTACCAGACCTGTAGTGTTCCTTGCCATGAGTTTGGCAAGGCGGTACAATAGTGATCCATGAGTGGATCACTAGACAACGGTCAAATTATCCTTAGTTACCTAAGAGGACTAAGGAAATGTTTCTTGGATATCAAGATTATAAAGAATTCATCATAAAGGGTTACATTGATGCACGCTTTGACACCGATTCGGATGACTCTGAGTCTCAATCTAGATACATATTGAAAGTGGGAGAAATTAGCTATAGTAGCTCCATGCAGAGCATTATAGACATAGAAATTTGCAAAATACATACAAATCTAAATCTGACAGACCCATTGACTAAACATCTCTCACAAGCAAAACATGATCACACCTTAGTACTCTTTGGGTATTAATCACATGGTGATGTGAACTAGATTTGACTCTTGTAAACTCTTTGGGTGTTAGTCACATGACAATGTAAACTATGGGTGTTAATCACATGACGATGTGAACTAGCTTATTGACTCTAGTGCAAGTGGGAGACTGATGGAAATATGCCCTAGAGGCAATATTAAAGTTGTTATTATTATATTTCCTTATTCATGATAAAGGTTTATTATTCATGCTATAATTGTATTGATCAGAAACTTAAATACATGTGTGGATACATAAACAAATATCGTGTACCTAGTAAGCTTCTACTAGTCAAGCCTGTTGATCGAAGATGGTTAAGGTTTCCTAACCATGGACATGTGTTGTCACTTGCTAACGGGATCACATCATTAGGAGAATGATGTGATGGACAAGACCCATCTGTTAGCTTAGCATATGATCGTTCAGTTTATTGCTACTGCTTTCTTAATGTCAAATACAGATTCCTTCGACTATGAGATCATGCAATTCCCAGATACCAGAGGAATACCTTGTGTGCTATCAAATGTCACAACGTAACTGGGTGATCATATAGTTGCTCTATAGGTATTTCCGAAGGTGTTTGTTGAGTTGGCATTGATCGAGATTGGGATTCGTCATTGCATGTATCATAGAGGTATCTCTGGGCCCTCTCTGTAATACACATCACAAGAAGCTTCCAAACAAAGTGACTAAGGAGTTAGTTACGAGATGATGTATTACGGAACGAGTAAAGAGACTTGTTGGTAACGAAATTGAACTAGGTATGAAGATACCGACAATCGAATCTCGGGCAAGTAACATATCGATGGACAAAGGGAATTATGTATGTTGTCATAAAGGTTCGACAGATAAAGATCTTCGTAGAATATGTAGGAATCAATATGGACATCCAGGTCATGCTATTTCTTATTGACTAGAGAGGCATCTCGGTCATGTCTACATCATTCTCGAACCCGTAGGGTCCGCACGCTTAACGTTCAACGACGATATAGTATTATATGAGTTATGTGAGTTGATGACCGAATGTTGATCGGAGTCTCGAATGAGATCACAGACATGATGAGGAGCTCTGGAATGGTCCGGAGGTAAAGATTGACATATAGGATGATGCCATTTGGTCACCGAAAAGGTTTCGGGATGTACAGGGTATTCATTGGATCATAAGAAGGCGTTCCGGGAAACCTACGGGGAGTATATGGGTCTAATGGGCTAAGGGGAGGCACACGCCAGCCCACAAGGGGCTGGCGCACCCTCCCCTGGCCGCTGGCCCTAGGGAAGGAAAGGGGGGACGACTAGCCCCTCATGCCTTCCCCTCCTCATGGCAGAAAGGAAAGGGGGGGGGCGCCACCCTCCCCTGCCTTTCCCCGCGCTCCTAAAAGGGCAAGGGGGGCGCGGCTAGGGCAAGGCCCAAGGTGGCTGTCGGCCCTTGGGGGGACCCTAGGCTGCCTTCCCTCCTCCGCCCACCTATGTATATATGTGTGTGTGTGTGTGTGTGTGTGTGTGTGTTTGTGTGTGTGTGTGTGGAGGGAGAGGGGTAACAAGCACCACGATCCCCAAGCCATGTGTGGTGCCCCTCTACCTCTAGTTCGTCATCAGTTATATTTTCGTTGTGCCTGGGGAAGCCCTGCAGAGATAGTTGCATCACCATCGTCGCTATGCTCTCGTGCAGCCGGAACTCATCTACTACTTCGCCCGTCTTTCTGGGTCAAGAAGGCGAGCACGTCATCGCGTTGAACATGTGCTAAAAGCGGAGGTGCCATATGTTCGGTGCTTGATCTATTGGATCGCGAAGGTGTTCGACTACATCAACCGCCTTGGTAAACGCTTCCGCTTTACGGTCTACGATGGTACATAGACATACTCTCCCCTCTTGTAGCTATGCATCACCTTGAATAGATCTTGCATGTGTGTAGAATTTTTTTGTTTTCCAAGCAACGTTTCCCAACAGAAGTGGCCCGGACCAACCTTACAAGTCCACGCACATGAGACCAGTTCCATAGACTGACATGCAACTTGTTTTGCATAAAGGTGGCTGGCGGGTGTCTGTTTCTCCTACTTTAGTTGAGTCGGATTTCACTACGGCGGTCCTCGTAGAAGGTTAAATAGCAACTTGATAACCACCGTTGTTGTTTTGCGTAGGTAAGAACGGTTCTTGCTAGTTTCCGGTAGCAGCCACGTAAAACTTGCAACAACAAAGTAGAGGACGTCTAACTTGTTTTTGTAGGGCATGTTGTGATGTGATATGATCAAGATATGATGTGATATATGTTAATGTATGAGATGGTCATGTTTTGTAATAAGTTCACGAATTGCATGTCGATGAATACAAAAATAGACAGGAGTCTTAGGGTTGTCTTTAATTATTGTATGAGCTGCGTGTCAATCATTTAAGTGCCGTGTAATTGCTTTACTTTATTGCTATGCATGAGCAATAGTTGGCGAGGCGACCCTAATGCTACGATGGAGATCAAGGTGTCGTGCCAGTGATGATGGAGATCATGTCGATGCTTTGGAGATGGAGATCAAAAGCACAAGATGATGATGGCCATATCATGTCACATATTTTTTTATTGCGTGTGATGTTTATCCTTTATGCATATTACTTTACTTAGAACGACAGTAGCATTACAAGATGATACCTTCACTTAATTTCAAGATCAAAGTGTTCTCCCCGAGTATGCACTATTGCCAAAGTTCGTCGTTTTGAAGCACCTCGTGATGATCAGGTGTGATACACTCTAGATTCACATACAATGGGTGTAAGCCAGTTTTGCACATGCAAAATACTTGGGTAAAACTTGACGAGCCTAGCATGTACATACATGGTCGTGGAACGCTGGAGACCAACGTCGAACGTGAGTCATATAGTAGATACGATCAACATAAGGATGTTCACCATTGAATACAACCCCATCTCACATGATGATCGTACATGGGTTACTTGATTTGATCACGTATGATTTAGACAACTTGAGGGATGTTGATTTAAGTGGGAGTTCATTAGTAATTTGATTATTTGAACTAAAATTTATCATGAACTTAGTTTTAATAGTTTTTGCGTACCTATGTTGTAGATCAATGGCCCGTGCTACCGTTCCCTTGAATTTTAATGCGTTCCTAGAGAAAGCTAAGTTGAAAGGTGATGGCAGCAACTACACGGACTGGGTCCGTACCTTGAGGAGTATCCTCATTGGTGCACAGAAGAATTATGTCCTTGATGGACTGCTAGTTAACTGATGACCCACAATTATAGGGGACCAATCGTAGTCCTTTGGATAAGTAAGAGTGTTGAACCCAATGAGGCGTAGAAGGAAATGACAAGTGGTTTTCAGAAAGGTAATTTCTGCAAGCACTGAAATTGTCGATAACGAGTAGTTTGATAGCAAGGTAATTTGTAACAAGCAAGTAACGGTAACGGTAAGTAAAGTGCAGCAAGGACCAATCCTTTTGTGGAAAAGAATTGGCCAAAACGGTCTCTTGTAATAAGAAAAGTGTTCTTGAGGGTACACAGGAATTTCATCTAGTCATTTTGATCATGTTGATTTGATTCATGTTCGCTACTTTGATAATTTGATATGTGGGTGGACCGGTGCTTAGGTGTTGTTCTTAATTGAACAAACCTCCTACTTGTTATTAACCCCCTCGCAAGCATATACAACTACGAGAAAAGTATTAAGATAAAATCTAACCATAGCATTAAACTTTTGGATCCAAATTGATCCCTTACAAAGTAGCGCATAAACTAGGGATTAAGCTTCTTTCACTCTTGCAACCCATCATCTAATAAATACTCCACAATGCATTCCCTTAGGCCCAAATATGGTGAAGTGCCATGTAGTCAACGTTCACATGACGCCACTAAGGGAATCGCAACATACATATCATCAAAATATTAAACACATATCTTACTTGCAACATGACTTCTCCCGTGACCTCAAGAACAAAAGTAACTACTCACAAATTATAATCATGCTCAAGATCATAGGGGTATTAAATAGCATAATGGATTTGAACATATAATCTTTGTGGGGACCCCGACTCATAAGTCGTGATCACCGAATGCACGTGTACAGTGATCCCAGAGATCAATGCTCACTGAACACACAGAAGCTGAATAACAAGAGTCTTACATCCATACATACCTTCTTACACAAATTATGACCATTATGGTCAAGTCTTACATAGATAAAGCCACAAGGGCTGAATATCAAATAAACTTAAGCAGCAGAAATCTTCCTCGATAAGTAGAACCCATGGTATCTGCCTTAACCATACAGGCATTCTGACTGGGAAACGTCCTAGTTCGCATGTTCGTCTCCAAAGAACTCTACTTCGAACTCCTGTTCTTCCATGCCTGGCCAATTAAATAACCAGTGGCAAGCCAATGAGTACTTTGAATGTACTCGCAAGCAACCCATGTTTTGGATCAAGATACAACAATGCATGACATAGGTAAACTTTTGCAGAAAGCTAATTTTTGTTGTGTTATGACATGTTTAATAAATGGTAAACCATGCATCGCATGAATTCAAGTAACCATAGGGGTTGGTTACAGATATCAACATAAAGGGAGTGGGCTCCAACCCAACTCATTCATGTCAAGTCCTTTGACTTGATCCAAGTAGTTCTTCCCACTTTATCCAAACACATACACTGGCTTGTAAACAAGTGGACGTAGCGCAAGAGTGGTTACCCAACTGTCCTTGACCGTGGACACGGCTATTCGAATAGTTTTACACTCTGCAGAGGTTGCACACTTTACCCACAAGATCCGGGGAACTTCCGTGTCATCCACGACCCGCTGTACCTCAAGTACCCGGGGTAAGCACCTGATCACTATCTTTCCCTAGACGACACTAACATGGAGTCCACTCGATTGGTAGTAACCCCCGTGCCCAACATTTCACAACTTAAAATTGTGGAGCCTCGCTCCCATATTCATCACATACCACTGGCACGGGGTACCAACGGTGTGTCCGGTGCCCCATAAAAATGTTCTTGGCCGTCCTACCTGGCACGACCCCGTCCCGAGAGAGAGCACCAACTCTCCCCCGTCACTAGTAATGCGGGCTCCAAGCTAGTATCGGCCTAGGTAATCAATAATGCCCATTCCCATATAAGGGTAGAGTGGTTGCGCATGTAAGGTTGGAATAACGGTCGCAACTTAAACCAATCCGTTTTTAAAAACAACACACACACTTGCCTCGGTACACCACTTCGTCATCAAGCGGTTACCCATCTCATTATCTCCCTCGGGCATAAGTGGCACCCGACGGTGTTTTCGAAAAGTCCTTTGAAAATACTTTGTCTCCATCACCATGCATATTCCCGTCCCATTTGCGTAGCCACAACTATAGCATCCTATCTATTCCCACCGGCATAACCCTCATAAGGAGGTAGGGTCATGCACAATGCAAGTATCAACGAGGAAGTAACGGAGGCAAACCATCAAAGTGGTTCCACCTCATCATGATTCCGTTGCAACAATAATATGATGCTATATGTCATGCATAAAAAGGGTTTCATAGACACGGTCAAAGGGCTGCTTGCCTTGGTCTTCAAAGTCTTCAAGTCCTTCTCCTTCTTCTTATCCAACTACTTCGTCAAATGCGGGATCTATTCGTCACAAAAATAAGGCAATAGCAAAACAGAATAACCAAAGTGCTTAGAAAAATGTCAACTCATTTTTGTTAAATACTAGGGTGAAAACTAAGAAGGGGAAAATTCCTAGTTTTGGATTTGGAGTCATGGAAACAGTGCTAGGAATTTTAAATGTCAGGCATAAATGCTCAAATTCAAATTTAAATTTGAACAATGAAGAAAAGTTGGTTTGATAAGAGTGGAAACAACACCAATAAATAGGTGGGATTATTACAAGAATTTAGGAGTTGGAATTATTGCATTTGGATTATTATTTAATCCTGTGGATTTTTTGGAAAAGTTACAGAAAAAGAAGAGGAAAAAGGGCTCTGTGCCTGCTGGGCCAGAACAGCTGCAGCGCAACAGGCCCAGTCAGAGAGGCGGCCCAGCGCACTGGTGCACGCGCGCGCTAGGTTTAAACCTGGCAGGCGGGGCCCAGGCGTCAGCGAGAGAGAGAGGGGCGATGGAGAGGAGAGGCTGACAGGCGGGGCCCGCCTGTCTTCCCTAACACTGCGACAGAGGGTCGGCAAGCTCACCGGCGTCGATGTAGGGCACGGCAAGGTCGGGCGAGGGTACGGATGGACTTAGCGTCGAGTCGCCGTTCGGGTGGAGGTGGTTGCGGTCACCGGGGTGGCCTGGTTTGCCGCCGACGAGGTCTCGCAGCGGAGGACCTTCGGGCGTCGTCGGTTCCGGCCGTTTCCGGCTGCAAAAGAAGCGGGGGAGAAAGGGGAAATGATCAGGGGTACTCGGGGGTTCCAGATCAGCGGGGGAGGCCTGTACCTCGCGAACTCCGGCGAACCGAAGCGGCGGAGCTCGAGCTCGATCTCGAGCTCGGGCAGCTCTAGAGAGGAACTGGGGGTGCAGGAGGGTGATTTGGTGATGCAGAGAGCGAGTGGTGAGGAGAGGAGAGCTCGGGGAGGCCTTCAAGTAGGCGAACCACGGCTCACCGTAGACCCGTGCGCCGGCGAGGTTGTTGCCGTTGCTGTGGGTCACGGGGGCGCGCGTGGGCGTGTCTGGGGTGCTCGTGGGTTTGGTCTAGAGCGAGAGAAAGAAGAGAGAGAGGGAGCAGGGGGCCAGAGGCACCGCGCGTGTGAGCACGCTCACTGGTGTGCTCGGGCGGTGGTCGCGCGTGCGAGCTGGGGCGAGAGGAGGGAGAAGGAGGAGGGGGCCGACCAGCTGCCATGTTGCGGACGTCGAGGCGTCTCGTCGGGCGCGGTGGGGAGGCCCGAGGTGGCCGGAGGCGGTTGGAAGGGTGCGGCTACAGTGCGGGAGCGCACTGTAGCGTGCTCGAGAGCACCCAAATGGCCGTCATGGCCATTTTTTATGCAATGTGGGCGCGGCCAAAGGTGTCTGGTGGCTCTAGGGAGGAGTAAAGAAGTAGGAGATGGCCTTGGATGCCCTGGGTGGCCAGTAGGAGAGGAGAGAGGTAGAAGAAGAGGGAGAAATGGGCTGTCCAGAGAGAGAAAGTGGGGTTTTACCAATCCAATAGTTGAACTGTGGATTTTTCATTGTTACTGGAGGTGAAAGGGGACTAGGAGGGGTTGTGGTAAAGAGTGGAGCTCATGGAGATTAGTGGAAGAGCCCCAAACAGGGTTTTTAGTTAACATGTAGAAGGTGTTTGATATGGTTTTGGGGTACTTGCACTAATTTACTTCCTGTGGCACTTGGCAGGGGTGTTTGTCATGACAAAATGAGAGGGAAAAAGGAAGATGAGCTCATTTGGAAGAGTTTGCTAATGAAGCTTTGGCAAACCCTAGAAATTAGCAGAAATGAACTTGTGTAGATCTAGTTAAGCAAGTCACTTCTCCTTGATGCACCACTTGGGGTAGTGGCCTCATTTGGTCATATGAACATGCCCACAAAAGTTGGGGTCAAGGAGAGAAAGTTAGTAGTACAAACTTGTTCAAATTTGATTCTGGTCAGAGAAGGTTTTGGGGCATTTTGGTGAACCAAAATGACCTTGATTGATATGAGGCTTTGCAAGGTGATCACAATATGCATTTGTGACTTGCTGGATTTTCCTTGGATTTTTATAAAAATATTTCCTGTAGAAATATTTCAAATCCTTAGAATGGGGAGAAAGGGTTTTGGGAGGTTTTGTTCAATATTTTGAACATGACCATGTGTTGAAACTCTTATATATGGAAAATATATGTCCACTGAGTTTCCCTGATTTTTGTCAAATATTTTTGAAACAATAAAATAATTTTTCCCTATTAAAGACCTTTTAAATAAAATAGGCAAATAACTTTTAAAAATTATATTTTTGTGGTTTATGGGAGTCCTATGTCTAATAGGATTCAAATATACTTCTGGAAAGATTTTTACTGCCCTTAATTAAGTACTTGCTGTGCAAACCTCAGTTCAAGGGTTTTTGGAAAACTAATTTTTGAAAATACTATTTGGCCAAATTATTTTTGTAAGAAAATACTATACTGCACTATACACATGGCATGATCATTGGGCAGAAGTTTGGGGCAAGGAGATGAAGTACAAAAGGTGGAGTAGTTGACTTTAAAGAGCACTTGAAAAACCACACAGAGAAATCCAACTCCAAAATAAAAGCCAAATAATGCAGAATTTGTTGGTCCAAATTTTCATGCTTTATTAATGAAAATGACAAGTTACAAAATGCAGGGTGTGACAATCTTCCATCAAATAAACCCTATAGTAATCAACTACAAGATGTAATCAACACTACTAGACACCCACAGGTACCAATCTGGGGTTCCGGTACAAAGATTGAACACAAGAGATCAACTAGAGTTTGAGAGGAGATGGTTCTGCTGAAGTTGTTGATGGAGATTGCTCTCCCGAAGATGATAGATTGTTGGTGATGACGATGGCAATGATTTCCCCCTCAAGGAGGGAAGTTCCCCCGGCGGAATCGCTTCGCCAGAGGGCAAAAGTGCTCCTACCCAAGTTCCACCTCAAAACGGCGGTGCTCCGTCCTGAAAGTCCTCTCCTGATTTTTTTGTAGGTCAAAATGACCTATATACCAGAAGATGGGCACAGGAGGTGGGCCGTGCTGAGCACAACCCACCAGGGCATGCCCTGGTGTCTTGTGCTCACCAGGTGGGCCCCTCCGGTAGTTATTTGCTCCAGTATTTTTTATATATTCCAAAATAATTCTCCGTAAATTTTCAGCTCATTTGGAGATGTGCAGAATAGGTAACTCTGACATAGCTTTTCGAGGTCCAGAATTCCAGTTGCCAGCATTCTCCCTCTTTGTGTAAACCCTCCATATTATCAGAGAAAAGGCATTAGAATTACTCCATAAAGCATTATTATGCATAAAAACATTATAAATAACAGTAAGAAAACATGATGCAAAATGGATGTATCAACTCCCCCAAGCTTAGACCTCGCTTGTCCTCAAGTGAAAACCAAAATCGAAAAACATGTCCACGTTCTTAGAGAGAGAGAGAGAGGTGTCGATAAAAACAAAATACGAGCATAGAAGCATCATGCTTATTATTATAACAGCAACAAACTTTATCATAAAACTTTATCACATAACTTTATCATATAACTTCTCATGAACAAGTAACAATTCATCACAACATTGAAGTAAAAGCATAAACTATATTGAAAACTAACAAACTATGTTCTCAGTCAACTTTGCAACTACAATTCATCATCTTTTCAGGAAGGATCTCGTATCAGAGCCTTTTGGCAACTCCACATAATCAACCATCATATAATATTCTATGATTGCTAACACTCACCTCATACACATGAGCATAAAGTTTCAACCGGACACATAACATGATCGGGGCTTATAGTTTTTCCTCCCAACATATTCACCTCAGGGGTGATGTCAACAATAATAATGCATGCTCACTCATATCCAACTGGATATATGCACCTATATCTTTCCTCACCACATGATGCTTGCAAAAATAGAAAATAAAAAGGAATAGGGAAGAATACTTTGACTCTTGCATAAAAGTAAAAGATAGGCCATTCGCAGAGGGAAGCAGATGTTGTCATGCGCTTTTTGGTTTTTATGCTCAACCTCTTAATGCAAAAGAACGTCACGTTATATTGCCCCTTATGATAGCAACCTTCACTATGCAGTCTGTCACCTTTATTACGTTGCCATCACAAATTCGTACAACGCTCAATTTTCTCTTACACGAAATGATCGAACACTTTTAGAAGCAATTTTTATTGCCTTATCACACCGATGACAATTTACTTGAAGTATCTTACTCAATCCATAGATAGGTATGGTGGACTCTCAAAATAAGATTTTGTGTTTAACGGTTTTTGGATGCACAAGTAGTATCCCTACTTAGCGCGGAATTTTTGGCTAGAAAAGATATTGAGCAAGCACCACTTGTTAAAAGGATCTATGACAATATAACTTCTGTGTGAATATGAAAAAAAACATAAACCATTATGTTGTCTTCCTTGTCCAACGTCAACAATTTTGGCATATAATATTTTGATGGGGGCTCACAATTATAAAATATGTCCAAGATAGTGTATAAGGATGGCAATGGGTCGGGTTTGGATCGGGTTGAACAATATCAAATCCATATCCATATCCATGAAGATAGTCTTTGTCCGCCCATGAAAAAATCCACGGGTGAAAAATTGTGTCCATGTCCAAACCTGATGGATATCCATACCCACTGGATATCCATTGGGTACTCTTGAAACATATAAATAAGAAATAACACAATGTTAGCATAAGCTCTTCCGTTCTTCACCTCATTGTAGGCTAGACTTCACTTATGGTAAACATCAACTTATGGTAAATCAAAACATCCAGTCACAACCTAAGATCATTTACTTTTTTTCTAATAGATGAGAATGACGAGTCATTTAACAAGGAGATAAAAATAAGGGAAGGGGCATTGGAGTATGTTACGGAGGGGATTAGTTCGAGTTTTGCTTTCTTTACTTTTATGTTTCAATAAAAATAAAAATAAATAATGAAAGTGATCATATGATAATCTTATAATAAGTGATGACATCACATAAAGAAAACTACAAGTGGTAAAATTTATTGGAGAATGACAAACAAAGTATTGGTCAATGATGCAATTCAGGAAAGACTTAATAAGGCAAGAGAAGATTCACATGCAAATACACTATTAAGGATGGTAATTTTATCCATGGACATGGATATCCATGGATAACTGACCCAAATGGATAGGGTTTGGATATGCTTTTGTGTCCATGGGCGGCGCCCAAACCCGACCCGACTGCTCGTGGGTAGGGCATGGATATAATCTTGTACCCATGGGTATACCCAAACCCGACCCGATTGTATGACTTAATGGACAAAAATCTGCTATCCCTACCCAAGAGTCACATGTCCCATTGCAATTTTACACGTTGTTATCTAAAACATGCAAAAGAAACTACACAATCCTCATTGTAAATTTTATTAGTGGACTACACTAATCCCCTCCGTAACATACTCCAATTCCCCTTCCCTTATTTTTATCTCCTTGTTAAATGACTCGTCATTCTCATCTATTAGAAAAAAAAAGTAAATGATCTTAGGTTGTGACTGGATGTTTTGATTTACCATAAGTTGATGTTTACCATAAGTGAAGCCTAGCCTACCATGAGGTGAAGAACGGAAGAGATTATGTTAACATTGTGTTACTTCTTATTTATATGTTTCAAGAGTACCAAATGGATATCCAGTGGGTATGGATATCCATCAGGTTTGGACATGGACACAATTTTTCACCCATGGATTTTTTCATGGGCGGACAAAGACTATCTTCATGGATATGGATATGGATTTGATATTGTTCAACCCGATCCAAACCCGACCCATTGCCATCCTTAATTGTAGTGATACACAGATTCATAATACTGATGCCAAAAGATGCAAAGTTGATAATGATACTGCAACATACTTGTGGCACTGCCCATTAGGTCATATTGGTGTAAAACACATGAAGAAACTCCATGCGGATGGACTTTTGGAATCACTTTATGAATCATTTGATACTTGCAAACCATGCCTCTTGGGTAAGTTGACTAAAACTCCGTTCGTCGAAAAAATGGAGTGCGCTAATGACTTATTGGAAATAATACATACCGATGTATGCGGTCGGATGAGTGTTGAGGCACGCGGCGGGTATCATTATCTTCTGACCTTCACAGATGATTTGAGTAGGTATGGGTATATCTAATTGATGAAACACAAGTCTGGAACATTTGAAAAGTTCAAAGTATTTCAGAGTGAAGTGGAGAATCATCGTAACAAGAAAATACAGTTTCTACGATCTGATCGCGGAGGCGAGTATTTGAGTTACGAGTTTGGCCTTCATTTAAAACAATGTGGAATTGTTTCACAACTCACGCCACCTGGAACACCATAGCGTAATGGCGTGTCTGAACATCGTAACTATACTTTATTAGATATGGTGCGTTCTATTATGTCTTTATCATTTTGGGGTTATGCGTTAGAGACATCCGCATTCACTATTAATAGGGTACCATCTGTATCCGTTGAGACGACACCGTATGAACTATGGTTTGGCAAGAAACCTAAGCTATCATTTCTTAAAGTTTGGGGATGCGACACTTATGTCAAAAGACTACAACCTGAGAAGCTTGAACCCGAATCAGAGAAGTGCATCTTCATAGGATACCCTAAAGAAACTATTGGGTACACCTTCTACCATAGATCCGAAGGCAAGATCTTTATCGCTAAGAATGGGTCATTTCTAGAGAAGGAGTTTCTCTCGAAAGAAGTGAGTGGGAGGAAAGTAGAAACCGACGAGGTAATTGTACCTTCTCTCAAATTGGAAAGTAGTACATCAGAGAAATAGTTGTCGTGATGCCTACACTAACTAGAGAGGAAGCTAATGATGATGATCATGAAACTTCAGATCAATTTACTACTAAGCCTCGTAGGTTGACCAGAACACGTACCACACCAGAGTGGTACGGTAATCCTGTCCTGGAAGTCATGTTGTTAGACAACGGCAAATGTACGTACTATGAAGAAGCTATGATGAGCCCAGATTCTGACAAATGGCTTGAGGCCATGAAATCTGAGATAGGATCCATGTATGAGTACAAAGTATAGACTTTGGTGGACTTGCCCGATGATCGGCAGGCCATTGAGAATAAATGGATCTTCGAGAAGAAGGTAGACGTTGATGGTAATATCACTATCTACAAAGGTCGACTTGTTGCCAAAGGTTTTGGACAAGTTCAAGGGGTTGACTACGATGAGACTTTCTCACCCATAGAGATGCTTAAGTCTGCCCGAATCATGTTAACAATTTCCGCATTTCATGATTATGAAATCTAGCAAATGGATGTCAAAACTACATTTCTTAATGAGTTTCTTAAAGAAGAGGTGGATGTGATGCAACCAGAATGTTTTGTCGATCCTAAAGGTGCTAAAAAAATGTGGAAGCTCCAGCGATCCATTTATGGACTGGTGCAAGCATCTCGGAGTTGGAATATACGCTTTGATGATGTGATCAAAGCATATGGTTTTATACAGACCTGCGGAGAAGCCTATATTTACAAGAAAGTGAGTGGGAGCTCTGTAGCATTTCTAGTGTTATATGTGGATGACATATTACTTATTGGAAATGATATAAAATTTCTGGATAGCATAAAAGGATACTTGAATAAGAATTTTTCAATGTAAGATCTCGGTGAAGCTGCTTATATATTGGGCATCAAGATCTCTAGGAATAGATCAAGACGCTTAATAGGACTATCACAAAGCAAATACCTTAACAAGGTTATGAAGAAGTTCAAAATAGATCAGTCAAAGAAAGGGTTCTTGCCTATGTTACAAGGTGTGAAATTGACTCAGACTCAAAGCCCGACCATGGCAGAAGATAGATAGAGAATGAAAGTCATTCCCTATGCCTCAGCCATAGGTTCTATTATGTAAGCCATGTTGTGTAGGAGACCTGATGTGTGCCTTGCCATGAGTTTGGCTAGGGGGTACAATAGTGATCCAAGAGTGCATCACTGGTCAGCGGTCAAAATTATCATTAGTTACCTAAGATGACTAAGGAAATGTTTCTCAGTTATGAAGGTGATAAAGAGTTCGACATAAAGGGTTACGTCGATATATGTTTTGACACCGATCTGGATGGCTCTGAGTCTCAATCTGGATACGTATTGAAAGTGGGAGCTATTACCTAGAGTAGCTCCATGTAGACCATTGTAAACATAGAAATTTGCAAAATACATATGGATCTGAATGTGGCAGACGCATTGACTAAACTTCTCTCACAAGCAAAACATGATCGCACCTTAGAACTCACTGGGTCTTAATCACATGGAGACGTGAACTAGATTATTGTCTCTAGTGAATTCTTTGGGTGTTAATCACATGGCGATGCGAACTAGATTATTGACTCTAGTGAACTCTTTGGGTGTTAATCACACGGCGATATGAACTAGATTATTTACTCTAGTAAACTCTTTGGGTGTTAATCACATGGTGATGTGAACTAGATTGTTGACTCTAGTGCAAGTAGGAGACTGCTGGAAATATGCCCTAGAGACAATAATAAAGTGGTTTTTATTATATTGCCTTATTCATGATAAAGGTCAATTATTCATGCTTGAATTGTATTGACTAGAAACTTAAATACACGTGTGGATAGATAAACGAATATTGTGTCCCTAGTGAGCCTCTACTAGACTACCTCGTTGATCAAAGATGGTTAAGGTTTCCTAACCATAGACATGAGTTGTCATTTGATAACGGGACCACATCTTTAGCAGAATGATGTGATGGATAAGACCCGTCCGTTAGCTTACCATATGATCGTTCAGTTTATTGCTACTTCTTTCTTAATGTCCAATACATATTCCTTTAACCATGAGATTGATACGTCTCCAACGTATCTATAATTTTTTATTGTTCCATGTTGTTTTATTATCAATCTTGGATGTTTTATAATCATTTATAGTCATTTTATATCATTTTTGGTACTAACCTATTGACATAGTGCCAAGTGCCAGTTACTGTTTTTCCGTGTTTTTTACATCACAAAAAATCAATATCAGACGGAGTCCAAATGCCACGAAACTTTACAGAGATTTTTTATGACCCAGAAGGAAGATGTTGGGCCCTGGTTGCAGATGCGCGCCTAGGGGGGTTGTGCCCACCTCGGGTGCCCCTCAGACCGCCTCTTTGCTCTATAAATACCCCAAAAATACCAAAACACTAGAAGAGTCGATGAAATATTCGTCCTGAACCACCAGATCCAATCTAGACACCATCTCGGATGGGGTTCACCAACTCCATTGGTGCCTCTCCGATGACGCGTGAGTAGTTCTTTGTAGACCTTCGGGTCCGTAGTTAGTAGCTAGATGGCTTTCTCTCTCTCGCTGAAGTTGAGGTTTCTTTGTAGACCTTCGGGTCCATAGGTAACTCTTTTTGCGGTGTGTTTGTTGGGATGTGATGAACTTTGAGTTTATGATCAATCATATCTTTTTATATCCATGAATTTTTTGAGTTTTTTTGATGTTTTATATGCATGATCTCTTATAGCCTCGTATTTCTTCTCCAATATTTGGGTTTTGTTTGGCCAACTTGATCTATTTATCTTGCAACGGGAAGAGGTGCCCGGTAGTGGGTTCGATCTTATGGTGTTTGATCCCAGTGACAAAAAGGGAACCGACACGTATGTATCATTTCTACTAAGGATAAAACGATGGGGTCTATCTCTACACAGATAGATTTTGTCTACGTCATGTCATCGTTCTTATTGCATTACTCCGTTTTTCCATGAACTTAATACACTAGATGCATGCTGGATAGCGGTTGATGTGTGGAGTAACAGTAGTAGATGCAGGAAGGAGTCGGTCTACTAATCTTGGACGTGATTCCTATGCAATGATCATTGCCAGATGTGGCACCCCGGCTCGGAGAAAACCGGAACGCCCCGTATTCCAGCCTAGAGATCGAGGTGAAGTCTTCTGGAATACGGCATTACTTAGCATGGACCAAACTAGCTTTCTATTAATACACGAATATGAATACAAGGTCTGCGATATTACAATGAATAACATCGGCACAGCGACACTACGCCATCCTTAGTTGCTCGATGCAAGCAGCATAACAAGTTGAGGCAGCGGAACAACTACTGGCAGCAGAACGACGAACGACGATGATGGACTCCAATCTGTAGGGACTCTGGCTGGAACACTTATCCTAGCTTGTGAACACAGGAACAACAGAAACAAGCAAGCAATCCAAGCACGACCTGCAAACTAGCATGACACGCCAGGTCAGTACATTTAATGTACTTGCAAGCTCACAATAACTAGCAGCATTCAAGACAAACAACAACATGGCAATTACGAGTTAAGCAGGAATTATCATGAGATTATCAGGATAACATGGCATGAACAACATGAACATAATATCGCTAGAACAATATGAACATATAAATCTGATGATACTAGCATGCAACATGATGACACTACATGCACCATTTATTCTGCTCGGATTACCTCGTAACCATCACATGCATCACTTACCAACCTCATACATTACACGACCATCTCAGGATCAAATCAAGTTTGGTATAAACAATACCATAGTAATCATCAAATGACCACAAGGAGCTTGATCTTTACCCATGATTCTTGCACAACATCACGGATATCCAACAACTCGGTATCCTCTATACCACAGAGATCATTCTGGAGATCACAACCATGACCAATACTTGGTCTCAAACAGTGATCTTTCCAGCGATCACAACCAACTTATCTCATCATCGAACCGGGGTTGTCATTAATCAAGTTATTATTAATACTGTTGACTCACGGTGTGACCGACACGAACTGGGCCTTATCCACGGGCGCGGCTGTCGATAGATTTAATATACACTCTGCAGAGGTTAGTACACTGTACCCACACTACGGAACCCATGGCCTCGCACTCCCATTCGGGTGGACCAACGGCGTTCCGACAAAACCAATCTACTGCCATGACACTCTCCCAGCCACTCTGACCCACTCCCAACTGGGCTAGTCCTGGGTGGCCCCGTGTCTACAAATACACAACGACCACCGCCGTGGCCAAAACGTCCCTCACGGGGACCGTCCCTTACGGGGACCGGATCCATAATAACAACAACGGGCACACAAGGTTATGTACACCTACCTAATCAGGGTAGCGCTCACCCATAACCTTTCCTCGTTGGAGGCACTGGCGAGAGGCATGACAATAGACCCAATTAGGACCTTCCCATAAAGGTAAGCGTTGTTGCACTGGTCAGTTCGATATGGTGGCACCATGACTCAGCCAACAGTTGTTCAAGTTCAATTTAATCTAGTTAAACTTGAATGCAATATGCTGAGCCATGATAAAATAGCATGATGCATTTACAAAGCATGAACATGATATCAACATAAGCACGGGATGCAACATAACTATCCACCATGTCAACTATGAATAATCTGTAACTGAACATGGCATAATGACAAGCCTAAATATTACAAGTGCAACACTACTCGTAGCATAACATGACCACTAGCATCAACCATAAATACCATGCAAGAACTCATCAATAACATTACCGAGTAACACTTAACCAACTAACAGCAAAGGAATAATGCATATTAACAGTACTCTGTAACCGACGTTAGTCATGCAGCGAAGAACATGACCAACCCAACATGTCCTACTATCAAGCATGGCAATATGAAAGTAATACTAGCAACTAGCAGGGCATGATAACCAGGTGCATAACCACATAGCAAGTAAGTAAGCACTAACCAAGAAACATTGCCGAAACAATCATAACCATATTTTAAACAAGCAACATCTAATAAATATTCTAGTTGAATACCATGGCTACTACATGACTATCATGCAAGTGGGTATAGTGGCTTGCCTGGGGATGAAGAAGGCACCGGGAAGAAGTGCGGTGAAGCCGCAAAAAGATTTGCTGGAAACAGTTCTCTCCCGGAGGGGCTGTTTCCGTGCAAGGGCAAAAGTCATTTTTAGAATATTAACAGATGGTGAAAGTGTTACCAATAGAATGGGCTCGACGATACGAAGAAATGGCCTTTGGAATCACCTCAAACGGAGTTACGGTTGCGGAGTTATGAGGTGTAGAAGATTAGGGACTTTTCTGTAGAAAATAATATTCATAATTGGGTCCCTGAGTGGATAAGGCAGAGGCGCAAAATTAGAAATACGCTTTCTGACCAGGGAAACGTATTTTGGGCTGATGAAAGAAAGAAGTACGCTTTCGTTCGATGAAAGCGTACAACTGGAAATACGCCTTTGGGCAAATGAAAACGCACTCACCCGGGGTGCTTCCACTTATCCACGTCATCAGCGGCGGGGCCGGGGTCCTGGGTCACTTACAGGTGGGGCCCGCCATTGACTCTCTCTCCTCCCTCATTCCTTCTTCCTCCCGTGCTCGAGAAAGGCTGAGGCGAGGCCGGCCACCTCGACGGTGAGTCTCGGTGGCTCCGGCCATCTCCCGCGGAGCTCGGCACACCAGCGTGCTCGGGAAGAAGCGGCGCAACTGATGGCGTAGGGCACGGCCACCGAGGAGCACCGAGGCGAGGGCAGTTTCGAGGACGGCGGACGATGGCTACGGGCGATGATGGACTTGGCACTCTAGGCCACCCGAGGAGGAGGAGAAGATGTGGGGAGGTTCGGGATGCTCCGGGCTGTCTACTGGAAGTGGAAAGAGGGAGAGCGAGGCTCGGACTAGAGCTAATTTAGGAGGGAGGACACGGCGGCCATGGTGGCGATGGGGGTCGAGGAGAGCGGCTCGAGCTCGGGCAAGGCAATAGGGAGGACTAGAGGAGCGAGGCGAGGCTGGTGGTGAGCTCAAACGAGGCCGGGGATGGCTATTTATATCCGGGCGAGGGAGTGTCGCGCTAGCATTGCCGCGGACGCGTGGCTGGCGCTGCGGACACGTGTGTGCGCGCTCGAGCTCGGGGAAGGCGACGGGGAGATGGAGTGAGGATCCCACGGGGCAGAGGGAGCCCACGGAGCACGGTGAGGAAGAAGACGGCGACGAACAGAGCCAAATGGCGACGAGCGTCGGTGAGCGTCGGTGAGCAAGAGGACGGAGGGGGAGAGGGGTCCAGGGACTGGGCGACGACGAGGGCTATCTGCTAGACACGCTCACGTGCGCGAAGCCGACGAGAGGGGGAGGGGCCCGAGCAAGAAACCATCCAGCTCGCGTCCATGGCATGCCAGAGAGGTGGTCACCGCGCGCACTGGTGCACACAGTGTCACAAGCGATGCCAAACGATGTCTGGGGTGGAATCCTTCCTGGGTAGGTTGCAACTGAGTTGGTAACTTGGTTAAAGACGCAGTGGTTAGATGGTAAGTGAGCTCTGAAGTTTACTACAGTAAACTTGATCATGGAACAGTGATCAACTAAGGTGAGATTGGAGGCAAATGAGTTATCTAGGGTGGTTAGCTTAGAAAGAACTACCATACTAGGGAGTTTGGCAGGAAAGGGACCAAGATTTAATGCACTTGCTTTGCAACTGCATAATGTGGTCCAAAAACTAGATCAGGAAGGTGCACTCACATGGAGTGTCAAATGGAGCTCAAATTGGGTAAGGCAGAGTCATTCGGTCCTATGAAGATGCTCAAAATTTCTCATACCAATTGGCTAAGCCAAACTGGTACTTGCTTCACAAACATCTCCTCTGGATAGAAACTTGCAAAAATTCTAGTGGAATAATGGCTTGATGAACCATGCCCAAAATGGGTGGAGGTAGGTTATATGGATAATAGAAGGCCTGGAATAATAGGCAGCCATAATGGAGCAAGATAAAATATACTTGCTTCACAAACTGAAATTTTGGACAGAATCAAAGAATTGAAGATGAGCTCACATGGAGGCATGACATGAGCTCTAATTTGGTGCAGGGCTATGATATGATGATATGAGGGACCATGAAAAATGGCAACTCATTTGGATATGCCTAGCTTGCACCTCCTTTAGAAAGCTTCTTTCTGGATAGAAACTTTGGGAAACCATAATTAAGTAATTACTAGGCAAATGAGGTTGCATTTTGGCATGTGGAAATGATATGGACATGAAAATGTGTCCAAGGAGTTTGAGGTCAATTGGGAAAATGAAAATAGCACTTGCTTCACAATGTGCCATTTAGGGCAGAATAGGATATGAATTATTTGAGCATGATGATAAACATGACAAATGAAATATTTTGCCATATTTGAGAAATATATGACCCAAACAATTTATGAGAATTATTTGGGAATTTTAGGAGTGATGGAAACAAAGGTTGCTTCACAACCTAGGGAAAATTTGAGTTATTCCTTTAATAGAAAAGGAATATTCCCAATAAAAAGAATATGGGGATTTGGGCTAGGATGAAAATGACAGGCTCTAGGGAAGGATTTGGGAATGACAAGCCACTCTGGAAACAAATAAGAGGGCATCTTCTTCAGTTTCCAGACCACAAAGCCACGGAAAAAGAAAACTCAAGCAAAAACCTCAGAAAAACAAAAGAAAAAGAAAGGGCCAAAAATCAGGCTGTCACAAACCTTACCCCCTTAAAGAAATCTCGTCCTCGAGATTTGGTTGCTCGGGGAACAAGTATGAAGATACTGACTTAAGGAAACCGTTTTCAACTCGGGTATCCTTTTTCTTATTTTTGTTCCCACTAAATTTTTATCTGACTGGCCCTGGGGTGGTTTGCTTTAATATATCCATATTCTGACAGATCTTACCTTACTTGTTCATGCTTATACAGGCTCCAATTTAGTTTTTGGACCTACTGACTTAGCTGACTATGATTGATTCTCACGACTGAAATATATGTCGGTCTCACCAATCCAAGAGTGTTTTCCGCTGCGTGTGTCATCCGGCACTAACAATCTTTCATGAAGTGGTGATCAGATTTTTCTAGTGGACACCCAAGCTCTAACTCCTTGCATTGGGTTTCTCCACTAAATGTAGGTCCTTCGGGTTCCAAACAGTGAGTTGGGTCATAACCGCTTTCCTGACAGCTTCTGGCTTATCACGGAAGTTTCTGAATCATCTTAACTAGTTCCACTGTCTTGAGTATCGGATCCGTACCAAATATTTGATTGTCCCCTGCATCACTGGTCTTGCTCCTTCATTATTATTTTCTTAGCCTGGATCCTTGGGTTAAAGAGCTGGGTCATATTGCTTCTTCGTATTACCATAGGTACTGTCAGTGCAATTTTTCGGCAATCGCATCTTATCCTCATTTTTCTGACAGGGTACCCCATTAAATGGCAGGTTCAACACCCCTCAAGTTCTCACCGCAGGAAAATGATCATCCGAACCTTTGCAAGAAATCGACAAATATATCAGTAGCCACCAGAATGGTCTTTACGACTCAGATCTGGGACATTACTGAAATAACTTAACCACGGCTCAGGACGGCCGAAAAGCAGCTCAGAACATGAGACCGGGTTGATAAGAAGAATGTGGCAGCTCCCTAAAATAGCCAAAAAGCAGCTATAGGACTACTGTCACAAAAAGAAACTCAACAGTTGTACGAGACCGCCAAAAAACAGCTCAGAACTCGTGACAGTCGTTGAAGAGAGAAATAAAAACCGGCATCCACCCCGGATAGCTAAAAAAACAGCTTAGATCACAGGCGCGGTGCCGTCATTGGAGAAAAAGGGGACAAGGGCTCATCAGGATCATTTTCCAGGTTCACAGGTACTTGCATTGGGCTCATTGATGTCGTCAATCCTCATAATCCTTGTCACATTGTGGTGTATACTGGCTTTCTTCTCTTAACCATCCTCACGTGGTTGTCAGATCCTCATCCAAGTGACTTGAAAGATATTGGTGGTATGCTCACCGCATATATATATGAGAATCTGATTCCCGAGACAGACGTGTATTCTGACTGATTCTTGCTTCTGAGCAAAATGTTGCGGATCTGATTCTTGGGATTCACTGCCATATGCTATGAATTCACAGCGTACTACCTTGTACCAATGTCTTACTGAGCAAGATTGCCTGGCTTGTGCTCGAAATTTTCATCGGACAGCTTGCTGAAGAAGACTGGGTATCGTGCTTAAGAAGCTTACCCCCTTAAAGACTTTGCGGGGGAAAGACTCAGTACCTTATGCTGGAAGCTTTTGCGGTTGCTTACGGAAGAAGGCAGAGTACCTTGTATGGGAAATCATCCATGTATCATACCGAGGAAGATAGATTTATCTTGCCTTGGAAGCCTCTCAGGTATCTTGCGAGGGAATATTGGGTTGCTTACACCAGAAGCTTCTTATTGTGATATGCGGACCGATTTCCACATATATAACCATCTTAAAATTTTTGTTATTGATTTCTTGTATGAAACGTGGTTTTGCAGGACTATCCTCCTTTCTGAGTACATGCCATATTATTGCTTGCTTCCAGGTACATCGGGTTCCAAAATCATCCTCAACGAAAAATTAAACTTGTTTCTGAGCCATACCTTTGCTAATATTCTGTCAACCTTGCACACAATTTTACCTTCTTGCTGATTTGATCATTTCTGCTATGAGGAGTACACGCTGAGAGAGACTTGACACTCAGATACATGATCAGATATCCCCCAATCTGAATGCACTTGGCGGAGAATTCCATACTGTTGTGAGGAGTACACGTTAATGCAACTTTATACTGACATTCCATCCAGGATTTCTTTTGTATTCAGACGAGCTATTTCCAATTTCACTATAGTTTGCTGACAATTCCATTCTGTTTAGCTGAGGTTCCAAATATATGTATTTCTTGCTGACTCTTCGGGTCCGGTGTCGGCTGGCGAGCAACTTTAATAGGGGAATTTTTTTAACATCGGAGGCCCAAAGAAAGAAACAAAAGAAACGACTAAAACAAAAGCACACAAGCATACTACTAATATAATTAATCAAGCAATCATCACATATTACTGCTACTCACACCATAATATGCATGCACACCTAAGCACACAAATCGCACGGAAACTCCGGTATTACGGTCTAATATGCTAGGGCGGTGTGTGACACGTCTCCGTCGTATCTATAATTCTTGATTTTTCCATGCCAATATTCCACAACTATCATATACTTTTGGCAACTTTTTATATTATTTTTGGGACTAACATATTGATCCAGTGCCCAGTGCCAGTTCCTGTCTGTTGCATTTTTTATGTTTCGCAGAATATCCATATCAAACGGAATCCAAACGGGATAAAAACGGACGGAGCTTATTTTTGGAATATTTGGAAAATCTGGGAGAAAGATCAACGCGAAAGGTGTCCATGGTGGGCACGAGGTAGGGGGGCGCGCCCCAGCCCCCTGGGCGCGCCCCTGACCTTGTGGTCCACCCGTAAGGCGGTTGATGCCCTTCTTTGGCTGCAAGAAAGCTATTTTTTGGTAAAAAATCACGGCGAAGGTTTCGGTCCAATCAGAGTTACGGATCTCCATATATATATACGAAACGGTGAAAGGGCAGCAAACCAGAGCACAGAAACAGAGAGAGACAGAGAGACAGATCCAATCTTGGAGGGGCGAGATGCCATGGAGGCCAAGGACCAGAGGGGAAACCCTTCTCCCATCTAGGGAGGAGGTCAAGGAAGAAGAAGAAGACGAAGGCCCCCCCTCTCCCCTTCTCTTCCGGTGGCGCCGGAACGCTGCCGTGGCCATCATCATCATCACCGCGATCTACACCAACACCTCTGCCATATTCACCAACATCTCCATCACCTTCCCCCCTCTATCTACAGTGGTCCACTCTCTCGCAACCCGCTGTACCCTCTACATGAAAATGGTGCTTTATACTTCATATTATTATCCAATTATGTGTTGCCATCCTATGATGTCTGAGTAGATTTTCGTTGTCCTATCGGTGGTTGATGAATTGCTATGATTGATTTAATTTTCTTGTCGTTATGTTGCAGTCCTTTGGTGCCCATCATATGAGTGCGCACGTGGATCACACCATAGGGTTGGTTGTATGTTGACAGGACTAAGTATTGGAGGGCAAGAGTGACATAAGCTTCAACCTAGCATAGCAATTGATGCATACGGGATTGAAGGGGGACCAATATATCTTAAGGCTATGGTTGGGTTTTACCTTAATGAACTTTAGTAGTTGCGGACACTTGCTAATAGTTCCAATCATAAGTGCATAGAATTCTAAGTCAGGGATGACATGCTAGCAGTGGCCTCTCCCACATAATACTTGCTATCGGTTTAGTAAAGTAGTTAATTGCTTAAGGGGCAATTTCGCAACTCCTACCACCACTTTTCCACACTCTCTATATTTACTTTACTACGTCTTTACTTAAACTGCCCCTACTTTTTATTTACGTAATCTTTATTATCTTGCAAACCTATCCAACAACACCTACAAAGTACTTCTTGTTTCATACTTGTTCTAGGTAAAGCGAACGTCAAGCGTGCGTAGAGTTGTATCGATGGTCGATAGAACTTGAGGGAATATTTGTTCTGCCTTTAGCTCCTCGTTGGGTTCGACACTCTTAGTTATCGAAAACTGTTGCAATCCCCTATACTTGTGGGTTATCAAGACCTTTTTCTGGCGCCGTTGCCGGGGAGCAATAGCGTGGGGTGAATATTCTTGTGTGTGCTTGTTTGCTTTATCACTAAGTAATTTTTATTTGCTATTCTTAGTTGTTCTCTATCTTTAGTTATGGATATGGAACACGAAATACCAAAAAAATTAGGTGTACTTACTACTCATGGAGATGAGGAACCTCCTAAAACCCTTGATGCTCGTTATGTGACAGAAATTATGTACTACTTTGATAATCCAGAGAAAACCCCATTCAATTATGTAATGGGAGTAATGTTGGATTAACGTGAATACTTTAGGGATTATCGCTTGACACAAAAAGGGAAACTATTATGGGATCAAATTTATATATTGAAGTGGTATGCTCGGCAAGTATGCTTGAGTTATGATTATACTTGTTGCTCTAGGATGAAGGCTCCACACCTTCCCTTTTCATGCAAATTTAATGATAATGAAACCTTAGCTTCTTATGCTAATGGTATATATGATTACTATGATGTGGAACAAATAGAAGAATTTGTTGCTTTTAAGGGTGCTTATGAAATTGAATCTTTGTTTGAAAAGTATGAAGCGTTTGATGATGATGTTTATAGGCCTGAAAATTTAGCTATCCTAAAATATTGCTATGATAATTATGAATATAATTCCTATATTCATGCGCTTCTTGAGAAAGTCTCCGCTGGCCAAGAAGAGACTAATATTTTGCAGGAATCTATGGAAGATGTTGATGAAACTGTGAGCTCATTGGATGAAAAAGATGAGGAGGAGAGCAAAGAACAAAAGGAGGAAGAGTGGATTGATCACCTGTGCCCACCTTCTAATGAGAGTAACTCTTCAAATCATACATTGTTTAACTTCCCTTCATGCTTACCGAAGGATGAATGCTATGATAATTGCTATGATCCCGTCGATTCTTTTGAAATATCCCTTTTTGATGATGCTTGCTATGCTTGTGGCCAAGATGCCAGTATGAATTATGCTTATGGATATGAACTTGCTATAGTTCCTTATGTTAAACATGAAATTGTTGCTATTGCACCCATGCATGATAGTCCTATTATGTTTTTGAATTCTCCCAACTACACTATATAGGAGAAGTTTACCCTTATTAAGGATTATATTGATGGGTTGCCTTATCCATTGCACATGATGATTTGGATGAATATAATATGCATGTGCTTGCTTCTCCTACTTGCAATTATTATGAGAGAGGAACTATATCTCCACCTCTCTATGTTTCCCACATGATAAAATTGCAAGAAACTGTTTATACTATGCATTCGCCTTTACTATGTGTGCATGAATTGTTCTTTTATGACATGCCTATGCATAGGAAGAGAGTTAGACTTCGTCATTACATTATATATGTTACTTTGCGCTCACTATTAAATTACAAATCATTGCTAATTAAAATTGGCTTTGATATACCTTGGGATCTGGGTGGATTCACTACTTGAGCACTATATGCCTAACTTAATGGCTTTAAAGAAAGCGCTGCCAGGGAGACAACCAGGAAGTTTTAGAGAGTCAATTATTTATGTTTAGTGCTTTTATATAGTTTCAAAACAACAAAAATAAAGAGGGGAACCCAAAACTTTTTTTCAAAAAGGAAAGTGAAAGTGAGAAAGACAAGCATTATTGAAGTGGGAGAGCTCCTTGAACTTTGTTCATGCTCACGGCAACTTTCTGAATCTTGATTACAGAAACTTTTCAACAAAAATTATTATCCCCTTGTACAATTCCATTGTATTATAAAAATAATGTGCCAAGGTTTGCCTTTAGGATGTTTACAGTGCTTGTTGGTTTGTACGGTGCAGGACAGAAACTTTGGCTGTAGTGCGCGATTTTAAATTTTTTACTGGAACGTCAAATGGTTTTGATTCATTTTGCAATGTATTTATATAAAAATTGTTTATTTTTCCTAATTTTTGCAGAATTTTTCAAGTATCAGAATTATGGTGAATGTTCATATTATTACAGACTGTTCTGTTTTAGACAGATTCTGTTTTTGATGCATAATTTGCTTGTTTTGATGAAACTATCAATTTATATTAGTGGATTAAGCCATGAAAAAGTTATATTACAGTAGACACAATGAAAAAACAAAATATTAATTGGTTTGCAACAGTACTTAGAGTAGTGATTTGCTTTATTATACTAACGGATCTTATCGAGTTTTCTGTTGAAGTTTTGTGTGGATGAAGTGTTCGATGATCGAGAAGGTCTCGATGTGAGAAGAAGGAAGAGAGGCAAGAGACCAAGCTTGGGGATGCTTGAGGAACCCCAATTAAATATTCAACGAGACTCAAGCGTCTAAGCTTGGGGATGCCTCGGAAGACATCCCCTCTTTCTTCAACAAGTATCGGTATGTTTTCGGATTCGTTTCGTTCATGCGATATGTGCAATCTTGGAGCGTCTTTTGCATTTAGTTTTCACTTTTCTTTTATGAACCATGCTGGTATGAGATAGTCCTTAGTTGATTTATAGAATGCTCTATGCACTTCACTTATATCTTTTGAGTATGGCTTTATAGAATGCTTCATGTGCTTCACTTATATCATTTGAAGTTTGGATTGCCTGTTTCTCTTCACTTAGAAAACCGCCATTTGTAGAATGCTCTTTTGCTTCACTTATAATTGTTAGAGCGTGGGCATATCTTTTGTAAGAAAGAATTAAACTCTCTTGCTTCACTTATATCTATTTAGAGAGATGACAGGAACTAGTCATTCACATGGTTAGTCATAAAATCCTACATAAAACTTGTAGATCACTGAATATGATATGTTTGATTCCTTGCAATAGTTTTGCGATATAAAGTTGGTGATATTAGAGTCATGCTAGTGGGTGGTTGTGGATTAGTAGAAATACTTGTGTTGAGGTTTGTGATTCCCGTAGCATGCACGTATGGTGAACCGTTATGTAACGAAGTCGGAGCATGAGGTATTTATTGATTGTCTTCCTTATGAGTGGCGGTCGGGGATGAGCGATGGTATTTTCCTACCAATATATCCCCCTAGGGGCATGCGTAGTAGTACTTTGCTTCGAGGGCTAATAAATTTTGCAATAATTATGTGAGTTCTTTATGACTAATGTTGAGTCCATGGATTATACGCACTCTCACCCTTCCATCATTGCTAGCCTCTCTAGTATCGCGCAACTTTCGCCGGTACCATAAACCCACCGTATACCTTCCTCAAAACAGCCACCATACCTACCTATCATGGCATTTCCATAGCCATTCCGAGATATATTGCCATGCAACTTTCATCATAATCATATACATGACTTGAGCATTCATTGTCATATTGCTTTGCATGATCGTAAGATAGCTAGCATGATGTTTTCATGGCTTGTCCGTTTTTTGATGCCATTTCTACGCTAGATCATTGCACATCCTAGTACACCGCCGGAGGCATTCCTATAGAGTCGCATCTTTGTTCTAGTATTGAGTTGTAATATTGAGTTGTAAGTAAATAAAAGTGTGATGATCATCATTATTAGAGCATTGCCCCAAGAAAAAAAAGAGAGAGGCCAAAGAAGCCTAAATAAAAAAAGGGGGCCAAAGAAGCCCACACAAAAAAGGGGGGCGATGTTACTATCCTTTTACCACACTTGTGCTTCAAAGTAGCACCATGTTCTTCATATAGAGAGTCTCTTGAGTTATCACTTTCATATACTAGTGGGAATTTTCATTATAGAACTTGGCTTGTATATTCCAATGATGGGCTTCCTCAAATTCCCTAGGTCTTCATGAGCAAGCAAGTTGGATGCACACCCACTTAGTTTCAGTTTGAGCTTTCATATACTTATAGCTCTGGTGCATCCGTTGCATGGCAATCCCTACTCACTCACATTGATATCTATTGATGGGCATCTCCATAGCCTGTTGATACGCCTAGTTGATGTGAGACTATCTTCTCCTTTTTGTCTTCTCCACAACCACCATTCTATTCCACCTATAGTGCTATATCCATGGCTCACGCTCATGTATCGCGTGAGGGTTGAAAATGCAGAAGCGCGTTAAAAAGTATGAACCAATTGCTCGGCTTGTCATCGGGGTTGTGCATGATGTGAATATTTTGTGTGGTGAAGATGGAGCATAGCCAGACTATATGACTTTGTAGGGATAACTTGCCATGTTATTTTGAAAAGACATGATTGCTTTATTAGTGGGCTTGAAGTATTATCATTTTATGTCAAATGATAGACTATTGCTTTGAATCACTCGTGTCTTGATATTCACGCCATGATTAGATATGTGATCAAGATTATGCTAGGTAGCATTCCACATCAAAAATTATCTTTTTTTATCATTCCACATCAAGATGGAGCAGGAATTAAGCTTGGGGATGCTGATATGTCTCCGTCGTATCTATAATTTTGGATTGTTCCATGCCAATATTCTATAGCTTTCATATACTTTTGGCAACTTTTAATATTATTTTTTGGACTAACATATTGATCCAGTGCCCAGTGCCAGTTCCTGTCTGTTGCATGTTTTATGTTTCGCAGAATATCCATATCAAACGGAATCCAAATGGAATAAAAACGGACGGAGCTTATTTTTGGAATATTTGGAAAAAATCTGGGAGAAAGATCAATGCGAAACGGTGTTCGAGGTGGGCACGAGGTAGGGAGGGCGTGCCCCTGACCCTCGTGGTCCACCCGTAAGGCGGTTGATGCCCTTCTTCGGCCGCAAGAAAGCTAATTTTTGGTAAAAAATCACGGCGAAGGTTTCGGTCCAATCGGAGTTACGGATCTCCATATATATATACGAAACGGTGAAAGGGCAGCAAATCAGAGCGCAGAAACAGAGAAAAACAGAGAGAGAGATCCAATTTCGGAGGGGATCTCGCCCCTCCCATGCCATGGAGGCCATGGACCAGAGGGGAAACCCTTCTCCCATCTAGGGAGGAGGTCAAGGAAGAAGAAGACGAAGGGGCCCCCTCTCCCCTTCTCTTCCGGTGGCGCCGAAACACTGTCGTGGCCATCATCATCATCACCGCGATCTACACCAACACCTCCGCCATCTTCACCAACATCTCCATCACCTTCCCCCCTCTATCTACAACGGTCCACTCTCCCGCAACCCGCTGTACCCTCTACTTGAACATGGTGCTTTATGCTTCATATTATTATCCAATGATGTGTTACCATCCTATGATGTCTGAGTAGATATTCGTTGTCCTATCGGTGGTTGATGAATTGCTATGATTGATTTAATTTTCTTGTGGTTATGTTGCTGTCCTTTGGTGCCCATCATATGAGCACGCGCATGGATCACACCATAGGGTTAGTTGTATGTTGATATGACTATGTATTGGAGGGCAGGAGTGACAGAAGCTTCAACCCAGCATAGAAATTGATGCATACGGGATTGAAGGGGGACTGATATATCTTAAGGCTATGGTTGGGTTTTACCTTAATGAACGTTAGTAGTTGCGGACGCTTGCTAATAGTTCCAATCATAAGTGCATAGAATTCCAGGTCAGGGATGACATGCTAGCAGTGGCCTCTCCCACATAATACTTGCTATCGGTCTAGTAAAGTAGTCAATTGCTTAAGGGGCGATTTCGCAACTCCTACCACCACTTTTCCACACTCGCTATATTTACTTTATTGTGTCTTTACTTAAACAGCCCCTACTTTTTATTTATGTAATCTTTATTATCTTGCAAACCTATCGAACAACACCTACAAAGTACTTCTAGTTTCATACTTGTTCTAGGTAAAGCGAACGTCAAGCATGCGTAGAGTTGTATCGATGGTCGATAGAACTTGAGGTAATATTTGTTCTGCCTTTTGCTCCTCGTTGGGTTCGACACTCTTACTTATCGAAAACTGTTGCGATCCCCTATACTTGTGGGTTATCTGTGTGCATGAAAATTATATCCATGTGTGGAAGGAGTTGGCGTAACCGAAGCTACACCAAGCACTGGCTGAACACTGGCTAGATCTGGATGGATACACAGGTGAGGACGGACTTGACGATCAAGTAGCGAGACACAAAAGTCACGACCACATCATCATCAAGCGTACGAAAGGGATTCGTACATGTCTAAAGAATAGAATGACTGGGTAGGGTAGCGGTGGAAAAACAAGGCTCACTGGCATTGCCCTTTTCTGATAACCAAGATCAGTAAGGGTTTCCAGAGGGACGAGATGGATGGCATGATTCAGGATAGAAACAAGTCTATCTCTGACATAATATGGGTGGGTGGCGAAAAAATATACGCGATACCTGAGCATAACTCCTGCAAATGGTGCCTGGAACTCTGGGTTCCAGGGCATCACTCTGCTGGGACAGAGATGACGCCGAACACCAAACAACAGACATGCTAAGAAGGAGGGTGCAGGCGGTGGACCGAAAACGATGCCGCCCACACTCACAAGATCAACCGTTAGTGACAAAATAATAATCTACATGCATGCTATGCGACAAACAAATGCAACGATCAAGTGCAATGAACCAACTGGGGTCTATACTACCGCTTTCTAACGTTCGCGAGGGCTAAGGCATCCTACAACCAGACCTGCTCTGATACCAAGCCTGTGGCACCCCGGCTCAGAGAAAACCGGAACGCCCCGTATTCCAGCCCAGAGATCGAGGTGAAGTCTTCTGGAATACGTCAGTGCTTAGCATAGAACAAACTATCTTTCTATTAATACACGAATATGAATACAAGGTCTCCGATATTACAATGAATAACATAGGCACGGCGACACTACGCCATCCTCGGTTGCTCTATGCAAGCAGCGGAACAAGTTGAGGCAGCGGAACAACTACTGGCAGCAGAACAACAAACGGCGATGATGTACTCCAATCCGCAGGGACTCTGGCTGGAACGCTTATCCTATCTCGCGAACACAGGAACAACACCAAACAAGCAAGCAATCCAGGCATGACCTGCAAACTGGCATGACACGCCAGGTCAGTACATTGAATGTACTTGCAAGCTCACAATAACCAGCAGCATTCAAGACAAACAACAGCATGGCAATTACCGGTTAAGCAGGAATTATCATAAGATTATCAGGATAACATGGCATGAACAACATGAACATAATATCGCTAGAACAATATGAACATATAAATCTGATGATACTAGCATGCAACATGATGACACTACACGCACCATTTATTCTGCTCGGGTTACCTCATAACCATCACATGCATCACTTACCAACCTCGGACATTACACGATCATCTCAGGCTCAAATCAAGCTTGGTATAAACAATACCGTAGTAATCATCAAATGACCACAAGGAGCTTGATCTTTACCCCCGATTATCGCACAACATCACGGATATCCAACAACTCGGTATCCTCGATAACACGGTGATCATTCCGGCGATCACAACCATGCCCATCACTTGGTCTCAAACGGTGATCTTTCCAGCGATCACAACCAAGTTATCTCATCATCGAACCGGGTTTGTCATTAATCAAGTTATTATTCATACTGTTGACTCACGGTGTGACCGACACGAACTGGGCCCTTATCCGCGGGCGCGGCTATCGATAGATTTAATATACACTCTGCAGAGGTTAGTAAACTGTACCCACACTACGGAACCCATGGCCTCGCACTCCCATTCGGGTGGACCAACGGTGTTCCGACAAAACCGATCTACTTCCATGACACTCTCCCGGCCACTCCGACCCACTCCCAACTGGGCTAGTCCTGGGTGGCCCCGTGTCTCCCAAAGACACAACGACCACCGTCGTGGCCAAAACGTCCCTCACGGGGACCGTCCCTTACGGGGACCGGATCCAAAATAACAACAACGGGCACACAAGGTTATGTCCGCCTACCTGATCAGGGTAGCGCTCGCCCATAACCTTCCCTCGTTGGAGGCACTGGCGAGAGGCACGACAATAGACCCAATTAGGACCTTCCCATAAATGTAAGTGTGGTTGCACTGGTCAGTTCGATATGGTGGGACCATTACTCAGCCAACAGTTGTTCAAGTTCAATTTAATCCGGTTAAATTTGGATGCAATATGTTGAGCCATGATAAAATAACATGATACATTTACAAAGCATGAGCATGATATAAATATAAGCACGGGATGCAACATAACTATCCACCATATCAACTATGAATAATATCTAGCTGAGCATGGCATAATAACAAGCATAAATATTACAAGTGCAACACTACTCATAGCATAACATGACCACTAGCATCAACCATAAATACCATGCAAGAACTCATCAATAACATTATCGAGTAACACTTAACCAACTAACGGCAAAGGAACAACACATATTAACAGTACTCTGTAACCGACGTTAGTCATGCACCGAAGAACATGACCAACCCAACATGTACTACTATCAAGCATGGCAATATGAGAGTAATACTAGCAACTAGCAGGGCATGATAACCAGGTGCATAACCACATAGCAAGTAAGTAAGCACTAACCTAGAAACATTACCCAAACAATGATAACCATATTTTAAACAAGCAATCATTTAATAAACATACAATTTGAAAACCATGGCTACTGCATGACTATTATGCAAGTGGGTATTGTGGATTGCCTGGGGATGAAGAAGGCACTGGGAGGAAGTGCGGTGAAGCCGCGAAAAGATTTGCCAGAAATAGTTTTCTCCCAGAGGGGCAGTTTACGTGCAAGGGCAAAAAGGTCATTTTTAGAATATTAACACATGGTGAAAGTTTGACCAACAGAACGGGCTCGACGATACGAAGAAATGGGCTTTGGAATCATCTCAAACGGAGTTACGGTTTGTGGAGTTATGAGGTGTAGAAGATCAGGGACTTTTCTATAAAAATAATATTCACAGCCGGGTCCGTGAGAGGATACATCAGAGGCGAAAAATTAGAAATATGCTTTCTGACCAGGAAAATGTATTTTGGGCTGATGAAAGAAAGAAGTACGCTTTCGTTCGATGAAAGCGCACAACTGGAAACACGCCTTTGGGCAAATGAAAACGCACTCACCCAGGGCGCTTCCACTTATCCACATCATCAGCGACGGGGCCGGGCTCCTGGGTCACTTACAGGTGGGGCCCGCCATTGACTCTTTCTCCTCCCTCATTCCTTCTTCTTCCTCCCGCGCTCGAGAGAGGCAGAGGCGAGGCCGGCCGCCTCGACGACGAGTCCTGGCGGCTCCGGCCATCTCCCGTGGAGCTCGGCACACCGGAGTGCTTGGAAAGAAGCAGCGCAACTAATAGCGTACGGCACAGCCACCGAGGAGCACTGAGGCGAGGGCAGTTTCGAGGACGGCGGACGGTGGCTATGGGCGATAATGGACTTGGCACTCCAGGCCACTCGAGGAGGAGGAGAAGATGTGGGGAGGTTCGGGATGCTCCGGGCTATCTACTGGAAGTGGAAAGAGGGAGAGGGAGGCTCAGACTAGACCTAATTTAGGAGGAAGGCCGCGGCGGCCATGGTGGTGATGGGGGTCGAGGAGAGCGGGTCGACCTCAGGCAAGGCACTAGGGAGGACTAGTGGAGCGAGGCGAGGCTGGTGGTGAGCTCGAACGAGGCCGGGGATGGCTATTTATAGCCGGGCGAGGGAGTGTCGCGCTGGCGTTGCCGTGGACGCGTGGCCGGCACCGCGGACACGTGTGCGCGCGCTCAATCTCTGGGGAAGGCGACAGGGAGACGCAGGCAGGAGCCCACGAGGCAGAGGGAGCCCACGAAGCATGGGGAGGAAGAAGACGGCGACGGACAGAGCCAAATGGCCACTGCTCGCCCGTGGTCATGCGGCGGCGAGCGGCGGTGAGCAAGAGGACGGAGGGGGAGAGGGGTCCAGGGAGTGGGCGACGATGAGGGCTATCTGCTAGACACGTTCACGCGTGCAAAGTTGATGAGAGTGGGAGGGGCCCGAGCAAGAAACCATCTAGCTCGCGTCCATGGCATGCCAGAGAGGTGGTCACCACGCGCACTAGTGCACACAGTGTCACAAGCGATGCCAAATGATGTCTGGGTGGAGTCCTTCCTGGGTAGGTTGCAACTGAGGTGGTAACTTGGTTAAAGATGAAGTGGTTAGATGGTAAGTGAGCTCTTAAGTTTACTGCAGTAAATTGGATCATGCAAAAGTGATCAACTAAGGTGAGATTAGAGCCAAACGAGTTGTCTGGGGTGGTTAGCTTAGAAAGAACTACCATACTAGGGAGTTTGGCAGGAAAGGGACCAAGATTTAATGCACTTGCTTTGCAACTGCACAATGTGGTCCAGAAACTAGATCAGGAAGGTGCACTCACATGGAGTGTCAAATGGAGCTCAAATTGGGTAAGGCAGAGTCATTTGGTCCTATGAAGATGCTCAAAATTTCTCATACCAATTGGCTAAGCCAAACTGGTACTTGCTTCACAAACATCTCCTCTGGACAGAAACTTGCAAAAATTCTGTAGGAGTAATGGCTTGATGAACCATGCCAAAAATGGGTGGAGGTAGGTTATATGGATAATAGAAGGCCTGGAAAAATAGGCAGCCATAATGTAGCAAGATAAAATATACTTGCTTCACGAACTGAAATTTTGGACAGAATCAAAGAATTGAAGATGAGCTCACATGGAGGCATGACATGAGCTCTACTTTGGTGGAGGGCTATGATATGATGATATGAGGGACCATGCAAAATGGCAACTCATTTGGATATGCCTAGCTTGCACCTCCTTCACAAAGCTTCTTTCTGGATAGAAACTTTGTAAATCATAATTAAATAATTACTAGGCAAATGAGGTTGCATTTTGGCATGTCACAATGATGTCGACAGGGAAAAGGTGTCCAAGGAGGTTGAGGTCAATTGGGAAAATGAAAATAGCACTTGCTTCACAATGTGCCATTTAGGGAAGAATAGCAAATGAATTATTTGAGCATGATGATAAAATTGACAAATGAAATATTTTGCCATATTTGAGAAAGATATGACCCAAACAATTTATGAGAATTATTTGGGAATTTTAGGAGTGATGAAAATAAAGGTTGCTTCACAACCTAGGGCAAATTTGAGTTATTCCTTTAATGAAAAAGGAATATTCCCAATAAAAAGAATATGGGGATTTGGGCTAGGATGAAAATGACAGGGTCTAGGGAAGGATTTGGGAATGACAAGCCACTCTGGAAACAAAGAAGAGGGCATCTTCTTCAGTTTCCAGACCACAAAGCCAGGAAAAAAGGAAACTCAAACAAAAACCTCAGAAAAACAAAAGAAAAAGAAAGCGCCAAAAATCAGGCTGTCACACCTAGATATCATCATAATTATTTGAGGTTCTATCAATTGCCCAACAGTAATTTGTTTACCCACCGTTTGCTATCTTTCTCAAGAGAAGCCACTAGTGAAACCTACGGCACCCGTGTCTTCTTTCTCATATATTTGCTTGCAATCTACTTTTCCTTTGCATTTTTATTCAGATCTATTAAATCAAAAATACAAAAATAGTTTGCTGCACTTTATTTTATTTGCGATCTATTATTTGAATCTACTACAAATTTCTGGCATTGTTACCCGAAAGGGATTGACAACCCCTTTAACACGTTGGGTTGCGAGGTGTTGTTTACGTTGTGTTGCTTGGTTCTCCTACTGGTTCGGTAACCTTGGTTTCATCACTGAGAGAAATACCTACCTTCGCTGTGCTACATCATCCCTTCATCTTTGGGGAAATACCAACGTAGTCCTAGCACACAGGAGTTTTCTGGCGCTATAGTCAGGGAGCAATCAAAAGGAATTTCTGGCACCGTTGTCGGGGAGCATCTTCAACATATACCAAGTTCCTAATCACAAATATCATCTCCTCGCAATTTACATTATTTTCCATTTGCCTCTCGTTTTCCTCTCCCCCACTTCACAAAAAGTTGCCATTTTATTCGCCTCTCTTTTTCCGTTCACCGTTTTCTTGTCAGATCTATCCTTTGCTTGCAGTCATGAGTGATTTCGGTATGGCACCAACAGATGATGGCACAACTCCTAAAATTGGACGTACGGGCAATCTGGATGCTAAAACCTTTATCTTGGGGCAAGGGAACGTTATGGGAAAAGAAAGTATCCAAGAATTTTTCAATTGTGTTGGGAAGCTAAGTCTTGTTGATGCTTCCATACTTAAAACTACTAGATCTTATGCGGATGCTATTTTAGCACTAGTTCTGAAACTTGAAAGTAAATTTATTTGTACCCATCCTACCTCGCAAAGTTTTTTTTGAGCTCCCCATTATAAAGAATCCTAGAGCTAAAAAGTTGTCCACTCTCGTTCTTATGAATGAGTTTGATTACATAAGATGGGAAGGTAGGGAAATCTTTGACTTTTATGGTATGAATCATGAAAAACCTGTGATAGATGAAATTCTTTACAATAGTGACTATGCTTTAAGACATTTGATTGGGGATAATAAAATCTTTGATGAGAATCTTAAAAATGAAGTCCCCGTTTTAGATAGAATCCATCAGGTTTTCAATAATGTTAACCAACATTATTCTTGGATTGTTGCGGGGAATCAAAAGGGTGATGATGAACACCAACTTAGCAACACTAAGGTTTCCATGGATAATATGTTTTATGTTGTGTTCACAAAACTGCATGATGGAAATACCTCTAAGAAAGTTAAGAACAAGGATGACAAGACTTAGATCCTTGCTTTATGCATAGCTAAGGGTGTAAACTATAGCGCTTGATGGGAGGAAACCCAATGAATACATTTTATTTTTTCTTTTTTCTTACTGTTTTTGAGTGTTAGAACAATTATGCTAATGTTATGATTGTGTTTTTTATGTTTTAATTAGTGTTTGTGCCAAGTAAAGCCTTTAGGATCTTCTTGGGTGATAGTTGTTTGATCTTGCTGAAAAAACAGAAACTTTTGCGCTCACGGAAATAATTATCATTTTTTAAAAGAGAGAGATAAAATACCCATTCCACTTGCAGTAGATCAGTATACAAATTGCACAGGTCGACATAATTTTTCAGAATTTTTAGAGTTAGGTAAGTATTCGAAATAATCAGATTTTTACAGACTGTTCTGTTTTGACAGATTCTGTTTTCTTTGTGTTCTGTGCTTATTTTGATGGCTCTATGGTTTTCTTTGATGAATTTTTTCCATAGAAAAGTTGGAATACAGTAGATATAATGCAAGAACAAAATATTAATTGGTTTGATACAGCACTTATAGTAGTTATTTATTATCTTATACTAACGGATCTCACGAAGCTTTTATTCAGTTTCGTGTGATTGAAGTTTTCATGTTTTGGGTTATCTTACGATGGATGAAGGAATGAGGAGTAGAAGAGCCTAAGCTTGGGGATGCCCCGGCATCCCAAGCTATTATCAAAAAATGAGCAACCAACTAAGCTTGGGGATGCCCCCGAGTGGCATCCCCTCTTTCTTCTAACGACCATCGGTATTTTACTCGAAGCTATATTTTTATTCATCACATACTATGTGTTTTGCTTGGAGCGTCTTGTATGATATGAGTCTTTTCTTGTTCTATTATGTGTTTTGAGTCATCAATCCTTTCTGGACACACCTATTTGAGAGAGCCAAAATTATGTCATGACTTGTTAGAATTGCTCTCCATGCTTCACTTAAATCTTTTATGAGCTAGGACTTGCTCTAGTGCTTCACTTATATCTTTTTGAGCACGGTGTGCTTAGTATTTTTCAAGAAATGCTCTCTTGCTTCACTTAGATTTAGTTGAGAGTTAGTAAAATTTTGAAGAAATTCTCTCTTGCTTCACTTAAATTAATTTGAGAGAAAGAAAAAATTGCTATGCTCATGATCTTCACTTATATTTGTTTGAGCTTATGAAAAGCAACACATGAAAATTAGTCCCAAAGTGATAGATATCCAAGAAGGATAAATAAAAAAATGTCATGAAGATCATTGGACAAAATAAACTTGATTCTTAGTAATAGTTTTGAGATATGATGATGTGATATGTGAGTTATGTTGATGAGTAATTGTGCTTTAGTAAGAATATTGGTGTTAAGGTTTGTGATTCCCTATGCAAGTACGGAAGTTAATAGTCATGCAATGAAATTATATCCTACTTGTGGTGCATTATCCGGTGTTAATTATGCTTAATGCTTGCTTATGAGATTATCCGTTTCTTGGTTGATCGCTTCCCAATCTTTTGCTAGCCTTCACTTTGCACCAAGTATGATCTCTACTTGTGCATCCAAAATCCTTTAAGCCTGTTTTGCACCATGAATCCACTATATCTACCTATATGCGGTATTCTTTTGCTATTCTAAGCAAATTTGCATCTTCCATCTCTAATTTTCAAAATAAACTTCTCTTTTGTGTGTTTGTTTCGCTCGCGGAGCGGTGAGGGCTGGCTAATATTTTCCATGCTAGATGTGTTATTCTCAAGATGAGTGTTTATTCACTTGTCATTGCACGAGAGTAAGGCAAAGGTATTAGGGAAGCCCAGTCCCGAAATGCAAAAACAAATGAATTTACTTTATGTTGTCAAATAATAAATTACTTGGAAATTGTTGGTATGGAGGGCACCCGTGAATATGGTTAGCCATGGAAAGTGAAAGTTATGGTGGAAAAAGGAATAAACTTTATTTTCTGTTTAGGAACCGCCTATCATATATATATATATGCATGGAAAGTATTGGGAACTCTAAGTCTCTTTCGTTGGTGGGATGGATACACCTCCCAAAATGTTTTTATCTCTGAGTTTTTCGCTTTGAGCTCTGGCACCTCTACAAATCCCTACTCCCCTCTGCGAAGGGCCTTTCTTTTTTACTTTATGCAATTTTTATTTTGAAATTGAGTCTCCATCTTCTCTTATAAAAAGCACCTAGGCAATATGATCGTACTTAAGTATTGGGTGTAACTAATATTCAAGTGTGTTTCATGAATGGATCAATGTTCGAGCATGATGGGCTAGGGATAACTTATTTTAGCATTGATATTTTGAAAGACATGGTTGCTTGTTGATATGCTTAAGTATCTAAATTATTATGTCAAAACTAGACTATTGCTTTGAATCACATAAAAAGTCCAAATGTTCATGCTATAAAGAAAATAATATGATATGACATGTTAAAAAACACTCCACATCAAAAATGTTGTTTTATCACTTACCTACTCAAGGACGAGTAGGAGTTAAGCTTGGGGATGCTAATACGTCTCCAACATATCTATAATTTTTGATTGTTCCATGTTGTTTTATTATCAATCTTGGATGTTTTATAATCATTTTATAGTCATTTTATAACATTTTTTGGTACTAACCTATTGACATAATGCCAAGTGTCAGTTCCTATTTTTCCGTGTTTTTTACATCGCAGAAAATCAATATCAGACGGAGTCCAAATGCCACCAAACTTCACAAAGATTTTTTATGGACCAGAAGGAACATGTTGGGCCCTGGTTTCACCTGGGGGAGTCCGAGGAGGGGACAACCCACTAGCGGGTGCCCCCAGACCGCCTCTTTGCTCTATAAATACCCCAAAAATACCAAAACCCTAGAAGAGTCGACGAAATATTCATCCAGCCACCACAGAGTCCAAAACCACCAGATCCAATCCAGACACCATCTCGGATGGGGGTCACCACCTCCATTGGTGCCTCTCTGATGATGCGTGAGTAGTTCTTTGTGGACCTTCGGGTCCGTAGTTAGTAGCTAGATGGCTTTCTCCCTCTCTCGCTGAATTCTCAATACAATGGTATCTTGGAGATCCATATGATGTAACTCTTTTTGCATGTGTTTGTTGGGATCTAATGAACTTTGAGTTTATGATTAGTCATATCCTTTTATATCCATGAAAGTTATTTGAGTTTCTTTGATCTCTTATACCCATGTTCTATTATAGCCTCGTCTTTCTTCTCCGATATTGGGGTTTTGTTTGGCCAACTTGATCTATTTATCTTGCAATGGGAAGAGGTGCCTGGTAGTGGGTTCGGTCTTACGATGCTTGATCCCAGTGACAGAAAGGGAACCGACAAGTATGTATCGTTGCTACTAAGGATAAAACAATGGGGTCTATCTCTACATAGATAGATCTTGTCTACATCATGTCATCGTTCTTATTGCATTACTCTGTTTTTCCATGATCTTAATACACTAGATGCATGCGGGATAGCGGTCGATGTGTGGAGTAATAGTAGTAGATGCAGGCAGGAGTCAGTTTACTAATCTTGGACCTGATGCCTATGTAATGATCTTGCCTAGATATCGTCATAATTATTTGAGGTTCTATCAATTTCCCAATAGTAATTTGTTTACCCACCGTTTGCTATCTTTCTCGAGAGAAGCCACTAGTGAAACCTACGGCCCCCGGGTCTTCTTTCTCATATATTTGCTTGCGATCTACTTTCCCTTTGCATTTTTATTCAGATCTATTAAACCAAAAATACAAAAATACTTTGTAGCACTTTAGTTTATTTACAATCTATTATTTCAATCTACTACAAATTTCTGGCATCGTTACCCGAAAGGGATTGACAACCCCTTTAAAACGTCGGGTTGCGAGGTGTTGTTATTTGTGTGCAGGTGTTGTTTACGTTGTGTTTCTTGGTTCTCCTACTAGTTCGATCACCTTGGTTTCATCACTAAGCAAAATGCCTACCTTCGCTGTGCTACATCATCCCTTCCTCTTTGGGGAAATACCGACGTAGTCCTAGCAGACAAGAGTTTTATGGCGCTATAGTCAGGGAGCAATCAGAGATCATGCAACTTCTAGATACCGGGGGAATAACTTATGTGCTATCAAACGTCACAACATAACTGGGTGATCATAAAGATGCTCTATAGTTATCTCCAAAGGTGTATGTTGAGTTGGCATGGATTGAGATTGGGATTTGTCAGTCCGTGTGACGAAGAGGTATCTCTAGGCCCTCTCGGTAATACAGCATCACAAGAAGGTTGAAAGCAAAGTGACTAAGGATTTAGCTACGATATGGTGTATTATGGAACGAGTAAAGAGACTTGCCGGTAACGAGATTGAACTAGCTATGGACATACCGACGATCGAATCTCAGGCAAGTAACATACCGACAGACAAAGGGAACTACATATGTTGTCATAAAGGTTCGACAGATAAAGATCTTCATAGAATATGTAGTTACCAATATGGGCATCTAGGTCCCGCTATTGGTTATTAACCGAAGAGGCGTCTCGGTCATGTCTACATCATTCTCGAACCCGTAGGGTCCACACGCTTAACGTTCATTGACGATATAGTATTATATGAGTTATGTGAAATAGTGACTGAATGTTGTTTGGAGTCCCGGATGATATCACGAACACGACGAGGTGCTCCGGAATGGTCCAGAGGTAAAGATTGATATATAGGACGATACTGTTTGGTCTCCGGAAAGGTTTCAGTATGTATCGGGTATTTATCGGATCATTAGAAGGGGTTCCAGGAAGGCTACGAGGATTTAATAGGCTTATTGGGCCAACGAGGGAAGCACACCAGCCTACAAGGGGCGGGTGCGCCCCACCTCTAGGCCACCGGCCCTAGGGAAGGAATGGGACGAGGGCTTGCCCATCCTGCCTTCCCCTCCACATGAGAGAAAGGAAAGGGGGGCGCCTCCCCTCCTGCCTTCTCACCAGGCGCCAAAGAAGGAAGGGGGCGCGGCCAGGGCAAGCCCTAGGGCTGGCTGCCGGCCCCCTTGGGGGCGCCCTACGCTGCCTCCCCTCCCCCCACCCATATATATGAGAGGAGGGAGAGGGACAACACACACCATGATCTCCAAGCTGTGTGCGGTGCCCTGTCTCCCTCTAGTTCTAGTTCCTCCTCCATCCACATCCGTTGTACTTGACGAAGCCCTGCGGATAGTGATACGTTCATTTTGCATCATGCTTTTATGTTGATATTTATTGCATTATGGGCTATTATTACGCATTATATCACAATACTTATGCCTTTTCTCTCTTATTTTATAAGGTTTACATGAAGAGGGAGAATGCCAGAAGCTGGAGTTCTGGACTGGAAAATGAGCAAATATTAGAGACCTATTCTGCACAACTCTGAAAGTCCTGAAACTTCAAGGAGAATATTTTTGGAATATATAAAAAATATTGGGCAAAGAAAGTACCAGAGGGGGGCCACCAGCCAGCCACAAGGGTGGAGGGCGCGCCCTACCCCCTGGACACGCCCCCCATCCTTGTGGGCCCCCTAGCCGGCCTCCGATGCCCATATTCTGCTATATGGTGTGTTTTGACCTGGAAAAAATCAGAAGGAAGCTTTCGGGACGAAGTGCCGCTGTCTCGAGGCGAAACTTGGGCAGAACCAATCTAGGGCTGCGACGGAGCTATTCTGCCGGGGAAACATCCCTCCGGGAGGGGGAAATCGAAGCCATCGTCATCACCAACGATCCTATCATCGAGAGGGCGTCAATCGCCATCAACATCTTCACCAACATCATATGCTCTCAAACCCTAGTTCATCTCTTGTATCCGGTCTCTGTCTCAAAACTTTAGATTGGTACCTGTGGGTTGCTAGTAGTGTTGATTACTCCTTGTAGTTGATGCTAGTTGGTTTATCTGGTGGAAGATTATATTTTCATATCCTTAATGATAATTAATACTCCTCTGATCTTGATCATGAATATGTTTTTTGAGTAGTTATGTTTGTTCCTGAGGACCTGGGAGAAGTCTTGTTATAAGCAATCATGTGAATTTGGTATTCGTTCGATATTTTGATGAGATGTATGTTGTCTTTCCTCTAGTGGTGTTATGTGAACATCAACTAGATGACACTTCACCGTTGATAGGGCCTAGGGGAAGCCATTGTGAAGTAATAAGTAGATGATGGGTTTCTAGAGTGACAGAAACTTAAACCCTAGTTTATGCGTTGCTTCGTAAGGGGCTGATTTGGATCCATATGTTTCATGCTATGGTTAGGTTTACCTTAGTTCTTCTTTCATAGTTGCAGATGCTTGTGAGAGGGGTTGATCATAAGTTGGAGGCTTGTCTAAGGAAGGGCAGCACCCAAGCACCGGTCCACCCACATGTCAAATTATAAAAGTAACAAACGCGAATCATATGAGCATGATGAAAACTAACTTGACAACAATTCCCATGTGTCCTCGGGAGCGCTTTTGTAACGCCCTGATAATTAAGCTATAGTAATCCTCTACTAATGAGGCCACGTCGCCACTGTTACATTTGCTAATCTCGTTTAGATTCAAAACGATTCAAATTCAAATTTAAAATTTAAGTTAAAAATAAAAGTTTTCAAATGTCAAAACTAAAATGTGCGGATTGTGGCAAATAATTCAAAAATATTATTGGTGAAGAAACCATATTTTTATTAAAGGTTTAAATGTCAAAACTAAACAGTGATAATCATAATTAATTAAATGCCTTTCATGAATTATAAATTAGTAAACTATTTTATTTGGGAGTAGGACTTTTTGTGGCTGAGGCTTCAACTAAAACATTAATTTAGATATTGGTCTCATATTTTTATAAAACTAAAATATGCTAATAGTAACATAAAACAATAAAAAAACACAAACAAAAGTAAAAACTAACGAAACCCCCTCCCCTGGTGTAACATCCCAAATTTTCAATTTGGAATGTCATACATAGATCATCCTTGCATATAATATTTTATTGCATTTCGTCTCGCGATCCTCGAAATCCTAAGCAACTCAAGGACCCTCTAAGAGAGTTGGGGATTTCCCCGGTTTTCAAATTTGATTTTTATCAAATTTTGAAACAAGGATTTTGATTTTAATTGTTTTTCTCTCTCCAAAAATATTTCATATTAAAATATATGAGAGGAGATAATATGACTTCTCCAAAATAATTGAAATATGGGAGCACAAATATTAAAATCCAATTTTGTTTTTATTTGTATTTTATTGCAATTTTATTTGAATTAGAAAAATTGAACGTTTTCAAAATGGCATTTTAGGGCCAAGAAATGTTCATATCGTTCTAAGTATTTTATTTAGATGGAGAAAATTTGTTTTGGCATTTTTAGATTTTTATTTTATTTTCTAGGATTTTTCTTAGTTTCGGCGGAATTATTTAAAAAAACGCGCCAAGGGCTAACTGGGCCGAAGCCGAGCTGCCGGCCCACCACCCCGCGCCGCCGTCTCCTAGCGGGAGACCACCGCCGCCGCGCCGCCCGGACCGTAGTCCGGCTCGGACTCCGTTTCCCTGCCGTGCCCCCTCCCCCAAGGCACCGCCCCCACTCCTTAAAAGCCGATGCCCCGCTGGCCCTTGGAGCCACACCACCCCGCCGCTGCAAGCCGCCGCGCCGCCCTGCCGCCCCTTGCCCACTGCCGCACCGCCCCTCGCCCGGAGCCGCCGCCGCCGCCTGTTGCCCGCATCGCCGCTGCCCCACACTGCGCCGCCCCTAGCCGGAGCCGCCGCCGTGCCGGACTTTGCCGGAGATATAGCGCCGTTCGGTTTTTTTAGAAAACCGGATCGTTTTCGTTAAAACAACCTAAGTCCTTTTTTTTCGGTTCGCTGGTTTTTTCCGGTTTTTCTTTTTAGCGGACGTTCGTTTTAATGAACGGCTTTCGTCTGTTAGTTATAGATAACGAACGCTCGTTCGTTAGCCTGTTCGTCAGTTTTCTTTTATCGGATTAATCCGCGATTATTCCTGGTCGCGATTTCTGATCCGATTTTCGTTCTAGTTTATCTTTTCGCTCGTTAGTCGGAATCAGGCGATTCAAGCGCCTAGATCTTCGTCTCGAGACCCTCTTTCCTCTTAACCAACTTGCACAAGTTTTTGCTACTATAAAATTTGACCTAGGTCCAGATTAGTAAACGGATCTTGTTTCTTTCGCCGTTTGAGTTTCGTTGCTCCGTTCGATTTGATTCTTTTTGCAAACCGGAGTTCTTAAGTTGAACTTTTTGGTTAGATCTTCTTATTTGAGATTTACCCATGTTTTCTTTGCTTGATTTCTTATGTATGCTATTGTTTGTTTGCGATAGAATTCCCGGAGTGTGAAGCGTGTTATTTGGAGTCTCTAGGTTACGCGGATCGTCAGCAAGGCAAGTAACACTTTGATCATACCCCCTTTATCACACAGTTTTTATGCATTAGTACCAATCCTCAAACATTGCATGGTTAGGATGTCATTAACATGTGGGTTGGGAAGTAGTTGATGAGGTAGAACCTATTACCCTGTTGCATTCAAATCCTTGGGAGTTACTCTTACGCGTTGCTTATACTGCTATGCTATGCTCGTAGACGAGGTTTGGGTGAGTGACATCCATCACAGATGTGAGATTGTTAATTAATGGTTCAACTTAAGGTGGCAACTTAAATACACATTTGGGTGGATTGAGGCACCTGGAGTACCCAGTGTTGCCTGTATTTTTGGAAATCCCGGAGTACCCGTGTGATCTTCCTATGGACCGCCACCCAGACTCAAAGGGAACTAATATTATTCATGCTAGAAACTTCCGTGTGCAGCCAGAGTGATAACATCAAGTAGTGGGGGCTGGCTTCCACCCCTGAGAGAGCTTGATTTACCAAAAATCCCGCCGAGTCCTAGTGGGCCTAGATTCCGCGATAAGATCCGAGAAATGGAGGAAATGATGCATTCAAAGTTCGCAGAATTGCAGCCATAAGTTATTATGGGCTCTAGCATAGTTGAGTAAGTTACGTGAAGCTCTTGAAGAGGTGGATCAGCAGGTAGTGGGATTGTAGGTTTGGTATGGTCTGCCCGGAGTAGAGAGTTAATGTTTCCGAAAGACTGTGTCTCGGTCATCCGTTTCTCAAACACCCTGTAGTGCGAGAAAACCAATGGAGGCGGTCGAGTCTTGTGGGGAAAAGTGCGCAAACCTCTGTAGAGTGTATAGACTAATCATGGTTAGCCCTGTCCCCGGTTATGGACAAATCTTGAGTATCTAGTACTTGGATTATCCCATCTATCTCATCACTTTAAATTAATATTGTTGGGTTGATAATTACCTTAATTGGGATTGAGTTGGAGGAACCTTCTCAATGATGTTTCAACTACCATGATAGTTAAATTAAAATCTATTCCTTTGTGGTAAGGAAAAGTTGGCTTTTCCACCAGCCAAATACGCATGTAGTGATAGCATTATTCTGTTCTTGCTCTACTGTGTTATTTTGCCAGCATATTCCATGTGCTGACCCGTTTTCGGGCTGCAACGTATTATGTTGCAGACTTTATAGATGAGGAGTAAGGTTCGTTAGGTCGTTGCCGTGCAGCTCAGCTATGTTGATGGACTCACTTTATCTTCCAAGCCTTCCACTGTTATCTATTAGATGGACTTAAGCCATATTTATTGTAATAAGTTCTCTTTGGAGACATTCGGTGTAATAAGTTTGTGATTGCTACTCTGTTATAAATCCTAGAGTATTGTGTGTGTCAGCATTACCGATCTAGGGATGACACTGAAGCACAGAGACTTGACCATTTGAGGTCGGGTCGCTACAAGATGGTATCAGAGCACACGCTGAGTGTAGGACACGACCAGTAAGCTAAAAGCCATAGATCACTATTCTCTTCTCACTTTTGACTCCTCTCCATTTTATACTCTTTAGGATGGTGGATGCAAGGAACAAGTTTGCACAACCGGGTGAAGAAGCACCTTTTGGACGACACTTGAAGGAAGTCACTAGGTACCTGAACATAGGAATACCAAGCCTCACCGGGACCTACAATGCCACTTTACCAGAAGAGGAGTGATGGATGATTCAAGTTCAAGTTCCAGGAAGGACCTTCACGCCAGTCACTAAACCCATAGAGTTTTCCTTCGAGGCACCAACCTGGAGTTTAGGAAAGAGTATGGCAGATCACACCACCATGGGACGCATTGGAGAAGTTTACCAAAAGGAGCTTAAAGACACTATCTACCAGATTTGTGGGTACCGAGACGAGCAATGGGAGATGACCAGCACCCGGAAGATAGATCAATTGCAGCTTTCATCCAGGAACTAAACCAGCACATTCGACACCAGGAGAATCAGATGTGCGAAGGCATGATAGATCTGAAGAAAGCAATGACTAGGATTGCGGAACTAGAGGAAGAACTCAAGGCTACACATGAATATTATGAGGAGGAAATCGCCGTACTAGTGGATAAGAATGCCGACATAAAAATGAAGCTAGCAGTATTCATGGGAGACCCTACACCAGTAGAAGAAGACGAAGAACCCAAGGAGATTCGCCCGGAAGACTACATCATCATCGACGACACCAACTCCGACCTTAGCGATGATGACTTTGAAGACGAAGCTGGAGCAGATATCATGGAGTCTGCAACCGAGGAATATTTATAGTAGACCACCACATCAGTAGTAGTAATCCACCATGTAAATAGAGTAGTCCGAGGACTTTTGCGATAGTTCTAGACCGATTGTATTCCTTGCTTGATTGATTGAGTGAAATGATTGTGTTTGTCTCATGTGCATATGGGTAGTGCTTTCTCATTAGACCTCATTCTATTCTAATCTCTCCCCTCTAAACCCATCAGATGCCTCCGAGACATGATCCCGGATTTGCTTTCCCACCGGAGCTCACTCAGTTGATCCAGCAACAGAATACCCTGATACAGTTGTTAGTTCAGAACCAAGGAAACAACAACAACAATCCACCACTGCCACCCCCACCAGTTGACAACTTAGCCCGTTTTCTAAGATTGCAGCTGCCGGTGTTTTCCAGTAGTACCGAGCCTATAGTAGCAGATGATTGGCTCTGCAGGATTGGAAGGGAGTTAACCACTGCAGGATGTACTGATGCTAAGAAGGTGCGTTTTGCCGCACATCAGTTGGATGGACCAGCAGCATCATGGTGGGAGAATTACACTGTCACCTACCCCATAGCCACGGTGACATGGGACCAGTTTCAGCAAGCTTTCCGTACAGCCCATGTCTCAACTGGATTCATGAATTTGAAGAAGCATGATTTTCGCAACCTACGCCAGGGGAACCGTACTGTAGCCCAGTATGCAGATGAGTTTAGCAAGTTATCCCGCTATGCCCCTGATGATGTGGCCCCAGATGCCGCAAAGCAGGAGAAGTTTGTGGAAGGGATGAATGATGAGATGAGTATGCAGTTGATGGTGGCACCATTCACCAACTACCAGGAGTTGGTAGATAAGGCTCTTATGATTGAAGGGAAGCAACAACAGATTGAGAGCCATAAGAGGAAGTATGGACAAGGGAGGTATAACTCAGGAGCTCAGCAGAAGGCTCGCCTAACCCCGAACTCGGGAGGACTTGTTCACAACCATGGAGGCCACACCCATAATGGAGGAGAAGATAGTCTCACACCAACTAGGCGTATCAATGGGCTATGGAGATGCCCATCGATAGATATCAATGTGAGTGAGTAGGGATTGCCATGCAACTGATGCACTAGAGGTATAAGTGTATGAAAGCTCAACAAAAGAAACTAAGTGGGTGTGCATCCAACTTGCTTGCTCACGAAGACCTAGGGCATTTTGAGGAAGCCCATCATTGGAATATACAAGCCAAGTTCTATAATGAAAGATTCCAACTAGTATATGAAAGTGACAACATAGGAGACTCTTTATCATGAAGATCATGGTGCTACTTTGAAGCACAAGTGTGGTAAAAGGATAGTAGCATTGCCCCTTCTCTCTTTTTCTCTCATTTTTTTATTTTTTTATTTGGACCTTCTCTCTTTTGTGGCCTCTTTTCTCTTTTTTTATTTGGGCTTCATTGGCCTCTTCTATTTATTTATATATTTTCGTCCGGAGTCTCATCCTGACTTGTGGGGGAATCATAGTCTCCATTATCCTTTCCTCACTGGGACAATTCTCTAATAATGATGATCATCACACTTTTATTTACTTACAACTCAAGAATTACAGCTCGATACTCAGAACAAGATATGACTCTATATGAATGCCTCCGGCGGTGTACCGGGATGTGCAATGACTCATGAGTGACATCTATGGAAGAATTATGAACGGTGGCTTTGCCACAAATATGATGTCAACTACATGATCATGCAAAGCAATATGACAATGATGGAGCGTGTCATAGTAAACGGAACGGTGGAAAGTTGCATGGCAATATATCTCGGAATGGCTATGGAAATGCCATGATAGGTAGGTATGGTGGCTTTTTTGAGGAAGGTATATGGTGGGTTTATGATACCGGCGAAAGGTGCGCGGTATTAGAGAGGCTAGCAATGGTGGAAGGGTGAGAGTGCGTATAATCCATGGACTCAACATTAGTCATAAAGAACACACATACTTATTGCAAAAATCTATTAGTTATCGAAACAAAGTACTACGCGCATGCTCCTAGGGGGATAGATTGGTAGGAAAATACCATCGCTTGTCCCCGACCGCCACTCATAAGGAGGACAATCAATAAACAAATCATGCTCCGACTTCGTCACATAACGGTTCACCATACGTGCATGCTACGGGAATCACAAACTTCAACACAAGTATTTCCCAAATTCACAACTACTCAACTAGCATGACTCTAATATCACCATCTCCATATCTCAAAACGATTATCAAGTTCAAACTACTCATAGTATTCAATGCACTTTATATGAAAGTTTTTATTATATCCCTCTTGGATGCCCATCATATTAGGACTAAATTCATAACCAAAGAAAATTGCCATGCTGTTCTAGGACTCTAAAAATAATATAAGTGAAGCATGAGATTTCATATATTTCTTCAAAATAAAACCACCTCCGTTCTCTAAAAAGATATAGGTGAAGCACTAGAGCAACAACAAACTACTCCAAAAGATATAAGTGAAAATCAATGAGCAGTCAAATAATTATGCAACTATGTGAATACTCTCTAACATTTAAGAATTTTAGATCTTGGTATTTTATTCAGACATCAAGCAAAACAAAGGAAAATAAAATAAAATGACGCTCCAAGAAAAACAGATATCATGTGGCGAATAAAAATATAGCTCCAAGTAAAGTTACCGATGAACGAAGACGAAAGAGGGGATGCCTTCCGGGGCATCCCCAAGCTTAGGCTCTTGGTTGTCCTTGAATAATGCCTTGGGGTGCCTTGGGCATCCCCAAGCTTAGGCTCTTGCCACTCCTTGTTCCATAATCCATCGAATCTTTACCCAAAACTTGAAAACTTCACAACACAAAACTTAATAGAAAACTCGTAAGCTCCGTTAGCGAAAGAAAACAAAACACCACTTCAAGGTACTATAATGAAATCATTATTTATTTATATTGGTGTTAAACCTACTGTATTCTAACTTATCTATGGTTTATAAACTATTTTACTAGCCATAGATTCATCAAAATAAGCAAACAACACACAAAAAACAGAATCTGTCAAAAACAGAACAGTCTGTAGTAATCTATAGCTAACACAAGTTCTGTAACCCCAAAAATTCTAAAATAAATTGATGGACGTGAGGAATTTATCTATTGATCATATGCAAAACGAATTAACTAAATATCACTTTCCAAATAAAAATGGCTGCAATTATCGTGAGCACTAAAGTTTCTGTTTTTTACAGCAAGATCAAAAAGACTTTCCCCAAGTCTTCCCAACGGTTCTACTTGGCACAAACACTATTTAAAAGCATAAAAACACATCTAAACAGAGGCTAGATGAATTATTTATTAATTAAACAGGAACAAAAAGCAAGGAACAAAAATAAAGTTGGGTTGCCTCCCAACAAGCGCTAACGTTTAACGCCCCTAGCTAGGCATGATGATTTCAACGATGCTCACATAAAAGATAAGAATTGTAACATAAAGAGAGCATCATGAAGAATATGAGTAGAAAATTTAAGTCTAACCTATTTCCTATGCATAGGTATTTTGTGAGCGAACAACTTATAGGAACAATAATCAACTAGCATAGGAAGGCAAAACAAGCATAACTTCAAAACTTTAAGCACATAGAGAGAAACTTGATATTATTGAAATTCCTACAAACATATGTTCCTCCATCATAATAATTTTAAGTAGCATCATGAATGAATTAAACAATATAACCATCACATAAAGCATTATTTTCATGATCTACAAGCATAGGAATTTTATTACTCTCCATACAAGCAAAATTCTTCTCATGAATAATAGTGGGAGCAAACTCAAGAAAATAATTATCATGTGAGGCATAATCCAATTGAATACTAAAATCATGATGACAAGTTTCATGGATATCATTATTATTTATAGCATACAAGTCATCACAATAATCATCATAGATATCAACTTTGTTCTCATAATCAATTGGAACCTCTTCTGGAATAGTGGATTCATCACAAAATAAAGTCATGACCTATCCAAATCCACTTTCATCAATATAATCATCATAAATAGGAGGCATGCTTTCATCATAATAAATTTGCTCATGAAAACATGGGGGAGAAAAAAATATCATCTTCATCAAACATAGCTTCCCCAAGCTTGTGGCTTTGCATATCATTAGCATCATGGATATTCAAGGAATTCATACTAACAACATTGCAATCATGCTCATCATTCAAATATTTAGTGCCAAACATTCTAATGCATTCTTCTTCTAGCACTTGAGCACAATTTTACTTTCCATCATACTCACGAAAGATATTAAAAAGATGAAGTGTATGAGGCAAACTCAATTCCATAATTTTTTTAGTTTTCTTTTATAAACTGAACTAGTGCTAAAACAAGAAACAAAAAGATTCGATTGCAAGATCTAAACATATACCTTCAAGCGCTAACCTCCCAAGCAACGGTGCCAGAAAAGAGCTTGATGTCTACTACACAACCTTCTTCTTGTAGACGTTGTTGGGCCTCCAAGTGCAGAGGTTTGTAGGATAGTAGCAAATTTCCCTCAAGTGGATGACCTAAGATTTATCAATCCGTAGGAGGCGTAGGATGAAGATGGTCTCTCTCAAGCAACCCTGCAACCAAATAACAAAGAGTCTCTTTTGCCCCCAACACACCCAATACAATGGTAAATTGTATAGGTCCACTAGTTCTACGAAGAGATGGTGATACAAGTGCAATATGGATAGTAGATAATGGTTTTTGTAATATGATAATATAAAAACAGCAAGGTAACTAATGATAAAAGTGAGCACAAACGGTATTCCAATGCTAGGAAACAAGGCCTAGGGTTCATACTTTCACTAGTGCAAGTCCTCTCAACGATAATAACATAGTTGGATCACATAACTATCCCTCAACATGCAACAAAGAGTCACTCCAAAATCACTAATAGCGGAGAACAAACGAAGAGATTATGGTAGGGTACGAAACCACCTCAAAGTTATCCTTTCCAATCAATCCGTTGGGCTATTCCTATAAGTGTCACAAACAGCCCTAGAGTTCGTACTAGAATAACACCTTAAGACACAAATCAACCAAAACCCTAATGTCACCTAGATACTCCAATGTCACCTCAAGTATCCGTGGGTATGATTATACGATATGCATCACACAATCTCAGATTCATCTATTCAAACCAACACAAAGTACTTCAAAGATTGCCCCAAAGTTTCTACCGAAGAGTCAATACGAAAACGTGTGCCAACCCCTACGCATAGGTTCATGGGCGGAACCTGCAAGTTGATCACCAAAACATACATCAAGTGGATCAATAGAATACCCCATTGTCACCACGGGTATCCCATGCAAGACATACATCAAGTGTTCTGAAATCCTTAAAGACTCAATCCGATAAGATAACTTCAAAGGGAAAACTCAATCCATTACAAGAGAGTAGAGGGGGAGAAACATCATAAGATCCAACTATAATAGCAAAGCTCGCGATACATCAAGATCGTATCACCTCAAGAACACGAGAGAGAGAGAGAGAGAGATCAAACACATAGCTATTGGTACATACCCTCAGCCTCGAGGGAGAACTACTCCCTCCTCGTCATGGAGAGCACCGGGATGATGAAGATGGCCACCGGAGAGGGATTCCCCCCTCCGACAGGGTGCCGGAACGGGTCTAGATTGGTTTTCCGTGGCTACGGAGGCTTCTGGCGGTGGAACTCCCGATCTATTCTGCTCCCCGATGGTTTTAGGGTATATGGGTATATATAGGAGAAAGAAATACGTCATGGGAGCCACGAGGGGCCCACGAGGGTGGAGGGTGCGCCCCCTGCCTCGTGCCTTCCTCGTTGCTTCCCTTATGTACACCCCAAGTCTTCTGGATTGCTTCCGTTCCAAAAATATGTTCCGTGAAGTTTCAGGTCAATTGGACTCCATTTGATTTTCCTTTTTTGCGATACTCTAAAATAAGGAAAAAACAGAAACTGGCACTGGGCTCTGGGTTAATAGGTTAGTCCCCAACATAATATTGAAGTGTATAATAAAGCCCATGAACATCCAAAACAGATAATATAACAGCATGGAACAATCAAAAATTATAGATACGTTGGAGACGTATCACCGGCCCCTCGTGCCACCGCTGCCGTGCGCGAGCCCCGCCCCGTGCCACCGACCGGGGCTACCGGCTCCGCCCGCCGTGGCTCTCATGCCCCTCTGCGGCAATCCCCGTCGTGGACTCGGCCTTGCCCCGCTTGGGCAAGTTACGGGTGCCTTCCTGTTAACCCGCCCCGCCCGCTGGCCTTGTGCCACTGGCCTCTGGGCCCCATGCGCCCTGACTTTTGTTAGAAAAAAGGATTAAAATAATAATTTTAATAAATAAATAAATAACTTAATTAAATGGCTAATTAATCTCTAATTAGTTGGGTGAGACAATGACAGGAGGGCCCCACCCCCTGTTGACTAGTCAAACGTTGACTGGTCAACTCGGTCCCCCTGGCCCACATTTCATCCTTTGTGTACACTTCTATGTACACAGAGCTGGGTACACGTAGCAATTTGTTATTTAATTCCGAATTAAAATAATTTCAGAATATTGTTAAAACTTTGAAAAATCGTAGAAAACAATCCGTAACTCGGATGAAAAAGTTTTATACATGAAAGTTGCTCAGAACGACGAGACGAATTGGAATACAATCTCCGTTCATCTCTCACATTCCCCTAGCATAGCAAACATCAAACCTTTCCCCTCCGATTCATCTGTCCGAAAATGCCTAACTCCGGGAAAACTTTCCGGATGTTATCCCCCTTCGCCGGTATCATGTAGCATCACGTTAGAACACCCCTAGCCCCACGTCTTACCCCATCATGCATCTGTGTTGCATTTGTTTGCATTATATTTACTGTTTATTCCCCTTCTTCTCTCCGGTAGACCCCAAGACCGCTGCTGATGCCCCTGTGATCGACTACGTCGGCGATGACCCTTCTTCCCTTGCAGCAGAGCTTCCAGGCAAGCCCCCCCTTGATCATCCTGATATCGCCCATTCCATTCTCTCATGCTTGCATTAGATTTTGCAACTGTGATTGATTGCTCCTATTCTGATGCATAGCCTGCTTTTGTACCTACTATTGTTACCTACCTGCTTACGCTAAACTGCTTAGTATAGGTTGGTTAATGATCCATCAGGGACCCCAACCTTTTCCTTGTCGCCTCTGCTTCATCGCTGACAAGTCGATCAATGTGATCAATGACCAGACCGACACAACACCTCACCCCCTTTAGTTGTACGACTCTGCATAGCTACTATCGAGTGCCGGAGTGATACCTCATAACACACTCCTGATGATAATTCTGAAGTGTAGCTATTCGGTCGTGGTCAACGGGGGTGGTTCCTCCTTCACCATTCCCGATACGGCTCTGTCGTGAAACACCTCAAGTGTGAACCTCGAGGGTGGTTCCTCTTAAGTTCACCTTGATGATTACATCGAGTGGAATCCATCGAGGGTGATTCCTTGGGTTTTCGCCTTGATGTTTGGACAAACGGTTACGTTGACCTTAGTTGTGACCATTGTTGAAGTCGGGTCGGCCCTGAGGGGTACCCGCGAGTTGATGTGAAAATCGGGCGGGCCCAGAGAGCACCCAAGGAGTCACGGTGGCGGCTGGCTGTTTAGCGGTATCACCCAAGAGGGGGTGATACCTACGGACTTGTCCCGACAGCCGTCACTTCTTTCAATAATGCATTAACAGGTTTGGGTATTTGTTCTGAGTTTGCCTTTGGCCTTTACGCACTAACCACCATGCGAGAATAGTTATGGGCCTCGACATCACAGTATCAGCCGAAGCTTTGTCAGACGTCCAGTTCAGCATTGCGGCACGGCTAGGCCGGCAGCATCCTGTAGTGGTGGAGCCTGGATCCGCCCTGCTCATAATGACCCGGAGTGCAATGGGCGATGGGACCAGACCCCAAAGTGCTTAGGATGTAGACTGGCGGGGACCTCTCTGCTGACCCTAGGTAGGGCTATGACGTGTTGTGTAGCGACCAGACATCAACCAGTCTGATCTCTGTGCATCAGTGTCATCCCTGGATCGGTAATGCTGACACGCACAGTACTTGAAGGATTTATAACAGAGTGGCAATCACACACTTATTACAACGAATGTCTCAAAAGAAAATTTATTACAATAATTATGGCTTAAGGCCATCTAATGACGATAATAGCGGAAGGCTTGGACGATAAGTGAGTCCATCAACTCCAACGGCATCACTGAGTATAGAACCACGACCTAAAGGCACCTTACTCGTCGTCTGAAAAGTCTGCAACATGAATGTTGCAGCCCGAAAATGGGCCAGCACATGGAATATGCTGGCAATGTAACACATAGAGAGTAATGGAAGAATAAAGCTATACTACATGCATATATGGCTGGTGGAAAGCTCTATGGTTACAGTTTTGCGTAAAGCCAATTTTTCCCTACTGCAAAGAAATAAATTTTATTTAACTATCAAGGTGGTTGTTAAACATTGAGAGTGTAGACACCCTCTCAATCCCAATTAAGCATCATCATTAAAACCCAACAATATTAATTAGAGTAACATGATGAGGTTCACATGATAATCCAAGTACTAGATACTCAAGTTGTCCATAACCGGGGACATGGCTAACCATGATTAGTTTATACACTCTGTAGAGGTTTGCGCACTTTTCCCCACAAGACTCGATCTCCTCCGTTGGGATTCTCACACTACATGATGTTTGAGAAACGGATGACCGAGACATAGTCTTTGAGAAGCGCTAGCACCTTACAAACGGGTAGACCGTACCAACCTACATATCCTACATCTACTAGTCTACCACTGTAAGAGTTCACACCACTTAGTCAACTATTCTATAGCCCATAGTAGCTTGTGGCTGCACACGGAAGTTTCTAGTATGAATAATCTCATGATCCCTTTGAGCTAGGGTGGCGGTCCATAAAGAAAAACAGGCAATCTCTGGAATACCCAGGTGCCTCAATCCACCCAGATGTGTGTTTAAGTTGCCGCCTTAGATAAACCATTAATTTAACAATCTCACATCTGTCATGGATACACTCACCCAATCCACGTCTACTAGCATAGCATGACAATATAAGCAACGCGTAGAAGTAACTCCCAAAGGTTTGATAATAAAATAGGTAATAGGTACTACCTCATCTACTTCCCAAAACCCACAATTTAATTAGATCCTAATCATGCAATGTTTGAGGATTGATCTAATGCAACAAAAACTGGGTAGTCGGAGGTATGATCAAAGTGTTACTTGCCTTGCTGATGATCCGCGAAACCTAGAGATTCAAAGTAGCAAGCGGCGCACTCCGGGTACTCTATTGCAAACAAACGAGCATACAATAAGTACTCAACTAATGCAGAGGTAAAACTCAAATAAGAGATCTAACCAGAAAGTTCAACTTAAGAACTCCGGTTTGCAAAAAGAATCAAAACGAACGAAGCAACGAAAGTCAAACGGCGAAAGAAACAAGCTTTGTTTACTAATCTAGATCTAGGTCAAATTTTACATAAGCAAAAACTTGTTTGAGTTGGTTAAATGGAAAGCGGGTTTCGAGATGAAACTCCAGGCTCTTGAATCGCCTGATTCCGATAAACGAGCGAAAAGTTATACTAGAACGAAAATCGGATCTGAAATCGTGATCAGAAATAATCGCGGAAAATCCGAGAAAAAGAAAAACGACGAACAGATTAACGAATGAATGTTCGTTTTCTGTAACTAAACGGTGAACGCGTTCGTTAAAACGAACGAACAAGCGAACGCTCGCTAAATAAACTAAACCGGAAAATAAACCGATCTAATAAAAAACGGATCTAAAAAACCGAACGATTTTCTAGGGAAAACCGGAGGCGGCGGCGGGGTCAACATCCTGTGAGGTGGCGGGGTCCGGTGGCGGGGCAGCGGCGACTCCGGCGTGCGGCGGCGCGGCGTGGGGCGACGGCGGCGGCACGGGGCGGTGGGGCGGTGGCGGCGGCGGCTTGGGGCGGCTAGGGTTAGGGTTAGGCGCGGGGTGGGCTTACGGGCTCGGGGTCGGCTCCTTATAAAGGCCGGCCCGAAGAGTCCTGGCCGAAACCGGCTCTAAGTCGGTTGCCCGTTTTTTTTAAATAATTACGCGCAGAAAAATAAATAAACAAAATACTAAACGAACTCCAAAAATCCCGAAATAAATTTTCCCCGAGTTTTAAAATCAAGCCGAACAGGATGAACATTTATTTGGGGCCTAAATGCAATTTTGAAAAACGCGCATTTTTCCTAAATTCAAATAAAATAGCAAATAACTCCAAAATAAAATCTTATTTGATTTTTTTTATTAAATCCTCATTATTTCTTTATTTTGGGAAGTCATTTTATTCCCTCTCTAATTTTTTTTATAAAATAAATAATTGAAGATAAAATAAATAAAATCAACGGATCCTATTTTCAAAATTTGAGAAAACTCAAATATGAAAATAATGAAATCCCCAACTCTCTCCAAGGGTCCTTGAGTTGCATAGAATTTCTAGGATAAAAAAAAAAGCAAATAAAATATGATATGCAGTGATGATCTAATGTATAACATTCCAAATTGAAAATTTGGGATGTTACAAACCTACCGCCCTTAAGATGAATCTCGCCCTCGAATTTGGGTTGGCTAGAAAATAGGTGAGGGTGGTCCTTCAGCAGTTCTTCCTCTCGCTCCCAGATGGCTTCATCCTCGGTGTGGTGGCTCCACTGAACTTTGCAAAACTTGATAACCTTGATGTGGGTGACTCGGCTGGCATACTCAAGAATCTTGACTGGTTTCTCCTCATAGGTCAAATCACTTTCCAACTGAATCGCTTCCAGCGGCACTGTATCTCTCAGCAGTATATCAGCCATCTCTGCATGGCACTTCTTCAACTGGGAGACGTGGAATACGTCGTGAACTCTTGACAATGCTTCGGGCAATTCCAACTTGTAGGCTACTTCTCCCATACGCTCCAAAACCTTGTATGGTCCTACAAAACGTGGCGCTAATTTTCCCTTAACTCCAAAACGCTTAACTCCTCGAAGTGGAGATACTCGAAGATAAACTCGATCTCCGACTTCGTAAAATGTCTCCTTGCGTTTAGAATCTGCGTAGCTCTTCTTCCTGGACTGGGCTACCTTGAGCCTATCGCGAATCAATTTCACCTTCTGTTCAGACTCCTTAATCAAATCCGGTCCAAACAACTGGCGGTCTCCAACTTCATCCCATGACAATGGGGTCATGCATCTCCTTCCGTACAAGGCTTCGAAAGGGGCCATTTTCAAACTGGATTAATACCTGTTGTTGTAAGAGAACTCTGCATAAGGCAAATTGTTGTCCCAACTAGATCCGTAATCTAGCGCACAAGCTCTCAACATATCCTCCAAAATCTGATTGACCCTCTCGGTCTGTCCATCTGTCTGTGGATGAAAAGCGATACTGAACTCTAGCCTGGTATCCAAAGTTTCGTGCAACTGATTCCAGAACTTTGAGATAAACTGGGTTCCTATATCTGATACAATACTCCTTGGAACTCCATGCATACATACGATCCTGGTCATGTATATCTTTGCCAACTTAGCACTGGTGTAGGTAGTCTTCACTGGGATGAAATGAGCTACCTTTGTCAAACAATCGACTACAAACCAAATCGAGTTCTGGGCAATCCCATAATAAAATCCATGCCTAGCTTATCCCACTTCCATTCAGGTATCGGCAATGGCTGTAACAATCCTGCTGGGTTCTGATGCTCTGCCTTTACTCTCTGACATACATCACAAATTGCTACAAACTCCGCAATATCCTTCTTCATTCCGGTCCACTAGAAAGTATCCTTCAAATCCAAATACATCTTGGTATTTCTTGGGTGAATCGAGTATGGTGAATCATGGGCCTCCTGTAGAATTAACTTCCTGATCTCCGAGTCGTTAGGCACATAAACACGGTCTTCAAACCATAGGGTATCGTCCTCATCCTCACGAAATCCTTTAACTTTTCCTTTGCTCATCTTCTCCTTTATAGAGACAACCTCCTTGTCAGTCTTCCGAGCTTCTCTAATCTTATCCATCAAGGTAGACTGAATCTCCAATGCTGCTACATAGCCTCTCGGAACTATCTCCAAACATAGCTCACGAAGGTCCTCGGCTAACTCCTTCGGTAAATTTCCCGTCATTAGGGTGTTGACATGGCTTTTACGGCTCAGCGCATCGGCTACTATGTTAGCCTTTCCAGGATGATAATGCAATCTCATGTCATAATCCTTGATGAGCTCTAACCATCTCCTTTGCCTGAGATTCAACTCCTTCTGCGTGAAAATATACTTCAAACTCTTGTGATCTGTGTACACTTCACAACGGTTTCCAATGAGGAAATGTCTCCAAGTCTTTAAGGCATGCACTACGGCTGCTAACTCCAAATCATGCGTGGCATAATTCAACTCATGGGGCTTAAGCTGTCATGAGGCATATGAAACAACTCTTCCCTCCTGCATAAGCACTGCTCCAAGTCCTCGACGTGAAGCGTCGCAATACACCTCATAATCTTTGTTCTGATCCGGCAAAATCAACACTGGTGATGTAACCAAACATTTCTTCAACTCCTGGAAACTGGCCTCACATTCCTCAGTCCATATAAACTTGGTATCCTTCTTTAACAACTCCGTCATAGGCTTCGCAATCTTTGAGAAATTTTCAATAAATCTCCGGTAGTATCCTGCAAGTCCAAGAAAACTCCGGATTTCTCCATCTGTTGTTGGGGCTTCCCAATTTGTCACAGTGACAACCTTGGTGGGATCTATTGCTATACCTTCTCCGGATATAACGTGTCCGAGGAATCCAACTTCCTTCAACCAAAACTCACATTTGCTAAACTTGGCATATAACTGATGTTCTCTGAGCTTCTCAAGTACCAAACGCAAATGCTCCTTATGCTCCTCTTCATTCTTCGAGTAATACAGAATATCATCAATGAACACTACGACGAACTTATGCAAAAACTTCATAAACACATTGTTCATCATGTTCATAAAATAGGCAGGTGGGTTAGTCAGACCAAATGAGATAACGGTGTACTCGTACAACCCATACCTGGTGGTAAAAGCCGTCTTAGGTATATCCTATTCTCGAATCTTCAACTGATGGTATCCTGATCGCAGATCGATTTTGGAAAACACCTTAGCTCCTTGCAATCGATCGAACAGATCATTGATCATCGGTAGTGGGTAGTTGTTCTTGATTGTTACTTCATTCAATCCTCGATAATCAACAACCATCCTTAACGATCCATCCTTCTTTTCCACTAGAAGTACCGGCGATCCCCAAGGCGAAGAACTTGGGCGAATATAACCTTTATCAAGTAACTCTTTAATCTGCTTCTTAATCTCCTCCAAATCTTTTGTGGGCATCCTATATGGTCTCTTAGATATTGGCCCTGTGCCTGGCAAAAGTTCAATCAAAAACTCAATATCTCTATCCGGTGGCATGCGTGGCAACTCCTCGAGAAATACGTCAGGAAAATCCTTCACCACTGGTACTTCCTCCTGCACAACTCCTGATAAGGAATTTACTTGAGTCCTCTTCGGCACATGCCGGGATACATACTTGATTCTTCTTCCTTCTGGCGTTGTAAGCAAAATTGACTTACTGGCGCATTCAATGTTCCCTTCATACTTCGATAACCAATCCATGCCTAATATCACATCCAATCCTTGAGATTCTAATACTATTAGGTTCGAGGGAAATACATAGTTACCAATCCTTAATGGTAACCGATCACACCATAGACTAGCCATATACTCTGCTCCAGGCGAGGTTACTAACATGGGTGACCCAAGGGCTTGGGTTGGCAGTTTATTCTTATCCACAAATCCCCTTGAGATGTGTGAATGCGATGCACCAGTATTAAAAAGAACGAGTGCAGTAAATGACTTAACCCAAAACATACCAATTACTGCATCTGGCTGAGCTTCAACCTCCTCCACGTTTACGTGATTCACCTGTCCCCTATTGAAAGGGTTCGGTTTCTTACCAGAGCTTCCATTACCATTTCCATTCTAGGATTCAGGACATTCATTGGCATAATGTCCGGTCTTCTGACACTTAAAGCAAGTGACTTGGCTCAGGTCTCTCTTGGACGGTGTTGATGGGTTGGTATGGTTCTGGCTGTTGCTTCCTCCATTCCCATTACCATTCTTGGGGCCATTATGATTATGCGAACTTCCTCCCCCATGGGTATGCTGAAAAGGTCCTCCCGGTTTAGGGGTAAAATGCGGCTTCTGCTGAGCTCCAGAATTGTACTTCCCTTGTCCATACTTCCTCTTATGGTTTTCAATCTGCCGCTGCTTCCCTTCAATCATAAGAGCACGATCTACCAACTCCTGGTAGTTGTTGAAGCTGGCCACCATCAACTGCATGCTCAACTCATCATTCAGTCCCTCCAGATACTTCTCCTGCTTAGCCGCATCCGTAGCAACGTCATCAGGGGCATAACGTGCTAGCTTACTAAAGTCATCCACATACTGGCCGACTGTCCGTCCTCCTTGGCGCAAGTTGCGAAACTCACACTCCTTCATGGCCATAGCTCCTGTTGAAACATGGGCAGTACGGAAAGCCTGCTGAAACTGGTCCCACGTGACAATGTCGATAGGATAAGTGGCTGTGAAATTCTCCCACCATGATGCTGCGGGTCCATCCAACTGATGTGCGGCAAACTTCACCTTTTCCGCATTTGTGCATCCTGCCATGGTCAACTCCCTTGCTGTCTTGCTGAGCCAATCATCTGCTACCATAGGCTCGGTGCTACTGGAGAACACCAGCGGATTCAGACTAAGAAAACGGGTTAAGTGATCAATAGGTGGTGGTGGTGGTGGTGGGTTTTTGTTGTTGTTCCCCTGATTTTGATTCTAGACTAGCAACTGCATCAACGTATTCTGCTGCTGGATCAACTACATGAGCTCCGGTGGGAAGGTAAATCCGGGGTCACGTCTCGGAGGCATCTGATGGGTTTAGAAAAGATGAGATTTAAGAATAGAGAGGGGTCTAGAGAGAAAACACTACCCATATGCACATGAGGCAAATGCACACAAAATCACTTCATTCAATCAAACAAGGGCATACAATCGGTCTAACTATCGAAAAAGTGCTCGGACTACTCTATTTACATGGTGGAATACTACTACTGATGGGGTGGTCTACTAGAAATATTCTTCGGTTCTAGACTCCATGATATCTTTTCTAGCTTCATCAACATAGTCATCATCACTATCGTCTAGGTCCGAGTCGGTGTCGTCGATGATGATGTAGTCTTCTGGGAAAATCTCCTTGGGTTCTTTGTCTTCTTCTACTGGTGTAGGGTCTCCCATAAATATTCCGATCTTCTTGATCAGGTCGTCATTCTTCTCCACTAATACTTCAATTTCCTCCATATAATCTTCACGTGTAGCCTTGAGTTCTTCTTCCAGCTTTATGATTCTTGTCCTCGCCTTCTTCAGATCTATCATGTCTGCGCACATCTGGTTCTCCTGACAGCGAATGTGCTAGTTTAACTCCTGGATAAAAGCTGCGATTGATCTATCCTTCTTGGTGATGATCATCTCCCAGTGCTCATCTCGGCGCCCACAAATCTGGTAGATAGTATCCTTGAGGTCATTACGGTAAACTTCTCCAATACGTCCCATGGCGATGTGAGCTGCCATGCTCTTTCCTAGACTCCAGGTTGGTGCATCAAAGGAAAACTCTATGGGCTTAGTGACAGGCATGAACGTCCTTCCTGGAACTTGAACTTGAATCATCCAGCGCTCCTCCTCGGGTAAAGTGGCGTTGAAGGTTCTGGTGAAGCTTGGTACTCCGATGTTCAGATATCTAGTGACTTCCTTCAAGTGGCGTCCAAAGGGTGTATCTTCATCCGGTTGTGTAAACTTGTTCCTTGCATCCGCCATCCTAAAAGAGTAGAAAAGATGAGGAGTCAGAAATGAGAAGAGTGAGTAGTGATCTAGGGCTTTAGCTTAGTGGTCGTGTCCTACAGTCAGCGTGTGCTCTGATACCATCTTGTAGCGACCAGACCTCAACCAGTCTGATCTCTGTGCATTAGTGTCATCCCTGGATCGGTAATGCTGACACGCACAATACTTGAAGGATTTATAACAGAGTGACAATCACAGACTTATTACATCGAATGTCTCAAAAGAGAAGTTATTACAATAAATATGGCTTAAGGCCATCTAATAACGATAACATTGGAAGGCTTGGAGGATAAGTGACTCCATTAACTCCAATGGCATCACTGAGTATAGAATCACGACCTAAAGGCACCTTACTCATCGTATGAAAAGTCTGCAACATGAACGTTGCAGCCCGAAAATGGGTCAGCACATGGAATATGCTGGCAATGTAACACATAGAGGGTAATGGAAGAATAAAGCTATACTACATGCATATATGGCTGGTGGAAACCTCTATGGTTACAGTTTTGCGTAAAGCCAATTTTTCCTACTGCAAAGGAATAAATTTTATTTAACTATCAAGGTGGTTGTTAAACATTGAGAGTGTAGACACCCTCTCAATCCCAATTAAACATCATCATTAAAACCCAACAATATTAATTAGAGTAACATGATGAGATTCACATGATAATCCAAGTACTAGATACTCAAGTTGTCCATAACCGGGGACATGGCTAACCATAATTAGTTTATAAACTCTGCAGAGGTTTGCACACTTTTCCCCACAAGAGTCGATCTCCTCCGTTGGGATTCTCGCACTACATGATGTTTGAGAAACGGATGACCGAGACATAGTCTTTCAGATGCGCTAGCACCTTACGAACAGGTAGACCGTACCAACCTACATCCCCTACATCTGCTAGTCTACCACTAAAAGAGTTCGCACCACTTAGTCAACTATGCTCGAGCCCATAGTAGCTTGTGGCTGCACACGGAAGTTTCTAGTATGAATAATATCATGATCCCTTTGAGCCTGGGTGGCGGTCCATAAAGAAAAACAGACGATCGCTGGAATACCTAGGTGCCTCAATCCACCCAGATGTGTGTTTAAGTTGCCACCTTAGATAAACTATTAATTTAACAATCTCACATCTGTCATGGATACACTCACCCAATCCACGTCTACTAGCATAGCATGGCAATATAAGCAATGCGTAGAAGTAACTCCCAAAGGTTTGATAATAAAATAGGTAATAGATACTACCTCATCTACTTCCCAAAACCCACAATTTAATTAGATCCTAATCATGCAATGTTTGAGGATTGATCTAATGCAATAAAAACTGGGTAGTCGGAGGTATGATCAAAGTGTTACTTGCCTTGCTGATGATCCGTGAAACCTAGAGATTCAAAGTAGCAAGGGGCGCACTCCGGGTACTCTATCGCAAGCAAACGAGCATACAATAAGTACTCAACTAATGCACAGGTAAAACTCGAATAAGATATCTAACCAGAAAGTTCGACTTAAGAACTCCGGTTTACAAAAAGAATCAAAATGAACAAAGCAATGAAAGTCAAACGGCGAAAGAAACAAGCTTTGTTTACTAATCTGGGTCTAGGTCAAATTTCACAGAAGCAAAAACTTGTTTGAGTTGGTTATACGGAAAGACGGTTTCGAGACGAAACTCCAGGCGCTTGAATCGCCTGATTCTGATAAACGAGCGAAAAGTTATACTTGAACGATAATCGGATCTGAAATCGCGATCAGAAATAATCGCGAAAAATCCAAGAAAAAGAAAAACGACGAACAGATTAACGAACAAACGTTTGTTTTCTGTAACTAAATGGTGAACGCGTTCGTCAAAAGGAATGAACGAGCGAACGCTCGCTAAATAAACTAAACCGGAAAATAAACCGATCTAATAAAAAAACGGATCTAAAAAATTGAACGGTTTTCTAGGGAAAACCAGCGGCAGTGGCGGGGTTAACCTCCGGCGAGGCGGCGGGGTCCGGTGGCGGGGCATGCGGCGGCGCGGCGTGGGGCGGCGGCGTCCGGCGGCGGCGGCGCGGGGCGGCGGCATCCGGCGGCGGCGGCTTGGGGCGGGTAGGGTTAGGGTTAGGCGCGGAGTGGGCTTACGGGCTCGGGGTCGGCTCCTTATAAAGGCCGGCCCGAAGAGTCCTGGCCGAAACCGGCTCTAAGTCGGTTGCGCGTTTTTTTTAATAATTACGCGCAGAAAAACAAATAAAGGAAATACTAAACGGACTCCAAAAATCACGAAATAAGTTTTCCCAGACTTGTAACATCAAGCCGAACAGGATGAACATTTATTTGGGGCCTAAATGCAATTTTGAAAAACGCGCATTTTTCCTAAATTCAAATAAAATAGCAAATAACTCCAGAATAAAATCTTATTTGATTTTTTTATTAAATCCTTATTATTTCTTTATTTTGGGAAAGTCATTTTATTCCCTCTCTCATTTTTTTATAAAATAAATAATTGAAGCTAAAATAAATAAAATCAACGGATCCTATTTTCAAAATTTGAGAAAACTCAAATATGAAAATAATGAAATCCCCAACTCTCTCCGAGGGTCCTTGAGTTGCGTAGAATTTCTAGGATCAAACCAAAAGCAAATAAAATATGATATGCAATGATGATCTAATGTATAACATTCCAAATTGAAAATTTGGGATGTTACATGTTGATTTTTCGAGGCCGGGCATTGACCAGAAAAGTGTGTCCGGCCAGAGTAATCAAGTGTGTTGGAAAACGCGGTGCACTCCTGTAGGGAATATTATCTATTAATAGCCGTGTCCATGGCAACGGACGTTCAGACTTATATCCTGATCTATTATAACTAGAAATGGATACTTGAGATATGTGGCTCCGGGATTGCTTTCTTGCAGGGAGTCGAGGAAGGATCCTTGGGCATTAATGCTACAACATGTTTGTTAACTATAATATGCTATTCTTTACTCTTCTACAGGCTGCAAGACACTAGGATCTGCTTGAAGATGCTAGACTTCGATGGGCTAGGCCTTCCCCCTATTCTGGCATTCCGCAGTTCAGTCCACAGGCACAACCCTTCTATCTGATACCAATGCATACTTAGTTTAGATCTGATGCTTGCGAGTACTTTGGATGAGTACTCACGGTTCCTTTGCTCCCCCTTTCCCCCTTCTTTCTTCTTTCTGGCTGTTGCAACCAGATGGTGGATCCCAGGGGCCAGATGCCACCCCGAGTAGTAAGGAAGTCCCAGGCAGTAGGCCTTGCCTCTTAGATCGTTGATGTTTGTGCTAGCCTTCTTAAGAAAAACTTGTTTAACTTATGTCTGTACTCAGATATTGTTGTTTCCGCTGACTCGCTTATGTATCCATCTATGTATTCGAGCCCTCGAGGCCCCTGGCTTGTAATATGAAGCTTGTATGACTTTCATTTGTGTTTAGTGTTGTGTTGTGATATCTTCCCCTGAGTCCATATTCTTGATCGTACACATTTGCGTGTATGATTAGTGTACGATTGAATCGGGGGCGTCACAGCTTTGCTTTATATAAGAGTTCGTCCAGGCTTGTCCTTCGATACAAAAAGGATTGGGCCACCTTGCTGCACCTTGTTTACTTTTGTTACTAGCCCACCACGGCATCACGACCATAAGCTTTGCAGGCGAAGACCACATTTCGTGAGGATAAGATGTACCAGTTGTCTCCCTTTGAATTTGGCCATTGTGGGATCCCTTCCCGACTACATTTTGGGGGAAGAGGACCAAGGCCACTATAAGTATAGCCCAACCACCACCATACAAGGGGACGTATCATTCAGATCATCCTCTCCCTCACTAGCTCAAGAACACACCTCCTGAGGTTGTTCTTCCACTATACTAGTTCATCCTCAGCCCGCCTCGAGACTAATTCGCCACAAAGCAGGAGTAGGGTTTTACCCACGAACCTGGGTAAACTACCTTGTCCAGTTTCCTTCCAGTTCATCGAGCTAGGCCTCGAGAGCGATGAGTAGGCAGACTAGGGAGGTTGAGTTCTTCGCACGCACCCCAGAGTTTGAATCTACCCAGGGTCTGTGGAGCCCAGAATTCGACATTTGGCGCGCCAGGCAGGGGTGCGTCGGAGCCTCTCTTCCTCCAGTCGATTCGCCATTGTTTCGCCGTTCCCATGGCCGATGCTCGTCAAGTTTGTGCTGAGCGCCGGGTCGCCCGTGTTGCCCAGACGACGCCTGCAGGCAACGGTGCTCCCCGTAGTTCCCCATCGCCTGCGGCCAACACTGCCACCGGCCCTGCGGCCCATGAGCAGCAAGCTTCATCGATGCATCCTTCTGTGCGGCGCGATGGGCGCACCGCCACCCTGTCGCTGTGCCTGGCGGCCGCTCCATCATCTCATGCCAACTAAGGGAGTTCTGGATTAGGGGGTCTCAGGACAGCCGGACTATATCCATTGGCCAGACTATTGGACTATGAAGATACGATATTGAAGTCTTCGTCCCGTGTCCGGATGGGACTTTACCTGGCGTGGAAGGCAAGCTAGGCAATACGGATATGTATATCTCCTCCTTTGTAACCGACCTTGTGTAACCCTAGCCCCCTCCGGTGTCTATATAAACCGGAGGGTTTTAGTCCGTAGGACAACATACAATCATACCATAGGCCAGCTTCTAGGGTTTAGCCTCTCTGATCTGGTGGTAGATCAACTCTTGTAATACTCATATCATCAAGAACAATCAAGCAGGACGTAGGGTTTTACCTCCATCAAGAGGGCCCGAACCTGGGTAAACATCGTGTCCCCTGCCTCCTGTTACCATCCGCCTTAGACGCACAGTTCGGGACTCCCTACCCGAGATCCGCCGGTTTCGACACCGACATTGGTGCTTTCATTGAGAGTTCCAACGTGTCGTCACCATAAGGCTTGATGGCTCCTTCGATCATCGCTTACGATGCGTTCCAGGGTGAGGCTTTCCTCCCCGGAAATATCTTCGTATTCGGCAGCTTTCCACTACGGGCCAATTCGCTTGGCCATCTAGAGCAAATTGAGAGCTACGCCCCTGGCCATCAGGTCAGATTTGGAAACTTGAATTACACGGCCGATATCCGGGGAGACTTGATCTTCGACGGATTCAAGCCCATGCCGGACGCGCCGCGCAGTCATGACGAGCAAGACATAACTCTACCGTCGGACAATGTTCGGGAGATCGCATCCGCAGCTACTCCGGCCTTTAATCCGGAGCAAGTCGCGCCATCCGAAAGCGAAGGGATGGACCCCGCCATGGAGGCCGCACTCTCAGTGGAGATAGAGTCGGACACTGACTTCACCTCGTACGAGAGCCGCGTCGCCGAACCACTGGATTTATCCCCGGCCGCGGACTCCGAGCCGCCTACATCTGTGCCTGTCCAAACCGACGAGGCACCGATCATGGAGTTCACCTCTGCGGATATCTTTCAGCACTCACCTTACGGAGATGTGCTAAATTCATTAAGCTCTCTCTCCCTGTCATGAGAACCCTGGCCGAACTATGTCCGGCTAGAATGGGATGCGGACGACGAAGAAATTCGCTGCCCACCCACCATCCACTTAGTAGCCACTGTCGACGACTTAACCGATATGCTCGACTTCGACTCCAAAGACATCAACGGTATGGACTACGATGCAGGAGACGAACCGGAACCACCGTTCACAGGGCGCTGGACCGCTACTTCATCACATGATGTATACATGGTGGACACCCCCAACGAAGCCAATGGCGATGAGAAAGCGAAGGAAGACCCCTCCAAGAAGCAACCCAAGCGCCAACGTCAGCAGCGCCGCTCTAAATCCCGCCATAGCAAAAACAGCAATAATAATAGTCCATGCGACTCCGGAAGAGACGACAACTGCACCACCCCGGTGGCAGAAAATGATCAAGATGCAAACTGCAAACATAGTACGGATCTGACGTCCGAACACAATGATGCCAAAGATAAGCCTCATCAATCCCCGTCTAGGGAAGAAAACAGTCCGGATGAAGATGCACCCATCATCCCAGAAACACACTTGGAGCAAGAGAACCTCCGCAGAAGGCTTACTGCCACATCGAGAAGCCTGAAGAAACAGAAGCAAGGGCTCAAGGTCGCACAAGATACGCTCAACAGCAAGTGGAACAAAGTAACAAAGTATGGTGGAAGTTACCATCCAAATAGCTATCCAAAGCGCAAGCTATTACCGAAATTCGACGATGAGGCCTTAGAGCACATAGAGCCGAAAAGTGATACGGCCAACCGGCCGGATCCAGCACCCTTTGAATGCGATAGAGCGGCTAACAAAGTCACACATAAGTCAACACATGTTCTACGTGAGAACTTGCGTCAAAAATCCAGCGTGAACAGATCTATCTATGGATCTATAAAGCGCACTACGGTACACAACCAACACCGAATACTACAACCGTCCGAACACTATGGCGCATCCCAATACAGGGGTGCCGCACACCCACTATGTTTCACTAATGAGGTGCTGGATCACGAATTCCCAGAGGGATTCAAACTGGTGAACATAGAGGCGTACGACGAAACCATAGACCCGGGAGTTTGGATAGAGGACTTCATCCTCCATATTCATATGGCTCGTGGAGATGATCTCCATGCCATTAAATACTTGCCCCTCAAGCTTAAAGGGCCAGCTAGGCACTGGCTGAAAAGCCTCCCCAAAAACTCAATTGGAAGTTGGGAGGAGCTCGAGGACGCTTTCCGGCCAATTTTCAAGGGACTTATGTCCGACCTTCGGATGCAGACGATTTAAGTCATATAATCCAACAATCAGGAGAGTCCGCCCGAAAGCTCTGGAACAGGTTCCTCACCAAGAAGAACCGAATAGTCGACTATCCGGACGCCGAAGCCTTAGCAGTTTTTCAACACAGTGTCCGAGACGAATGGCTCACCAGACACCTGGGTTAAGAAAAACCGAGAACAATGGCAGCCCAAACAAGCCTCATGACCCACTTTTGCGCGGGCGAGGACAGCTAGTTGGCCCGTAGCAGCACCAGCGACCCAAGCACATCTGAAGTAAGGGATCGCAATGGTAAACCACGACACAACAAAAATAAGCATCGAAATAAAGAAGGTAGCCCAGATAACACGGCGGTAAACGCCGGATTCAGGGGCTCCCGACCAGGTCAGCGGAAAAAGCCTTTCAAAGGTAGCAGAGAAGGACAATCTGGCCTAAACAAAATTCTTGACAAACTCTGTCAGATTCACGGCACCCCAGACAAACCTGCAAATCATACCCACATAGAACGTTGGGTTTTCAAGCAGGCTGGTAAGATAAACGCCGAACACAAAGGGGAAGAGACACCAAGCCAAGACGAGGATGAACATCGCCAGCAAAGCGCCAGAGGACAAAAAAGTTCCCACCAGAGGTTAAAACAGTAAACGTGATCCATGTAACAAAGAGGAGAAGCAATCACGCACTTCGATGCACATGAGCCATAGAGCCCATCACCCCTAGGTCCAACCCCTGGTTGGCCGGCCCGATCACTTTTGATCGTAGGGATCTCGATACACGTATCTGGCATGAAGGACTGACGGCCTTGGTGTTAGACCCAATAATAAATGGGTACCATTTCACAAGGGTCCTCATGGACGGCGGCAGTGATCTAAATATGATATATCAGGACACAGTCCACAAAATGGGGATAGACCCGACACAAATAAGCCATAGTAATACTACCTTCAAGGGAGTAATACCAGGCCAAGAGGCCCACTGCATGGGCTCTCTACTACTAGAGGTGGTATTCGGTTCTCCCGATAACTTCTGAAGTGAAACGTTAACTTTTCACATCGATCCATTCTGAAGTGATTTTCAAGCACTACTCGAAAGGGCGGCTTTCGCTCGTTCTAACGCAATACCGCTTTATGCTTTTCTCAAGATCAAGATGCCCGATATCGAGGCGTCATTACAGTTAGCGGAAACACCAACCGTTCTTTACGTACCGAAGAGGACGCGACGGCTCTAACAGCCGCACACTAGATGGCCTCACCAACCAGAAAAAATGGCAGGTCGTCAAGACCACGGACACGGTTAGACGAGTCCGGCGTTCCATCATACATGCATGAGATTGGTTTTCGAACCCTCATAAAACGATACCAGGGGCTTCCCGCGTGTAATCAGGGCCAGCCCGGCTCAACTAGGCCTCTCTGGAATTTTGATAATTCATTCTTATTTTTGGCACGGCAACTTTCACCTAAGTTCTTTCCTTCTGCAGGTGACAATCGTGCTACACATGTCCAAGACATGGCACAACGGAGACACAGGCACAGACGTGCAGCAAGGACCCGCCCAAAGGTTTCTTTTTAGATTAAGGCCCTGCGTAAACCTTTTTTACTATCTCTTGTTGCTCACATCCTCCGGATACTCCACCCAACCGAGAAGGATGCCAACATTATTGGCATGTGGCCATGCCAGGATTTTGCACGTACCTGGACACGTGGGGTTTCTTATAAAGGGCATTGTTTAGCCCGGTATATGTTATAAAGACCAAACACCTTAGGGAGTGTTCGGCGTCACGAGTTTGGCCCTATATGCATCAGCTCCGAATCATGTCTTTGGTCAAATGTTGGGTTTTCCCGACTCCCACGTTTTGGTACCTTACGTTCCGTTATATCGGCCAAGCTAGCACTTGGAGAACTACTGCGATTGTGCCCTGGTTCATCCGGATGAACACCTCAGTAGAGAAAGCCAAAAACTGACTGTCATGATATAGCGAGGAACTAGTTAACCACTCGATGACTAATCAGAATCTTCGGGATTCCTCCGCATTAACGAAGGGCCGTTTCCCGGTCATGTACGTACGCTCCTCGTATTTGGACGAGCACAGAAGTACCAAGGGCTATATAGTAGCCCCACTATCAAACTCATATGGCTAAGTGAAAGTGTTCAAGCAATATAGTCCGATTGCCTCGTTCGCTACACTATCACCTCCTTAACGGACCAAGACGTTGGATCAAGTGTGGATATGCATCTTTTGTGAACACCCCCGCATTATATGCGTGGGGGCGGAAGCCGACGACTGCAAACTTTCAGGTTATATACATATATACATAAATGGCCGCATAGGAGTCATCATAGTAGTTTCGGGCAAAAGTATAAATACAGCCTTGATTAATTCAGAAAAACATTGTTTGTACAATGGGACTACATGTCACTAGAAAATAATATTCGTCGAGCACTGAGCCTCTATCGAACGAGCGCCTTCAAGGACTTCTTCAAAGTAGTGCTCAACAGCCACTCGGCCTATGGCCGAACCCTGTGCCGCAACAGTGGTGGCCACCATTTCCGCCCAGTATGTTTTGACATGGGCAAGGGCCATCCGTGCACCTTCTATGCATGCCGATCTCTTTACAACATCGATGCGTGGCACAGCATCAAGGAATTGTTGCACTAAGCTAAAGTAGCTATTCGGCCTTGGCCCTCCCGGCCACAGGTGATCGACAACGGACCTCATGGCAAGTACGGACAACCTATGGAGCTCGGCCCAACCGGTCAATCGCTCATTCAGCAGCAGCGGACGGACTAGAGCGTGAAACTGTGACCAGAACAACTTTTCCACTTTGGGACCTTTCTAATCCTTGAAGTACTCGGCTGCATCAGCAGCACTTGCAGCCAAATCCATGTACGCGTCCGCAGAACTCCATAGCTGGTCCAGAGGAGCATACTTCGGATCTCTGAACTTAGTCTGCAACAAGAAGGGCTTCCCAGACATGATATCTGCAGCTTGATTCAGCTCCTCCTTCGTCGCGCTAATTTTGGAGAGGCTTCCTTGGCAGCCACCCGGGCCTTCTCCAGGTCCGTCGCCTTCGCCCGGTTTTCTTCTTCAAGAAGCCGGTAACGGTCAACAGCATCTTTTAACTCTACAGCCATCTTGGCTATTTTTTCCTTGCTCTCACAATGCGCGGCCTATTTGGCCCTTAAGTCTTCGGCCTCCTTTAAAGCGGCCGCATTGCTACTCCTTGATTGCTCCTTGGCTTGGGCAAGCTCCGCCGGAAGGGTCTCCACGGTGGCAGCTCCATCTGCAGTCACACCATATTAAAGATACTGGCATCATGCTGCTCTTATTATGTGACGATCACTAGAAAAATCACTCACCTTGTGCCACGTCAAGCCGCTTGTTGACAAGCATGATGTCGGCATCTGCCGCATCCAGTTGCCGCTTTAGTTCGGCAAACCCATCAGTCCGGCCAGCCACCGGAGCTTCAACCACCTGCATAAAAAGGCAGTCTGGTTATTACCTCGGACTATGATCCTCTATTTGCCGCCGTTCTTGATGAAAACCAGAGTCTCAGTGGCTACTATCTGCATGGGCATACCTAACGTATGCGGTACTGTTAAAGGCATACATTATTTCACGTACCTCGAAGCTTTTCAGCAGACTCATAAAAGCTTCATGCAAACCGCTTTCAGCGGATGAAATCCTTTCAATTACCATACCCATTAGCGTACGATGTGCTTCCGAGACGACATCTTGCCCCAGAAGATCCTTCACCGCGTCCGGCCGCACACTGTCCGGACCCTTCTGTCGCTCTCCTCAGGAGCCGGATACTGGGGATGTCGGGCAGCCAAAGGGTTATCCTCTGGCCCTACTGGATCCGGAGATACCCTTCGCGACGACACTTCAAGGTCGCCCGCTTCTTGAGCTGGGGAGTCCGGGGGAGGCATTTCGCTCTCCATCATCTCCGGAAGAAGATCCCCCGAAGATGAACTTTGTCGAGAAGGGCTGCGAACCAGACTACAATTTATAAGCATCGATTATTGTCTTCGGAAGTAAGGTAGGATATCTTCACTATTAAGTACTTTTTCATTACTTACAGCTCGGTAGAGGGCTGATCTCCGCGCGGACATTGTGCGGCAAGAATACCCTCCGAGGCAGGACCCACTGGCGGAGATTTCTTCTCCTGTTTGGAAACCTTAGTTTCCGGATCTTCATAGGTAATCCTCTTCCTTCCCCGGGGAGAGAGAATGTCAGATTCTTCCCCTTGGTTATCCTCCCTCGCGGAGGCGCTCATTGGAATAGGTAGCGATGGAGGCCCGCTTTCGCCCTCTTTATTCCCCCCTTCATCTTCCTTTGAGGGCACTAGACAAGGTGCTAGCACGAGCATCCTTTCTAGCATTGAAAGTGCGTTATATCGACTAGAGGGGGGGTGAATAGGCGATTTTTATGGAAGTCTTCAAAACTTGGGAGTTATGAAGACAAACAGTGAAGATTATGCCTATTACTATGCAGCGGAAGTTAGATTACACTAGGCCAGCCATGGTCATGTATTCAATAGAGTGAAAGCACAGTGACAAACAGCTTCAGTGTAATAAGGATCAAGTAGGAAGAAGTTATGAAGCCAAACAGATCATGCATTTACATTGTGAAGACAAATGATAAAGCAAGCATGCAATGACTTCACAATGAGTAACAGCAAGAGAAGGAAGTGAAGATGAAACCAGTGACTCGTTGAAGACAATGATATGTTGGACCAGTTCCAGTTGCTGTGACAACTGTACGTCTGGTTGGAGCGGCTAGGTATTTAAACCTTAGGACACACAGTCCCGGACACCCAGTCCTGAACACACAGTTCAGGACACCAAGTCCTCACCGTAATCTCCTTGAGCTAAGGTCACTTAGTCCTCGCCCAATCACTCTGGTAAGTCTTCAAGGTAGACTCCCAAACCTTCACAGACTTCGTTCACTGGCAATCCACAATGTCTCTTGGATGCTCTGAACGCGACGCCTAACCGTCTGGAGGATTCACAGTCCTCAAGTGTAATAAGTCTTCAGATCACACAGACAAGAAGCCTTAAGTGATGCCCAATTTACTCTAGCTCTGGGTGGTTAGGGCTTTTCTCCTTGCTAGGAATTTTCTCTCAAAGGCTTCGAGGTGGGTTGCTCTCAAACGACAAAAGCCGTGCACTGAAATCTGAGCAGCCAACCGTTTATGGTTGTGGGGGTGGGCTATTTATAGCCACTTGGCAACCCGACCTGATTTGTCTGAAATGACCCTGGGTCACTAAGGAACTGACAGGTGTCTCAATGGTCAGATTTCGAACTCTCATGGCAACTTTACTTGGGCTACAAGCAAAGCTGACTTGTCCGGCTCTGGACAAGATTTGCTCTCATTGTCTTCACTCGAAGACATAGGTTTTTGATTTAGGCATCACTTAAGTCATTCTGACTTGTTCTCCTGGACCCCACTTAACAGTACGGTGGTTCCTATGACTCAACAAAAATAAAAAGAACTACGAAAAATCTAAGTCTTCGAGTTCCATAGGCTTCATAACGTGTCTTCTGTTATCATAGTCTTCAATGTGAATATCTTCATATACCACCTTTGACTTCAATGTCTTCATTCATTTTTAGGGGTCATCTCTGGTAGTAAACCGAATCAATGAGGGACTTCTACCTGTGTTTTCCTGCAATTCTCACAAACACATTAGTCCCTCAACTAGGTTTGTCATCAATACTCCAAAACCAACTAGGGGTGGCACTAGATGCACTTACAATCTCCCCCTTTTTGGTGATTGATGACAAACTAGTTGAAGTTTTCAACGGGGAATATAAAGTGTGAAGTCTGTAAAGGAATTGTCATCATAAGTTGCAAGTGCTCCCCCTGAAGATGTGCATATAAGTTAATTTGCTTTTGGAATGCAAATGCACATGGCAGGTTGTACTTGTGGAGATCAGCTTCAGCTTATGATGACAATCTACTATGCATGTGAAAGTATATGAAGATAATAACATGCATAATGGAAAATGGACGTCTGCAGAATGAGATGAGTGCGGAATTTATCATTGCACATGCGGAATTTATCTTCGCAAAAGGAGTGGTAAAACAAGTAGCAGACGACCATCGAGTTTTAGTGTTTACAACTCAAAAGAACCAAATGAAGCAAAACAAGAGTTGCAAACATGAAGCAAGTATAACAAAACAAGGCACCCGCCCATATTGACCCACTTGAAGACTATAAACATCATATGCTTCTCCCCCTTTTGTCAGGAATGACCAAAAAGATTTGAAGACATAGAGTTTTCTACGCGTTCCCAGGCGCAGTAGGGTCGGTGGAGTTGTTTGGCGGTGCTGAGCCTTGAGGTGCTGAAGCGGGTGGTGGTGAAGTAGCATCATCATCTTCATCAATGATCCTCGCAGTGACGGTGGCAGCAGATGAGGAATACTCAGAGTCTTCAAGTGACGGTGTGTTGCGCATCACATCCCTCCTAGGAGGTGTGGTGTCAAATTTGAAGCGCTCTGTGAAGCCATCCTCTGCAAGTTCAGCTTCAGTGCAGATCATTGAGAACCCTTTCCACGTACGATGGCAAGTCTCATGCGTAACGAAGGCATTCTTGGTGGCCAGGTTTCAAAGACGATTGACATCCACCAAGAGGCTCTTCATCTGACGTTTCAGCCAGTCGTGATGCCTATCTAGCTTTTGGTGAAGGGCCACAAGAAGCTCTCGGTCAGTGAGGACACGAGCACGCTTCTTGGGTCTTGGAGCGTTTGTGCTATCTGTGGCTTCAGTTGATGCTGGTGCACGTGTAGTGCCAGCCATAGGATAGACCCTGGACATGACTTCAACACCTTCAACATTCTGCGTGAAGCTCTGGTGTTCGGCATTCTGAAGACTTATTGGTTGCTTGGCAGGCTCAGGGTATATTGGTTCAGCAGAGATATCCACATCTGGCAGGAAGATGCGATGGTTTCGGGCTGAGGGCTGATACGAAATTGTAGAGTGCAGTTTGATCAGCCTCATCACCCAAGGGGCATAGATTTTTAGACCAAATAAGTCCGAGACTGACGCAGCAAGTTGTCGTATGAAAAGATCCTGTGCATTGAAGCATTTTCCATGCATGATATAGAATATTAGAGTCTTCATTGCACCCTCAATCTTGGTATGTGGAGAGTGTCCCTTAATGGGCCAGAGAGTCCGCCGGATAATATGATATATGGTCCTGGGCAGGTACTCTAGGTCTTCAACGAGGAACTCAGTTGGATAGGGTGCATCTTGAGGCAATGGCTTCATCATTGAGAGCATCTGACTCATATTGGGTTCAGGTCTCTGAAATATGCTCTCAATAGCTTCAGAATGAAGTTGACACCCTTCCTCGAAGAATTCGCCTGGAGTGGGCAGGCCAGTGAGCTCAATGATATTCAATGCATTGGCTTCATGATGGACATTTCCGGTCATCCACTCTAGGATCCAAGTCTTAGGATCTCTGTTGTAGCCTTTGATGTGGAGAGTGGCATAAAACTGAAGCAGAAGCTCTTCGTTCCAGTGCTCTTCATCAGTCACGAACGGCAACAGACCCACTTGCCTGAAGCAGTCCAAAGCTTCCTCAAGACATGGCAGACCAGCAATAGCTTCAACCTCAAGGCGCTTGTGTGGGAAGATGCGACCTTGGTTGTATAAGATGCAAGAATAATAGCTGCGCTGTGAATAGCTCCAGAACCTGTCTGATACAATCCTTTCCCTTGAATAGGGGTTCTTGGAGCTATCGAAAAATGTGTTGTCTGCCTTGAAGCTGTTTACATCAAAGGAGCCAGGTGCTGATGCAGGACCTGGGAACCTTGGAAGCCTTGGGACTGGCTTCTGGACATGAGGCCTGTGCTCTATGTGATAGTCAAATTGTGGACCTGCAGCAGACTCAGGAACTGAAGTGTCTGGCTCAGTGGCTTCGCTGTCCGCTGAAGCATTTGGTGGGGCGGGCTCCACATTGGCTTCAGTGTTAGTAGTTTGAGGGACATCTTCAGGCATGTTCTCTTGGGGAACTGCATCTTGATGGAGCGAGGGAGTGAGTTCTGGAGGTGCTTCTTCATTGTCTTCGGCTGATGCAGCCGGAATTTCTGCAGACTGGACTTGAGGCCGTGGACCTTTGCGAAGCCCACGGAACGCAGACGACGCTTGTGGTGTCGGAGTGGGCTGGGCCTCAATGTCTTCTTCCTCCTGAGGGCGATCCGCCCATGACTCATCTTGTGCCATTGGTGTCAGAGGACGACCAATGCTGATGGGTTCGCTTGTTTCAAGCTGAGGAAGGGCTGCATCACCTTGCACATTGTCCTGATGACCAATGTCTTCAGCAGCTAGTGGGTCGGCTGCTGGAATATCTTCAGTGTCAGGTGCCTCTTTGGGAGCAGGCTCATGAACTGTTAGTCTTCTTTCTGCATTGGGGTGAATGCCAGAAAGGGGTTCAACCATCAAGGGCTCTGTGGGAGCAGCCCTAGATTTCTTAGTCTTGCGCTTCTTTTTACTGGGGGCAGAAGGAGAGGCTTCAGAGCTCTTCCTTTTTCTGGCTTCAGCTTCTGCAGCTCTTGTCTTCTTTAGCTCTGAAGCTGTTGACCGGCTCTTTGGCTTCGAGCCAGTCATGGCGGTTGGGAAGATAATGGAAGTGGCTGCTTGTCTTGATGCCTCTGGTTCACTCACAGCAGGCTGCTTCTTCTTCTTTGCGGCCATCTTGGGGTCGATGCCTGGACGCTCAAGCGCCTTGCGCTTTTCAGCCTCGTTGTAGGCTTGAACACATTTGTCAGCCAATGACTTCATCCTTTCACGCGAGCCTTGAGCTTCAGCATGCTTCTTCAGAAAGTTTTCTTTGAGATCATGCAGCATGATTTTGAAGCTTCTCACTTCCTGCACGCTGAACTGGCCATGTGCTTCTTGAACTGAGCTTTTTCGTGATCAATTTTCTGCTTCAGCTCAACAATGCACTGAGCAATGGCCAGTTCTGAAGCAATTGCGCCTTGGAAGGCGACGCTGAGTCCAACAGGCAGCTGCAGATCATCGAAGCTTATATCTGGTGTGTCAAACCATTCATCGATGAAGCTGTGGATGATTGCGACATCAAAGAGAGGCAGATTGTTGAAGATTTCCGCTTCCTCCTTGCTTTTGATGAGCTGTTCTAATGCGTCATCGCCCAGATCTTCATCGCTTGATAGATCAATGGCTTCACTGCGCAGAATGGCAGCAGCAGTGAGCTCTTTGCCTGTGTGATGCTGGGGCTCCTTATCCTTCAGGGGCTTGGTGATGCGGGATACATCTTCAGACTGCACACTGACTTCAGGAGGTGCAGTTTTCAATGGCTTCGCCCTTGAGATTTTTGAGGCAGGGGCCGGCTTCAAAGCTTTTGGTTTCTTTGTCTGCTTTGGCTTCGGCACAGCAGGAGCTTCATCAGACTCAGAATCAGCTGGAGGGTCATTCACAGCAGTCCCTTGGACTAAGATGTGGGTGATCAGGCCCTCACGATTGGCAAACGGACCGATGATATTGGGTTCCGCATCGCGTGTGCCATCTGCCCTTGGTGAGGAGGGACCAGGATTGAAGTCAAGCGCAAATTTCTTCTTGTTTAGCTTCGCAGACTGTTGAGCAAACTGAAAGTTGCATTTGAAGAGATTGTCTTCACGACACCAGAGAAGTGACGACGGATGTGCATCATCAGGCTGTGGTCCTCGGACCATGCATGGGTAGAAGCCTTGAGCAATGGCTTCATCTCTGGTTCTGGGTACAAGGTTCTTGTATGAGATATCCCCCCATGGACTCTTGATTGCATTCTTTTCAGCATACTCCTGGGTGACGAAGCGGTATTTGAACCACTGTTCTGCCCAATAGCGTCGAATCCATTGGATTCGGGTTTTGCGCTGCCCATAGCTCTCTTCTGGATCTGTTTTGTACATTTCTGCCAAGTCTTCAGGCAGATCCTTGGAAGTTCCCTCACGTCTCTGTCTGCCCCCCTTTCTTGCTGCTGCAACTGAAGCCATAAACTTTAACTTGAAAGGCTTCAAAACTTTCAAAGGCTTCAAAGGCTTTCTTTTTCTGGACAAACAGGAACTGGCTTCAGGAGAGTTTATGTGATGTTGTAGGAATTCTGCAAATGAATGCAGACTATGAGAACCGAAGGATTCTCCCACGGACATGTACCTGTGACAGCATTAAGGTGCGAGGGAAGGGGAAGAGGTCATATGCATTCTTAGAAGGTTTTGAAGATTAATCAGTTTAGAAGACATTGACCTCATTGTGTGAAGACATTCAATTATAGATAAGAAGTTGGTTCCAGATTTGTACGAACCCATAGATCAGTACAAGTGAGGAATCTAACTACTTTATGAAGCACAAGTGAATATACTAGGCATGTTATGAGATGCAGCGAGAGATCTAACTGGTGTGAAGAGAAACTTCTTATGGTTGAAAGTGACAGAACCAAGAGATCAAAAGAGGCTGTTAAAAGAAGTATTATTTACCACACTGGAACTGCTAGACGGAAGGAAGTTGATGCCGAGCAGTTCAGTCCTCCGTGCCCTAACTTGGCGACGGAAAACACCTACGGCGACGGCGGAGAGGACGATGTCCGCGGTCGGCGTGAGGACGGCGTTGGAGAGGTTGCGGCAGCGAAGCGCTTCGTCTCCGGCGTCGTCGAGTGCTAGCGGTGGCGCTAGGGTTCGTGCGAGGATGGAAGAAGGAGATAATGACTGCGGTAAGTGTGAATTTATAGACTCAGAGGCGGCACTGTGCTATTACGCAGGTGCCCCTGGCGGTTCGCATTTGAGGCACGCGTGGCCAGTTAGCGGAAGTTTGGGGTTTGTTCCACGTCCCACGCACGCCTAAATTGTCGGGCGGTCGTTCCTGCTTCTCCGGATCTTATGTGGAGGAATGAGCATTAAAAACAGACTTTTATGGTTGTCTCTATGTCTTCAGCTGACAAGGACACAGTGAAGACATTCGACAGTTTCAACAGAATGCATATGACTTGGAGAGATAGAGTTTGAGATAGAAAGCATAGAGAGGTTAGGGTCCGATCACATTCACTTAGTTCAAAAGATTCAACCAAGAAGACATAGCTATAAGTGAATGCTGTAGAGGACAGAACACTTAGAGCATATATATATATATATATAATCATCGTAGTGAAGATAATCATGAAGACATGTTAAGTTCGAAGCCAAACCAATGTGAAGATATTGCAAGGTAACGCCATGAGTTTAACACTTCAAAATGGAACGTTTGGTGGTGGCGTTACCCACCGTATAGGAAGTATTAGACCCAGACACGGCGCACACTTATTGTGGCGCTCCGAAGTCAAATTCCACATTAATGTATTCACACTCAGAATGTATGTCTTCATTGATTGAAGATATACTTTACTTTGTGCGTTGCACATCTAAGTCATCAATATGCATAAGTGTTAGGATGTGTGCCTGATCACAGGACATTTGAGGATTCCAAGATATTTAGCTCACACCGTAACTTGCAAAACCTCTTCTCATCCAAGGGCTTGGTGAAGATATCTGCCAATTGCTCTTCAGTGTTGACGTGTATGATATCAATGTCTTCCTTCACAACATGATCTGTGAGAAAGTGATGGCGAATTTCAATGTGCTTTGTCTTCGAGTGCTGAACTGGGTTGTTGGCAATCTTCATGGCGCTTTCGTTGTCGCAGTAAAGTGGCACTTGCTTCAGATGAATGCCATAATCCTTGAGTGTTTGCTTCATCCACAGAAGCTGAGCGCAGCAAGATCCAGCAGCAATGTATTCAGATTCAGCAGTGGAGAGAGATACACAGTTCTGCTTCTTTGAAGACCAACATACAAGTGATCGTCCCAGAAAGTGACATGTGCCTGAGGTAGACTTGCGATCAACTTTGTCACCAGCATAATCAGCATCCGAAAATCCAACCAAATCAAACTCTGAGCCCTTTGGATACCATAATCCTAGAGTTGGGGTGTGAGCCAAATATCGAAGAATTCGCTTCACAGCTAAGTGATGCGACTCCTTTGGTGCCGCTTGAAATCGAGCACACATGCAAACACTAAGCATGATATCTGGCCTAGATGCACATAAATAAAGCAAAGACCCAATCATGGAGCGGTATACCTTTTGATCAAACTCTTTACCATTGTCGTCAGGACCTAGATGATGCTTGGCTGGCATTGGTGTTGTGAAGCCTTTGCAGTCTTGCATACCGAACTTCTTCAGGCAATCTTTGAGATACTTCTCTTGAGATATGAAGATGCCATTGTGCTGTTGTCGGATTTGAAGACAAAGAAAGAACTTCAGCTCCCCCATCATGGACATCTGATATTGCTCTTGCATCATATATCCAAACTCTTCACTGTACTTCCGATTGGTGCAGCCGAAGATAATGTCATCCACATATATTTGGCACACAAACAGTTCACCATCGTATGTCTTCATGAAAAGAGTGGGATCCAGGGAACCAGGTATGAAGTCTTTGCTCTTCAGAAAGTACTTGAGTGTATCATACCAGGCCCTAGGGGCTTGTTTGAGGCCATACAGTGCCTTGTTGAGCTTGTATACCATATCAGGATGTTTTGGATTTTCAAAACCAGGTGGTTGTGCAACATACACTTCTTCTTCAATCTTGCCATTGAGAAAGGCACTTTTCACATCCATTTGATATAGAAGTATGTTATGATGATTTGCATAGGCCAGCAGTATGCGTATGGCTTCAAGCCTAGCCACAAGAGCAAAAGTTTCATCGAAGTCAATGCCCTCTACTTGAGTATATCCTTGAGCAACGGGACGAGCTTTGTTTCTGACAACTTGACCATGCTCATCTTGCTTGTTGCGGTATATCCATTTGGTGCCTATTATGTTGTGCTTCCGTGGATCGGGACGCTTAACCAGTTCCCATACATTATTCAGCTCAAACTGTTGAAGCTCTTCTTGCGTAGCTTGAATCCATTCAGGTTCCATGAAGGCTTCTTCAACTTTCTTGGGTTCTGATATTGAGACGAATGCGAAATGCCCACAGAAGTTTGCTAGCTGAGTTGCCCTTGAACGAGTGAGTGGACCAGGTGCATTGATGCTGTCAAGTATTCTGTCAATCTGCACTTCATTTGCAACACGAGGATGTACAGGGCGAAGACTTTGCTCTTGCTGATCTGCGTTGTTGTTTGGAGGAATGTCTTCATGCTGAGCATTGTCTTCATGTTGATCAGGTGCTGAGATGATGAGTTCTTCTTCAGGATGAGCTTCAGAAGGCATAATCTCTCCAGTTCCCATAAGCTTGATTGATTCACTAGCTGGGACTTCATCTAGCACATTTTGGCAGTTGCTCTCTTTGTGAACCATTTGTTTCATCAAACCGCACATCCACTGTTTCGACCACTTTGTAATGGAAGAGATTGAAGACTCTGTAGGTGTGTGAATCCTTTCCATATCCAAGCATAAAGCCCTCATGTGCTTTTGGTGCAAACTTTGAGGTGTGATGTGGGTCCTTGATCCAGTACTTTGCGCCAAATACTCTGAAGTAACTGACATTTGGCTTCTTGCCAGTTAGGAGTTCATAAGATGTCTTGTTCAGAAGCTTGTGAAGATAAACACGATTGATTGTATGGCATGCAGTATCAATGGCTTCAGTCCAGAATTTTCTTGGAGTCTTGTATTCATCTAGCATCGTTCTGGCCATTTCAATGAGTGTTCTGTTCTTGCGTTCGACGACGCCATTCTGCTGTGGCGTGTACGGAGCTGAGAATTCATGTGTGATGCCCAAGGTATCAAGATATGTATCATGGCCAGTGTTCTTGAATTCAGTGCCATTGTCACTTCTAATGTGCTTTATCTTGGCGCCAAAATTGTTCATAGCTCGATTGGCGAAGCGTCTGAAGACATCCTGCACTTCAGTCTTGTAAAGGATTATGTGTACCCAAGTATATCTAGAGTAACCATCAACAATGACGAAGTCATAGAGGCAAGCAGTAGTAGTAAAAGTTGAGTAGTGAGTGGGACCGAAAAGATCCATGTGGAGCAGTTCGAAGGGTTGTGTAGTAGTCATGATTGTCTTCGAAGGATGTTTTGCCCTTGTCATCTTCCCTGCTTCACAGGCACCGCATAAATGATCTTTCTTGAACTTGACGCCCTCGATGCCTATGACATGCTTCTTCTTCGCAAGGGTGTGGAGGTTCCTCATGCCAGCATGCCCAAGCCTTCGATGCCAAAGCCAGCATTCTGAAGCTTTTGCAAGAAGGCATACCGCAAGTTGTGGTCCTGCTAAGAAATCTACCACGTACAAATCACCTTTCCGATACCCTTCAAACACTAGAGATTTGTCAGATTCCATTAGCACCGGGCAGCGATATTTTCCAAACATTACAATCATATTCAGATCACAAAGCATTGAGACAGACATTAAGTTGAAGCCAAGGGATTCAACAAGCATGACTTTATCCATGTGTTGATCCTTTGAGATTGCAACTCTACCTAGACCCAATACCTTACTTTTACCAGTGTCAGCAAATGTGATGTGGCTCTTGTCGGATGGACGTAATGTTGAGTCCATAAGAAGGCTTCTTCTGCCAGTCATGTGATTTGTACACCCACTGTCAATAATCCATTCTGAAGATTTTGAAGTCGCTGGTGTCGTACCCTACAGTACAGTTAAGGGGATAGGCTTCACGAAGAGAATTGTGAAGCATAAACATTTGACGAACCAGTGGGTTATGAAAACTTAAACCCAGATTAGGATAATAGGGAGAGTAGCATGCGATTCAGGAACGAAGTACATATTGATCCCATTCGGGCATTTTATCTTGCGCCCTACAAGATTTTTAAGGTCCCCAGCAATAGCATCAGAAGATTTTGTTTTTCTGCTGGAGACCTTTCCCTGCAAAAGAGAGTTAAGCTTTCTTAACCACCCACATCTTCAAGGGTGGCTTAGAAGCAATAAGTCTAAGTGCAGCATCTGAGAATTTTGGCTTTGAAGCCTTAGCAAACAGTCTAGCAGGTGGACAATAATACTCATAGGAATAAGCAGAATAATTTTTGGTCACATGAACATGGTTCGATGAACCGCTCTCATACTCATGTTCCTGAGTATGGTTTCCCTGCAAAACATTTGTGTTAGTGTGACTCAGGTGAGTCCTCTGTTTGTATGAAGCCATTGGACCGTATGAAGCCTTTGGTCTGAGATTTGTCTTCTTCAAGTGAGGTGTCATGAAGACATTCACAGGAAGATTTTCCAGACACTTTTTGGAAACCCAGATCTTCTTCATAGGCGGTCCATTCCTGCAGTTAGTACCAATGTACCTGGCAAACACTTCACCATTCTGATTCTTAAACAGTTTATAGTTTGCATCAAAGGATTCATCAATGATAATGGGGTTAGCACAAGTGAAGCCAGATAAGTTGGATGGATCTGCTGAAAGTTCCTTTGCAGCAACCCATGTGGTTTTGGGGTACTGCTCAAGTTTCCAGTAAGAGCCATCTGCATTGATTTTCCTCACAAATCCAACACCCTCTTTCCTAGGGTTTCGATTCAGGATCTGCTTCTTGAGGACATCACATAGTGTCTGATGTCCTTTAAGACTTTTGTACATCCCTGTTTCAAGCAATGTCTTCAACATAGCATTCTCATCAGCAATAGCAGTGGTATCCTTAGCGGAGGGGTTAGTTACCACATCAACAGTTGAAGATATTGCAACAGCAGTAGAAGTGGAACATTCAGCAACAGAATTAGCATTATCACGCTCAATGCATTTAAGACATGGTGGTTCAAATCCTTCCTGAGTGGGACTGATCTGTTCGGAGCGAAGTGACTCGTTTTCCTTTTGAAGATCTTCATGAGCCACCCTCAATTTCTCAAGTTCTTGCTTCCTTTAAAGATAATCATAGGAAAGCTTTTCATGAGTTGTTGAGAGAGTATCATGACGATCTTCAAGTTCCTGATACTTAACGTGAAGGTTTTTTATGTCTTCAATTAAGGATTCAGATCGAGTCATTTCAGCACCCAACAGATCATCGCTTCTGTCTAACAGTTTTTGAATATGTTCCATAGCTTTCTGTTGTTCAGTTGCAATTTTAGCAAGTGTTTTGTAGCTAGGTTTTGAATCACATTCAGAGTCATCGTCACTAGATGTTTCATAGTGAGTAGTGCGTGTGTTTACCTTGGCACCGCGTGCCATGAAGCAGTAGGTAGGAGTAGAGTCGTTCTTGTCATTTGCGTTGGTGTCGGTGACGCAGTCATTGTCTTCAGTGTTGAAGATGGACTTGGCGACGTATGCTGTAGCCAGACTCGCAATGCCAGAATCAGACTCCTCCTCGGACTCCACCTCTGCCTCCTCAGATGTGGACTCCTCCTCTGAATCCATCTCCTTTCCAACAAACGCACGTGCCTTGCCAGATGAGCTCTTCTTGTGTGATGAAGACTTTGATGAAGACTTGGAAGAAGACTTTGAGTATTTCTTCTTCTTCTTGTCGTCAGAATCATATTCCTTGCTCTTCTTCTTCCTTCTGTTCTCATTGTCCCACTGTGGACACTCAGAGATGAAGTGTCCAGTTTTCTTGCACTTGTGACATGTTTTCTTCTTGTAGTCATGAGCAGAAGCTTCATCATTCCTTGAGCTAGATCGTGAAGATTTTCTGAAGCCTTTCTTCTTGGTGAATTTTTGGAACTTCTTCACTAGCATTGCAAGTTCTCTTCCAATGTCTTCAGGATCATCAGAACTGCAGTCAGATTCTTCTTCAGATGAGGAGACAGCTTTTGCCTTCAAGGCACGAGTTCGCCCATAGTTTGGACCATAGATATCTCTTTTCTCAGAAAGCCGAAACTCGTGTGTGTTGAGCCTCTCAAGTATGTCAGACGGATCGAGTGTCTTGAAATCAGGACGTTCTTGAATCATCAGGGCCAGGATGTCAAACGAACTATCAAGTGATCTCAGCAGCGTTTTGACGATTTCATGTTTGGTGATTTCAGTGGCGCCGAGGGCTTAAAGCTCATTTGTGATGTCAGTGAGTCTATCAAATGTGTGCTAGACATTCTCATTGTCATTTTGCTTGAAGCGGTTGAAGAGATTGCGAAGGACACTGATTCGTTGATCTCTCTGGGTTGAGATGCCTTCATTGACCTTGGAGAGCCAGTCCCAGACCAGTTTGGATGTCTTCAAGGCACTCACACGGCCATACTGTCCTTTGGTCAGATGACCACAGATGATGTTCTTGGCAGTAGAGTCCAGTTGAATGAATTTCTTGACATCAGCAGCAGTGACACCTTCTCCAGCCTTGGGAACACCGTTCTCGACGACATACCATAGGTCGACGTCAATGGCTTCAAGATGCATGCGCATCTTATTCTTCCAGTAGGGATATTCAGTTCCATCGAAGACGGGGCACGCAGCGGAGACTTTGATTATCCCTGCAGTCGACATAGCTAAAACTCCAGGTGGTTAAACTGAATCACACAGAACAAGGGAGCACCTCGCTCTGATACCAATTGAAAGTGCGTTATATCGACTAGAGGGGGGGTGAATAGGCGATTTTTATGGAAGTCTTCAAAACTTGGGAGTTATGAAGACAAACAGTGAAGATTATGCCTATTACTATGCAGCGGAAGTTAGATTACACTAGGCCAGCCATGGTCATGTATTCAATAGAGTGAAAGCACAGTGATAAACAGCTTCAGTGTAATAAGGATCAAGTAGGAAGAAGTTATGAAGCCAAACAGATCATGCATTTACGTTGTGAAGACAAATGATAAAGCAAGCATGCAATGACTTCACAATGAGTAACAGCAAGAGAAGGAAGTGAAGATGAAACCAGTGACTCGTTGAAGAAAATGATATGTTGGACCAGTTCCAGTTGCTGTGACAACTGTATGTCTGGTTGGAGCGGCTAGGTATTTAAACCTTAGGACACACAGTCCCGGACACCCAGTCCTGAACACACAGTTCAGGACACCAAGTCCTCACCGTAATCTCCTTGAGCTAAGGTCACTTAGTCCTCGCCCAATCACTCTGGCAAGTCTTCAAGGTAGACTCCCAAACCTTCACAGACTTCGTTCACTGGCAATCCACAATGTCTCTTGGATGCTCTGAACGCGACGCCTAACCGTCTGGAGGATTCACAGTCCTCAAGTGTAATAAGTCTTCAGATCACACAGACAAGAAGCCTTAAGTGATGCCCAATTTACTCTGGCTCTGGGTGGTTAGGGCTTTTCTCCTCACTAGGAATTTTCTCTCAAAGGCTTCGAGGTGGGTTGATCTCAAACGACAAAAGCCGTGCACTGAAATCTGAGCAGCCAACCGTTTATGGTTGTGGGGGTGGGCTATTTATAGCCACTTGGCAACCCGACCTGATTTGTCCGAAATGACCCTGGGTCACTAAGGAACTGACACGTGTCTCAACGGTCAGATTTCGAACTCTCATGGCAACTTTACTTGGGCTACAAGCAAAGCTGACTTGTCCGGCTCTGGACAAGATTTTCTCTCATTGTCTTCACTCGAAGACATAGGTTTTTGATTTAGGCATCACTTAAGTCATTCTGACTTGTTCTCCTGGACCCCACTTAACAGTACGGTGGTTCCTATGACTCAACAAAAATAAAAAGAACTACGAAAGATCTAAGTCTTCGAGTTCCATAGGCTTCATAACGTGTCTTCTGTTGTCATAGTCTTCAATGTGAATATCTTCATATACCACCTTTGACTTCAATGTCTTCATTCATTTTTAGGGGTCATCTCAGGTAGTAAACCGAATCAATGAGGGACTTCTACCTGTGTTTTCCTGCAATTCTCACAAACACATTAGTCCCTCAACTAGGTTTGTCGTCAATACTCCAAAACCAACTAGGGGTGGCACTAGATGCACTTACAAGCATCGGATTGTCCAAGCCCTCAGGAAGGGGGGCCGAACACCGGATCTTCTTCGCCTTTGTTATCCAGTCCTGGTCAAAGAGCGATTATTCAAAATGATGTCATTATAAATAAAAGGACGGTGTGTTCGGCCATGGGATTACTTACTTGGGCAGCGGGGCGGTTGCAGCTCAGGCCCACGTCCTTGGTGGTGTCCGGACACTCTATTTGGGGTCCGAAGAACGATTTGTACATCTCCTCGTGCGTCATGCCGAGGAAATGCTGAATAGTGCGCAGTCCTTCCGGGTTGAATTCCCACATGCGAAGGGGCCGGCGTTTGCAAGGCTAGACTCGACGAACCAGCATAACTTGCATTACCATAACCAGACTGAAATCTCCCTTGAGGAGATCTCGGATACGGCTCTGCAGTATTGGCACGTCCTTGGCTGGACCCCAGCTCAGCCCCCTGCTGATCCATGACATCAGTTGTGGTGGGGGGCCCGAGCGAAAGGTGGGGGCAGCTACCCATTTGGCACTTCGGGGAGGTGTGACGTAAAACCAATCCCGTTGCCGCAATCCGGACACCTCTGGAAAGGAACCCTTTGGCCATGGAGCGTCAGCAATTTTGCTTATTAAAGCACCTCCGCACGCTGCGTACTACCCCTCGACCGTCTTCGGCTTCACATCGAAGGTCTTGAGCCACAGGGCGAAGTGAGGGGTAATGCGGAGGAAGGCCTCACATACGACAATAAATGACGAGATGTGAAGAAGGGAATCCGGGGCCAGATCGTGAAAATCCAGCCAGTAGTAGAACATAAGACCCCTAACAAAGGGATCCAAAGTGAGGCCTAGTCCTCGGAGGAAGTGGGAGACGAACACAACGCTCTCGTTGGGTTCGGGAGTCGGGACGACCTGCCCTCGGGCGGGCAGCCTATGCGAAATTTCGGCAGTCAGATATCTGGCCTCCCTCAACTTCTTGATGTCCTCCTCCGTGACGGAGGAAGGCATCCACCGGCCTTGAAGGCTGGATCCGGACATGATTGAAGGTCCGAAGCACCTGACCTGAGCTTTGGGTGTTAGAACTCGAGGTGGGGGAAGGATTCGATTGAGCGCGGGAGGGAAAAAAGAAAAAGCCTTGTCCCTTTATAAAGGGGGTGAATATCAGGGGTCCTCCTCGTGGCCGTTTGAGACTTACCTAAGATCTAGGAGTCATACCAACATGCACGGTTGGGTTACCCACGTTTGTATTGATGAGAATCCCGTGATAAGGGGAACACGATCTCTGCTTTAACGAGACGTGTCAAGGAAATCGCCTCGCGTTATGTGCGGGGCTAGTTGAAGAAAAATGGTTCAAATGATGACCGGGCCGTGGCGTGATGTCATGCTGTCAAAACGTGTCAGCAGATTAGATTTGTGGAAATATTATTCTCTCTATGGTGGTATGTAGAACTTGTTTTGCAGGGTCGGACACTATCCTTGTATTCAAACTCTTCCGTGGTGTATTCGGAGGAGGAACCCGGCTTGCAATGCCGAAGACAACACTGCCGCGGACTCATCGTCATTGAAGCCTGGTTCAGGGGCTACTGAGGAAGTCCTGGATTAGGGGGTCTCCGGACAGCCGAACTATATCCTTTGGCCGAACTGTTGGACTATGAAGATACAAGATTGAAGACTTCATCCCGTGTCTGGATGGGACTTTACTTGGCGTGGAAGGCAAGCTAGGCAATACGGATATGTATATCTCCTCCTTTGTAACCGACCTTGTGTAACCATAGCCCCCTCCGGTGTCTATATAAACCGGAGGGTTTTAGTCCGTAGGACAACATACAATCATACCATAGGCTAGCTTCTAGGGTTTAGCCTCTCTGATCTCGTGGTAGATCAACTCTTGTAATACTCATATCATTAAGAAGAATCAAGCAGGACGTAGGGTTTTACCTCCATCAAGAGGGCCCGAACCTGGGTAAACATCGTGTCCCCTGCCTCCTGTTACCATCCGCCTTAGACGCACAGTTCGGGACCCCCTACCCGAGATCCGCCGGTTTTGACACCGACACCAACTGAGGGCCAGCGAACGCGTGGGCTGCGTTGCTCATGGCACGCGAGCTCGTGCGCTACCGCCAGGCCGACGACCTCTACGAGGACTGGCTGGACCACATCACCGAGCTTGTCAGCGCTGCCGGAGAGGCCCTTGCACCGTCCCGCTCGCTGCCTCCCCTACCGCCTCTCGCGGGTGACGTGGCCTATAGTGCACCTCCTTCACCTCCCAGGCAAGACGACCTCCCCGAGCCAAGGTGCGAAGCCCCACGGCGCGACCCACCGCGCAGGGTGCCACGCGCGCGATGAGGAGAGCTGCCAAGTGGTGTAGTGGCCGCAAGGAGAGGCGCATGTGCTCGCTACACAGCCACGTCAAGACTGTGTGCCGCCCGAAGCGGTGGTGCGCGAGCGCCAAGACCAGGCTCCACCTCCACGGCGGCCCTGATGACAACGTCGGGATGTCACGTGATCACTCTGAAGCTGCGCCGCCTCATCTGGCTGAGGAAGTTCTACCCAGACCTGCCTCCGTGCTATGACGACACCCCCGACCCTGCCGAGTTCCTGCAGCTCTACAAGCTGAGCATCGAGGAAGCCAGTAGCGACGAGAAAGTCATGGCGAACTTGTTTCCCATGGACCTCAAGGATGGCACACGCTCGTAGCTCCTGAATCTCCCTGCGAGATCGATCTCCTCCTGGGATGAGATGCGAGAACACTTTGTCGCCAACTTCTATGGCACTCGCGATCGCCCACCGGCTATGGGTGACCTGCGGTGCATCAAGCAGCAGCCAGGAGAGACCTTGCACAAATACATCCAACGCTTCAACATCGTTCGCCTCAAGATCCGCAAGGTGTCAGATGAGGCCTTCATCTCGGTGTTCACCGATGGTGTCCGTGACGTCAAGATGAAGGAGGAGCTCGCCATACACGAGGACTTGTGCATGACCCTAGAGATGTTCAACATGGCAACCAAGTGTGCGAGAGCTGAAGAGGGTCGCCTCTCCCTCGTAGAGCTTCCAGAGGTCGACCCAGAAGATAAGAAGACCAAGCCCAAGGATGTGAAGCTCAAGGGGCCAGCAATGCTCGCGGCCGAGCCAGAGATGAAGCTCGGCTGCGACCACCCGGAGTCATCCAAGGGCAGCCGCCCATTCTGCGTCTTCCTCAACGTGCACAGCCACAACACCAATGACTGCCAGCAGCTGAGGGCCATCCGCGATGGGCACCTCGGTCGCCGCCCCAAGTGCAACGACCGAGGCTACGGCTATGGAGGAGGCTGAGGTGGAGGACGCTTTTAACGCCCCGAGACTGACGCTCCAGACGCCTTCCATGTTTTTCGTTGTCGATGGGTGTTTTATTTGGTTGTTGCATTCATCGTGGCATCATGCGCATTGCATCATCATGTTTTCATAAAGCTTGCATCCGTTCATAGTTGCCGCGTCCCGCCTTGCATTCGTTGACCGTTCCAAGACCAACTGGGTTTTTCGAGTCCCTCTTGTCTGACCGCATAATCTCTCTACACAGTGCACAAACCCCTTGTGCGCGTCCGAAACTTCCCTGACCAAACCGAGCTGTCGTCACCGATGTGTCCGGATCATCCTCGAACATCCCTAAAATATCTTTGGTATCTTATTTGGACACCCATAGACAAATTTTCTCTACCGTCTGATTCGAATCGGAGGGCCCAAATGCACTTAACCTAATCCACATGCTATTTAATCACCGCAACCCTAAAATCTCGATCGGCAGTCCCATCCAATCCTCCTCCCCGCCACCACTCCTCGTCCTCCTCGGGATCCCTCTCGATCCACCCATTCCACCAACCAGAGCCTCCTCTGCTCGATCCCTAGGGGATCACGAGCAACTCGTCCCCGCCGGCAATCGAACCAGCAGGCCCTAGCGCAGTAGCACCCGATCCTCTCGGCCTCCACCTCTCTAGTAGCGCCCGCAGCTAGCTTCTTCCTCGAGTTCCCCACTCCAGTGCGTGTCCAACACCAAGGAGAGGAGCTCCTCGAGCCCTTGATCTAGCGCGCAGGCACCCGAGCGCCTCCTCAGCTCGTCCCCACTCGCCCATTAGGCGGACCTGCCTTGGCCTCTCCATTGATCTGGGCTTGGCCCATGGTGAGCCACCAATAGACCTGCGCCCAGTCCGACCCAGTTTTGGCCCGTGATGTTTTGTTTTCCTTCCAGGACGAAGTTTCCAATTATCCAGGGAATTGCAATTTTACAGAAAAACCCTCATTGTTGATGCATATAATAACTCAACAATCATGCATCGTATTAAAATGTTTTAAACATGTAAAATGCTTAGAATTTCATCTAGTTTCATAATTTGAAACTTTCATCCATGTTAAAAAAATTTAAACATGCTGTTTGATTTAATTTGCATAAATGACTTGCTCAAATGATATATTTCATAACTAATTAACCATAGCTCCAAATTAAATAAACTTTATATGTAAATGGGGTAGAAAAATGCATATATTAACTTGGTGCATTTTATTTTACTTTTTAACAACAATGAAATATGGTTTAGGGAAGAACAGTACCAAAATTCGAAATATGCATTTGGGGATTTTCCAGAATTGTTGTTTGTTGTTCCGGCCTCATTTAAAATTGCCTGAATATGTAGTTTTATTGTACTTCACCTCTTGCCATGTTAAACAACATTTAATATTGATGTGTAGCATAAACGAGAGCAAACTAAATGATTGTATGTGGTGTTTCGTCAAGATGCAGCAAGTTGCATATTGAGCTCCACTTAACTTGTAGTATTGTTTGTTGCACTTTGCCATGCCATGACTCATTAAACCGGACATGCATCATACTTGGTTGCGCATCACGCCATGTTTATGCTTGTTGGTTTACCGTGTTGTTTGCTTCTTTCTGGTTGTGCTTCTTCTCCATAGTTCCGGTTTCGTTGTCATTGTGAGGATTTGTTTGACTTAGTTGGTTCCTCTACTTCATGGACTCGGTCTTCTTCCTAGCGGGACTTCAGACAACATGACCGTCACCTTGGATCTCACTACTATCTTTGTTATGCTAGTTGTCTCGATGCTATCACCATGTCGCGCTACCTATCACTTGTTTATCAAGCCTCCCAAATTGCCATGATAAGCCTCTAACCTTTTCCACCATCCCAGCAAACCGTTGTTTGGTTAAGTTACCGCTTTGCTCAGCCCCTCTTATAGTGTTGCTAATTGCAAGTGCAGTTGCAGGTTGTTCCATGTTGGGACATAGATATCATGGATATCTTGGGATATCACAATATCTCTTATTTAATTAATGCACATATATACATGGTAATGGGTGGAAGGCTCGGCCTTTTGCCTGGTGTTTTATTCCACTCATGCCGCCCTAGTTTCCGTCATACCAGTGTTATGTTCCTTGATTTTGTGTCCCTAACATGATGAGGGTTTATGGGCCCCTCTTCACTTGTTTTACCATTGTCGAAATGTCTTGTGCACCGGGATTCAGAGTCTGATCGGAGGGTCCTGAGACGGAGGATTGTCTCCGCGGATCATGAGCTTGTCATGTGCTAAGTTGGGACACCCCTGCAGGGTTTAAACTTTCGAGAGTCGTGCCCGCAGTTATGTGGCAGATGGGAATTTTTTAATATCCGATTTTAGTGGACTTGAACTAAACTCAATTTAAATATGCCAAACGCGTGTGTACCCGTGACCGTCTCTTTTCAAGTGAGTTCGGGAAGAGAACACGATTGGGTTATCTTTCAACGTAAGTAGTTCAGGATCACTTCTTGATCATTACTAGTTTGCGACCGTTGCGTAGTTTCTCATCTTATTCTTGTACTCGTAAGTTAGCCACCATACCATGCTTAGTGCTGTTGCAACCTCACCACTTATCCATTCCATGCCCATTAAGCTTTGCTAGTATTGATACCCATGGTGATGGGATTGCTGAGTCCCCGTGGCTCACAGATTACTACAACAACAGTTGCAGGTATAGGTTTTGTGATGATCTGATGTGAGAGCGATGCATGATTGCTTTTGGAGTTCTTCTTTTGCTTCTTCTTCTTCGATCAAGGGTTAGGTTCCCGGTCGGGGAGCCTGGGTTAGCAGGGTGGATGTTGTTCTTCTTCTTCATTTGATTTCATCCGTAGTTGGATCCTGCTTTTCTGTATGATGATTGCTATATATTGATGAACTGTTGTATTCATGTTGTAGCTTGTGGCGAGTGTAAGCCTTTATCATGTATTCTCGTCTATTCAGTACATGGTATGTTGTAATGATATCCACCTTGCTATGCGCTCAAAATGCGGTTGTGCCCCAATCATGAGTACATCACGTGATTGGGATAGAATCGCATCTTGGGCGCTACAAGTTGGTATCAGAGCCTTACCGACCGCAGGAGCCCCCCTTGATTGATCGAACCGCTGCCATTGTTGCGTCTCAAAAAAAAACATATTTTGAGTCTAGTTATATATTGGAGAGTAGGAATTCTTTTTACTCCTTATCCCCTTCGTCACTCTGGTGAGGACTCCTGACGTAGATGTTTTGATTTAACTCTCCTCTTTTTCACTCAATTTTTTTAGGATCACGCGGGTATTGTTGGATCGTTGCGATATCATGGTGATGGGAATTCTGTCTTGGTGCCTTGATGGCAGCTGGAACTACGTCAGTATTTCCCTGGAGAGGGAGGGATGATGCAGCACAGCGGTGGTAGGTATTTCCCTCATTTATGAAACCAAGGTTATCGAACAACTAGGAGAACCAAGCAACACAACATAAACAGCCCTGCACACAAATAACAACACCTCGCAACCCGACGTGTTAAAGGGGTTGTCAATCCCTTTCGGGTAACGGTGCCAGAAATTGGTTCGTGACGGTAAAAAGGTTGTAATAGATTGGATAAATAGATCGCAAATAAAATAAAGTGCAACAAAGTATTTTTGTATTTTGTTTTAATAGATCTGAAAATAAAAGTAAGGAAAAAGTAGATTGCAAAGCCAAATATATGAGAAGTTAGACCCGAGGGCTGTAGATTTCACTAGTGGCTTCTCTCAAGAAAATTAGCAAACATTGGGTAAACAAATTACTGTTGGGCAATTGATAGAACTTGAAATAATTATGACGATATTACATAGGCATCACGTCCAAGATTAGTAGACCGACTCCTCCCTGCATCTACTACTATTACTCCACACATCGACCGCTATCCAGCATGCATCTAGTGTATTAAGTTCATGGAAAAATGGAGTAATGCAATAAGAACAATGACATGATGTAGATATAGATCTCGTATTTTTATCCTTACATACGTGTTGGTTTCCTTTCTGTCAATGGGATCAAACACCATAAGATCGAACCCACTACCGGGCACCTCTTCCCATTGCAAGATAAATAGATCGAGTTGGCCAGACAAAACCCAAATATTGGAGAAGAAATACGAGGCTATAAGAGATCATGCGTAAAAGAGATCAGATAAACTCATATACTTTCATGGATATAAAAACATAGATCTAATCATAAACTCGAAGTTCATCGATCCAACAATCACACCGCAAAAGTTACATATTATGGATCTCCAAGAGACCATTGTATTGAGAATCATGAGAGAGATATGAAGCCATCTAGCTACTAACTATGGACTCAAAGGTCTACAAAGAACTACTCACGCATCATCGGAGAGGCACAATTGGAAGTGGTGAACCCCTCCGTGATGGTGTCTAGATTGGATCTGGTGTTTCTGGACTCTGCGGCCGCTGGATGAATATTTTGTTGACTCCCCTAGGGTTCTAGAATTTTTGGGGTATTTATAGAGCAAAGAGGCGGTCCGGGGGGTACCCGAGGTTTGCACAACCCTCTAGGGTGCGCCAGGGCCTCCTCGCGCGCCCTAGTGGGTTGTCCCCTCCTCGGGACTCCCCTCGGGTGCAACCAGGGCTCATCTGCTTCCTTTTGGCCCATAAAAATCATCGTAAAGTTTCATGCCATTTGGACTCTGTTTGATATTGATTTCCTGCGATGTCAATAGGTTAGTACCAAAAATGATATAAAATGATTATAAAACAGCATGGAACAATCAAAAATTATAGATACATTGGAGACATATTAGCATCCCCAAGCTTAACTCCTACTCGTCCTCGAGTAGGTAAGTGATAAAAACAGAATTTTTGATGTGGAGTGTTGTTCATCAAGTCATATCATATTCTTTTCTTAATACATGGACATTTGGACTTTTATATGATTCAAAGCAATAGTCTAGTTTTGACATAATAATTTAGATACTCAAGCATCAACAAGCAACCATGTCTTTCAAAATATCAATGCTTAAATAAGTTATCCCTAGCCCATCATGCTCAAATATTGATCCATTCATGAAACACACTCGAATATTAGCTACACCCAATACTTGAGCACGATCATATTGCCTCCTAGTTGTTGCTTTTATGAGAGAAGATGGAGACTCAAATTTCAAAAAAGAAATTGTATAAAGTAAAAGAAAGTCCCTTCGCAGAGGGGAGTAGGGATTTGAAGAGGTGCCAGAGCTCAAAGCGAAAAATTTGAGATAAAAACATTTTGGGCGGTGTATCCATCCCACCAACGAAAATGACTTAGAGTTCCGAACAATTTCCATGCTAGATATGCCATAGGCGGTTCCCAGATAGAAAATAAATTGTATTCCTTTTTCCACCATAACTTTCACTTTCCATTGCTAGCCGTATCGACGGGTGCCCTCCATACCAACACTTTCCAAGGAATTTATTATTTGACAACATAAAGTAAATTCATTTTTGTTTTTGCATTTTGGGACTAGGCATCCCTAATACCTTTGCCTTACTCTCATGCAATGACAAGTGAATAAACACTCATCTTGAGAACAACACATCTAGCATGGAAAATATTAGCCACCCGTTACCATTCCATGAGTGAAACAAACACACAAAAGAGAAGTTTATTTTGAAAATTAGAGATGGCACATGCAAATTTGCTTAGAACGGCAAAAGAATACCACATATAGGTAGATATAGTGGACTCATGTGGCAAAACTGGTTTAAAGGATTTTTGGTGCACAAGTAGAGGTCATACTTAGTGCAAAATGAAGGCTAGCAAAAGATTGGTAAGCGGCCAACCAAGAAATGAATAATCTCATAAGCAAGAATTAAGCATAATTAAAACTAAATAATGCACCACAAGTAGGATATAATTTTCATTGCATGACTACTGACTTTCGTAATTGCATAGGGAATCACAAACCTTAACACTCATATTCTTACTAGAGCACAGTTACTCATCAACATAACTCACATATCACATCATCATATCTCAAAACTGTTACTAAGAATCAAGTTTAGTTTGTCCAATGATCTTCATGACATTTTCTTTACTTTATCCCTCTTGGATATCTATCACTTTTGGACTAATTTTCATGAGTTATTTTTCATAAGCTCAAGCAAATATAAGTGAAGATCATGGCCATAACAAATTTTATTTCTCTCAAAATAATGTAAGTGAAGCAAGAGAGAATTTATTCAAAATTTTACTAACTCTCAAATAAATCTAAGTGAAGAAAAAGAGCATTTTTCAAAAATAACAAAGCACACTGTGCTCAAAAAGATATAAGTGAAGCACTGGAGCAAGTCCTAGCTCATAAAAGATTTAAGTGAAGCATAGAGAGAAATTCTACGAAGTCATGGCATAATTTTGGCTCTCTCAAATAGGCGTGTCCAGCAAGGATTGATAACTTAAAACACAAAATAAAACAAGCAAAGACACATATCATACAAGACGCTCCAAGAAAAACACATATCATGTGACAAATAAAAATATAGTCTCAAGTAAAATACCGAAAGTTGTTGGAAGAAAGCGGGGATGCCACTCAGGTGCATCCCCAAGCATAGTTGGTTGCTAATTATTGAATAATAGCTTGGGATGCTGGGGCATCCCCAAACTTAGGCTCTTACATCCTTCCTTCATCCATCATAAGATAACCCAAAACTTGAAAACTTGAATCACACAAAACTCAACAAAGCCTTCGTGAGATCCGTTAGTATAAGAATAATAAATCACTACTATAAGTGTTGTATCAAACCAATTCATATTTTGTTTTTGTATTATATCTACTGTATTCCAACTTTTCTATGGCAAAAACTCATCAAAAGAAACCATAGAGCTATCAAAATAAGCACACAACACAAAGAAAACAGAATCTATCAAAACAGAACAGTCTTTAGCAATCTGACTATTTCGAATACTTATGTAACTCAAAAACTCTGAGAAATTAGGACGACCTGCCAAATTTGTATATTGATCTACTGCAAGTGGAATGGGTATTTTATCGCTCTCTAGTAACAAATGAAAATTAATTTCGTGAGCACAAACTTTTTTGTTTTTTCAGCAAGATCAAACAACTATTGTCCCAGAAGATCCTAAATGCTTTACTTGGCACAGACACTAATTAAAACATAAAAAACACAATCATAACAGTATCATAATTGTGTAAAGACACAAGAACAGGAAGCAAAAAGCAAAAATAAATTTATTCATTGGGTTGCCTCCCAACAAGCGCTATAGTTTTACGCCCTTAGCTAGGCATATAGCAAGGATCTAAGTTTTGTCATCGTTTGTTCGAGATCCATAAGATGCCCTCATGATTGATTCATAAGGTGGCTTAATTCTAGTTCTAGGAAAGTGTTCCATACCTTTCCTCAAAGCAAATTGGAACTTAATATTGCCTTTTTCATACCAATCACCGCACCGATAGTGCGTAAAAACGGTCTACCAAGAATAATTGGACAAGACGGATTGCAATCAATATCAAGAACAATAAAATCTATGGGCACATAATTCCTATTTGCAAGAATAAGAACATCATTAATCCTTCCCACAGGCTTTTTAATAGTGGAATCCTCCAAGTGCAAATTCAAGGAACATTCTTCAAGATTGGTAAGACCAAGCACATCACATCAAGATTTCGGAATTGTGGAAAGACTAGCACCCAAGTCATACAAAGCAAAACAGTCATAATTTTTAATCTTGACTTTGATAGTAGGTTCCCACTCATCATACAATTTTCTAGGAATTGAAACTTTTGATTCCAATTTTTCTTCAGTAGCTTTCATCATAGCATCAACAATATGTTTAGTAAAAGCTTTATTTTGTTCATAAGCATGGGGTGAATTTATCATGGACTGCAACAAAGAAATAAAATCAATCAAAGAGCAACTATCATAATTAAAGTATTTGTAATACAAAATAGTGGGTGCATCACTAGCTAAAGTTTTGACCTCTCCAAACCCACTTTCATCAATTTTCTCAACAAAATTTTCACCCTCTGAAATATTGGGACGCCTTCTACCTAAAGTTGACTCTTCTCCATTCCCTTTTTCATCATTCTTAACTTTACTAAACAAGGAATCAATAGAAGAAACACCAATCATTTTAAGATCTTCATCACTTTTGCAAGAAGAATCACTAGAAAAAGCTTTTTCCAAAAATTCTCTTTTAGCTCTAAGCATAGCAGTTCTTTTCCTACTTTCATCCATAGAAACATAAAGAGATTTAATTGATTCATCTACTTTAGGCACAAAAAATTTCATCTTGAGATTTTCCACATCATGAGCAATTCTATCAACATTTCTAGACAAATCATCAATTTTGTTCAACTTTTCTTCTATGGAAGTGTTGAAAACTTTTTGTGTGTTGATAAATTCTTTAATATTATTCTCAAGATCAGAGGTGTTCCTATTATTATTATAAGATTGATTTCCACAGTAATTACCATAATTATTAGAGGAATTACTAGGAAAAGGCCTAGAATTAAAATTACCTCTATAAGCATTGTTGTTGAAATTATTGCGAGAAATAAAATTCACATCAATGGCATCACTATTTTGATCAATCAAAGTAGACAAAGGCATATCATTAAGATCAATAGGAGCACTTTTACTAGCAACCAATTTCATAAGAGCATCAACTTTATCACTCAAAGAAGAAATTTCTTCAACTGAATTAACCTTTTTACTAGTATGAGCTCTTTCGGTATGCCATTGAGAATAATTTGCCTTGATATTATCAAGCAATTTGGTGGCTTCACCCAAAGTAATTTCCATAAAAGTACCACCAGCGGTGGAATCTAAAATATTATGAGAAACAAAATTCAATCCAGCATAAAAAATTTGTATGATCATCCAAAGATTTAACCCATGAGTTGGGCAATTCCTTAGCATCATTTTCATCCTTTCCCAAGATTGCGCAACATGCTCATGTTCAAGTTGCTTGAAATTCATGATCTGGTTTCTAAGGGAAATAATTTTTGTGGGAGGAAAATACTTAGTGATAAAAGCATCTTTGCACTTATTCCAAGAATCGATACTATTACGAGGCAAAGAAGAGAACCAATTTTTTGCAGAATCACGCAAGGAAAACGGAAATAATTTCATCTCGACCACATCATTGTCCACATCTTTTTTCTTTTGCATATTGCATAATTCCATGAAGGTATTAAGATGGGAGGCAACATCCTCATTAGGAGTACCGGAAAATTGGTCTTTCATAACAAGGTTCAGCAAAGCAGTATTAATATCACAAGTCCCCACACTAGTGGCGGGAGGAGCAAGCGGAGTGCCAATAAAATCATTGTTGTTGGTATTTGAGAAATCACATAATTTGGTGTTCTCTTTAGTCATGATGACTGTACAGCAAGATTGCACTAAAAAACAGATCCGGCAAGAAAATGACAAACGGAAAAAGAGAGGCGAATAAAACAGAAATTTTTGTGGGGGAGAGGAAAACGAGAGGCAAATGGAAAATAATGTAAATTGCGAGGAGATGAGATTTGTGATTAGGAACCTGGTTATGTTGAAGATTATCCCTGGCAACAGCGCCAGAAATTGGCGAGTTGACGGGACACTATCTTGACTTGATCCTCCCCATCAACGGCGCCAGAAATTCTCCTTTATGGTAGCTGGAACTACGTCGGTATTTCCCCGGCAATGATCATTACATAGGCATCACGTCCAAGATTAGTAGACCGACTCCTGCCTGCATCTACTACTATTACTCCACACATCGACTGCTATCCAACATGCATCTAATGTATTAAGTTCATGGAAAAACGGAGCAATGCAATAAGAACGATGACATGATGTAGACACGATCCGTTTCTCTATATGGTGGTAGATATAGATCTCGTCTTTTTATCCTTAGTAGCAATGATACATACGTGTCGGTTCCCTTTCTGTCACTAGGACCAAGCACCGTAAGATCGAACCCACTACCGGGCACCTCTTCCCATTGCAAGATAAATAGATCGAGTTGGCCAGACAAAACCCAAATATCGGAGAAGAAATACGAAGCTATAAGAGATCATGCATAAAAGAGATCAAAGAAACTCAAATACTTACATGGATATAGAAACATAGATCTGATCATAAACTCGAAGTTCATCGATCTCAACAAACACACCGCAAAAGAGTTACATCATATGGATCTCCAAGAGACCATTGTATTCAGAATCAAGAGAGAGATGAAGCCATCTAGCTACTAACTACGGACCGAAGGTCTACAAAGAACTACTCACGCATTATCGGAGAGGCACCAATGGAAGTGGTGAACTCCTCCATGATGGTGTCTAGATTGGATTTGGTGTTTCTGGACTCTGTGGTGGCTGGATGAATATTTCATCGACTCCCCTAGGGTTTTGGGATTTTTGGGGTATTTATAGAGCAAAGAGGCTATCCGGGGGGTACCCGAGATGGGCACAACCCACGAGGGCGCGCCAGGGCCTCCAAGCACGCCCTGGTGGGTTGTCCCCTCCTCGGGACTCCCCTGTAACAGCCCCAAAATTGGATTATCAATTTTTGTGCTGTTATTCCTTCCTGGCACTGATTTTCAAATTTTTCTCCTGAGTTTGCTGGATGACTCTGGGAAAATTTGTCATTTCCAACCTTCATAACCTTTCTCATGTCTTTTTTTCAGTGGGCAAGACCTCATTTGCATCAGCTCAAAATCCTCTCAAACCCTAATTCAAAATTTTTGGAATTTGAATGTGGCCCTTGTGATTACAAAGGAGCCATCATTTTCCTTGCTCTGTTGATCCTCCCAATTGTTCCCAGAGATCACCCTATCTTTCTGAACCTTGGATATGCAAAAATATTAATAAGTCCAATGCAATATTTTTGAATTATGATTTATTCCTTTTCTTGCCTTTCTGAGGAATAAAATCCAAAGGCATAGCTAGCCATCTCCTAAATTCATGAGAATTGGTGGAGTTGATTCTTATCCCTAATCCAAGATCTGGCAAAGATATTGGCCATAATTAAATAAGGAAAATTGCCTTTTCCTATTTTAAGCCAGTATTGCACTTCTGCCGGTTTCCAAAGGAATTACTATTTTTATAGAAGGGAAACTTCCCACATAATTTGTGGAGCTTGTCCTTGCTATATAATCACCAGTTCCATCCTCATCTCATGATTCCACAGTTCAAAATTTGGCACATGATCCAATGCAAGTTTCTGCCTTCTCTGAAATTTTGCAAAGGAAGTTATTTATTCCTAAGACAAATTGAGCTGCAATTTGGCCGGGTGTTTTAACATTGTTATATAACCCATGGATACCAAAGATGAGCTCAATCCATTCATCCTAGCTCCATGTGCAATTTTTCAAAGTTTCTGACCAGAACACAAGTTTATGAAGGAAGCACCTTCATAGTGTTTCCAAATGGGATGAACTTTTCCATCCTCTCTAGTATCTCAAATCATTAGCCTCCACCCAAATTCAGTTCATTTCATTGAACTATGTGAGCATAGGAGCAATTCTTTGTTTTTGTCCACATTTTCAGTTTGTGAAGCAAGTGTATTTTATCTTGCTCCATTATGGCTTATAATTTTCCCAGGCCTTCTCATATCCATATAACCTATCTCCACAAGATTGTGGCTCATTTCATCTAACCAATTGCCCTGAGGATTTTTCTGAAGTTTTTGGACAGAATTGATAGCTGGGAAGGAAGTACCATTTTGGTTAGTCCATTTGGTATGAACTTTTTACAGCATCATGATATGTTCAAATCATCAGTCTTTGCCAAGTTATAGCCTAACCCATCACTCCTAGTGAGTGCTTCACCATGATTCAGTTTCTGGGTCAGTTTTGGTGGTTGTACAGCAACTATGGTAAATAGTTGTCCATTTTACCTCAAAACTCCCAGGACCGTAGTCCTTTCTACCCTAAGCCTCCCAGACAACTTATCTACCTTTTACCCCCTCTGGTTTAATCTCTAGGGTGTTGCCAAATTTTCAACAGCAAACTTGTGGAGCTTGTTTCACTCAGCTCCGTTTGTCTTTGCCCTTCTACTTACCATGGTAACACTCCACGCTGGAAGGACTATGCGGTAGACATAAACTTACTTCAGTAGAAACCCCAGAGCGCACCATGCCAGTGGTGACCACGCGTGTAACCAGCCAAAACGGTGGTCTAGCCACTGTGGTCATCGGTATCGCTGCCCCGACCGCCTCTGGTCTCGCCATGAATGCCCAATAGTTCCCCCTCAATGTCGGCTTCCCTCTGGACCGCTGCCCGCCTTTGTTTTCTTCTCCGGTGAGCCGTGCCAATGACCTGAATAGTGTGCTCCTGTGCCTCGTCGTCTTCCTCGCCGATGTCCTGTTCCTCCGTTCGTCCGCACGCCTTCCTCGTCTCCGTGAACCTCTGGCGTTCATCTTGATCCCCCTCGTCGCCTTCCCGTGCTTCCCCGTGAGCCTTGGCCGCGCCTGCGCCCTCGTCGGCGCATGGACACGTCGCCTGACGCGTGCCACCTCGCCCCCCCTTCCTGAGCTCTCCCGCGGCTATAAGTAGAGCCCTCGGGCTCGTCCGCGGCCACAACGCCTCCCCATCCCCTCCTCTCGTCCCCGGAGCCTCTCTCTGACCCCATCGCCGCCATGACTGCGGCCTCAGGCTTTGCTCGATTCCAGCGATGCCGCCTCCCTCTCGCCGTTCGACCTCCACCACTGCCCTCCCTAGGGTCCAGTGAGTCTCCCCATGGCCTCAACCCCTCCTCTCCTCCACCGTAGCGACCACCTCGATGGTGACCGAACCCTCTTCTCCGCCGCGGGCTTTGCTGCTTCCTCTACAGTGCTCGTCGGCGGCCGCAACCACCCTCATCCGATGCGCCTTGCCGCCCCGATCTCCTGGGTAGGTCGTGCGCCTCGAGAGGTGGCCGGACGCGCCAGCGATCACCGTCAAGGCGGTTGCCTCCCTCGGCCTCGCTCTCTTCCGAGCGGGAGGTTGAAGATGCCTGGCCAGGCAGGCCCCTCCTCGTACGGCCCCACTTGTCTGCGAGAGAAGGGCGTGGCCCAGTCGGCCACGTGGATAAGTGGCGGCGCCCCGCCACAAAGCCATCTCCCTCATGCAAAAGCGTATTCTGTGAAGCACACTTTCATTCACTGAAAGCGTATTCTTCCTCTACTTCGGCCGGAAATACGTTTTCCTCTCTGGAAAACATAATCTCAGAAAACACATGTTCTGTTTAAACTACCAGGGACATGTTTGTAGAAATATTTTTACAGACTAGTCCCTGAGCTTTAAACGCCCGTATCTTTTTACCCGTGACTCCGAATCAGGTGATTCCAGTGCTCACGTTCTCTGTTCGTCGAGCTCTTTCCATTGGTGTCATTTTCATAATGTTTTCACCCTATGAAAATGACCATTTTGCCCTTGCCCGTAAACAGCCTCCTCTGAGAGAGAACTGTTTCCGGCAAATCTTTCCGTGATCGTTTCCCACTTCTTCCGAGAGTATTTGTCGACCCCCTGGCAAGCCAACCTCTTATCATGAGCCCCGAACGTGCATGTTGACTTTGCTTGCACCTTGTGTGTGTGTAGTTGCAGTTGTTTCATATCCTTTTCATCGGCAGTTATTTCTTTATGCTTATCATGCATGCTTATGTTTTCATGATATCTTTTGCCATTATAATTAAAATGTTGTTATTAATAATGCCATGTCACTACTCTACTTTATTTGCATGTCATCGTTATAAAATGTTATGAGAATTTTATATGCACCATTGATATGCTATTTTCACGTTCTTTATGCTATGGTTGTGCACTTGAGAAATTGAATATTTTGTTCATGCATTTGTATGCGGCATGTTGCACTCATGTTAAATATGTTCATGATGATGGAGAAGGAAATAAAATGACTTAATAATGACAAACCTCATTCGTCATCGATGGGATCGAGTCATAGTGCCGCCAAATCGAACTTTTTCAGTGCAACCACATTTGCCTTATGGGGGGCCTTAATGCGAGCTATTGTCATGACCTCTCGTCGGTGCCTCCAACTAGGGAAGGTTATGGGCGTGCTTACCCTGATCAGGTAAGCGGACATAACCTTGTGTGCTCGTTTTTTTTGAGATTTTTGGTACCAGTACCCGAGTGGGAGTTGACCATGACGGTGGTCGCGGTGTCTTTGGTAGACACGGGGCCACCCAGGACCAGCCCATTGGGGATTGGGTCGGAGTGGCCGGGAGAGTGTCATGGTAGTAGATCGGTTTCGTCGGAATGCCGTTGGTCCACCCGAATGGGATGATGAGGCCATGGGTTCCGTGGTGTGGGTACAGTGTGCTAGCTCTGCAGAGTATATAAGGCTATCGATAACAACAGTTCGTAGTAGGTCCCTCTATCAGATCTTGGTCGAAATGGAGGATAAACTGAAATAATTAAATGAGTAAATAAGTATGTGATAACAAAAATATGGTGACTTGAACTATGAGATAGTCGTGAGAAGTCACGACGATGTTTTGGTGGTGATCGCCGTAAGGATCACGAGTTATTTTGGTGGTGATCGCCGTAAGGATCACGAGTTATTTTGGTGGTGATCGCCATAAGGATCACAAGTTATTTTGGTGGTGATCGCCATAAGGATCACAAGTTACTTTGGTTGTGATCGCTGGAAAGATCACTGTTCGGTTGTGAGGCAACCCGTTGATAAAGAGTCCGAGGGATTCGGTGTACAAGTTTGGTTACATTGCATGAGTAATATAACATTAATTTCATTTAAAGATCCATGATAGAATAGAAGATGATTGCATAAAGTTAATACGCTATGGCTGCATTGGATATTATTGTTAGTTTATTTTCAGCATAATTTCATGATGTTATGCCATACTTTGATTGATATGTTAATTTATGCCATTATTGAGCTGAGATGATATGTTTTGCCTTTGCCATGTTAGAAGCATGATCTAATATGCCATGTTATTGCCATGTTAGCAGATGCTATGATTTTGTTCATGTTTAGTTGATCTTTATCATGCCATGCTTAGTAATTAATATGCGATAGGTTGTTGCATGCGCTCGGTTCTTGCTTTGTCTTCTTCTTGTTTGGATGCTATGTATTTGGTTGTCTTGCAAGTACATTCAATGTACTGACCTGGTGTGTCATGCCAGTTTTGTAGGTCATACCCGTATTGTTTGCTTGATCCATCGTGCTAGGCCGTAACCTTGCCAGTCCTGTGAGTTGTGTAGCCCAGCCAAAGTTGTTATGCTGCCAAACCAAGACTTCCCTCGCCATTCAATCAGACTTCCGTTGTCATTTATTAGCCTTGGGGCTATGCCAGATAATTGTATTCCTCCATGATGTAATCTCATATACATGTATTTGATGAATATTCTTGTACCTGGGATGCTGTATTATGGACATGTCGTGCGTCAGGTGTTATCCTGGGCTGACGTACGAAGGCCCCCTGCTCCATGTGGATCAGGGTGCCACAGGGAAATGGTATCAGAGCAGCCAGGCTGGCATAGGTTATCCTAGCATTAGATCACCGATGCCATTAAACCATAATTACCCTAAGGGATTTGACTCATCCGTGGCATCCGGCATGGCCACTATTAATCAACAGGTGGCGCAGTCGGGACCGACACGTCCTCACCCCGTTGTCCCCGCCTAGTTATCCATGGAGCAAGTAGCAGCCATATCCTTTCTGGTCGGCCACACCACTTCCCCTTCACCATTAAGGGAAAGGGGCCACACCATGCAGGCATGTCCCGCATGGCTGCCTATAAAAGCCCCCTTTCCGCTAGCCGTATCGCTCACTCCTCATTCAGCCATGTCCCTGTAGAGAAGCCTAGCTAGTAACACTCCAGTCATGGCTAGCACCCTCAAAACTACTAAGTTCCACAGCCGCACAAGCGCCGTCAACCATCCTGGTTTTCCACGCCTTCTTGGTGAGATGCTCACCCAAGCCTTTGGCTATGATGCTAGCCCCAACTATCTGGTGTTTCAGTCAACACCCGTTCCTCACCTTCATCGCTATGATGCATGAGTGCACATCAGCCCCGGTCCTGAGGTCGATGGCCAGTCCTTGGTTTTTCAGGGTAGAGCCATGCCTACCACTGATTTGGCCATCCAGGCCGCTGCTGTGGAGGCAATCCTATACCTCCGAACCAAGTTCTCACAAGTGGCAGATCAAAGGGAGTTCTGTTTCTTCCCCATTGTTACAGCGATAGGAATTCAACCATCCCCCTCTATCCAAGGGAATGACCCCGCAATCGCTCTCCTGGTGCAGTATATGACTGCCCAAGGAATGATGATTTCGAGGATGCTTGCCGAATTCAGAATCTTGGACAACGATGCAGTGCGAGTTGTTAAGGAAGCTTACCGTGAGGCTCGTAAGTTCGCATCTCACGTGGCTCACCCAACGCTATCCGAGCCAGTGCTACCCTCTCAGCCGGTGTTGTGGCCTCGGCCAAACATCATCACTCTCGACAAGACTCTTTTCCGGATTGTCACAACCCTAGTTTAGCCTTTGCTTGTCCTTGCATGATCATCATGCCTAAATTCTAAAATTTGAATTGAGGGAATTTTCAAAGCCTCAAAAACCTTTTAAAACTAATCAACATTTAATTCTCATCAAATGAGTCCAAAGAAATGTTCCTGTTACTCTGTAACAATATTGGTAAGAGGTAAAATTCAAACCAATATTTTTGGAATTACAGAAATATTTAGTTTGGGCCTTTGACTTAAATCAATGACATATTTGAGTTGAATTTATTTTTGTTATATAAGAAATGAAGTTCAAATATTTTTGTAAGTTTCCTTTGACCTTGGACTAGTTCCTGAGACCACATAACAATTTACAAAAAGCTCAAAAATAATAATTTGATGTTTCAAATCAAATCAAAACCAATTGCAGAAAATAGAAAACAGAACAAAATTAGAAAAATAGAAAAGGGACTTACCTGGCTTACCTATTGCGGCCCAGCTGGCCAGCCCACCTGGCGGCCCAGCCACTGGCCTCCTCCTGTCGTCTTCTTCCTTGCCAGAAGGACGGGCGCGTGCCCGACGCGCGCGCAACGCCGCCCGGCCACCTCCTGCTTGCCGCTTTCCCCCTCAACGCTCTAGAGATGCCATGCGACCCCCTGGAGCCGTATGGATCCCCCACACCTCCTCTCCCCTTCTCTGTCTCGCTCTCTCTCCCGCAGCCGAACGCCACGGTCGCCGCCAATCGCTGCCACCACGGCCACCGGCCTGCCCTAGCCCCATGGACGTGTCCTTGAGCTCCACTTTCGTTCTCTACGTCCTCCACACCGAGCCACGCATCTCGGGAGGTGAAAGTGCGTTATATCGACTAGAGGGGGGGGTGAATAGGCGATTTTTATGAAAGTCTTCAGAACATGGGAGTTTTGAAGACAAACGATAAAATTAAACCTATTACCATGCAGCGGAAGGTAGACTACACTAGGAAAACCATAGTAAAGTATTCAATGAAGTGAAAGCACAAAGACTAATAGCAGCTAGGTAGTAAGGATCAGGTAGGAAGATATTGTGAAGCCAAACAGAACACACAGTCACTCAGTGAAGACAAATGATAGAGCAAACATACAATGACTTCACAAGGAGTAACAGAAAGTAAAGTGAAGTGAAGATGAAACCAGTGAATCGTTGAAGACAATGATTTGTTGAACCAGTTCCAGTTGCTGTGACAACTGTACGTCTGGTTGGAGCGGCTAGGTATTTAAACCTTAGGACACACAGTCCCGGACACCCAGTCCTGAACACGCAGCTCAGGACACCAAGTCCTCACCGTATTCTCCTTGAGCTAAGGTCACATAGACCTCGCCCAATCACTCTGGTAAGTCTTCAAGGTAGACTCCCAAACCTTCACAGACTTCGTTCACCGGCAATCCACAATGTCTTGGATGCTCAGAATGCGACGCCTAACCGGCTGGAGGATGCACAGTCCTCAAGTGTAATAAGTCTTCAGATCACACAGACAAGAAGACTTAAGTGATGCCCAATTCTCTCTGGCTCTGGTGGTTAGGGCTTTATCCTCGCAAGGAATTCTCTCTCAAAGGCTTCGAGGTGGGTTGCTCTCAAATGACAAAAGCCATGCTTTCAATCTGAGCAGCCAACCGTTTATGGTTGTAGGGGGTGGGCTATTAATAGCCACTTGGCAACCCGACCTGATTTGTCCGAAATGACCCTGGGTCACTAAGGAACTTACACGTGTTCCAACAGTCAGATTTCAAACTCACACGACAACTTTACTTGGGCTACAAGCAAAGCTGACTTATCCGACTCTGGACAAGATTTGCTCTCATAGTCTTCACTCGAAGACATAGGTTTTTGGTTTAGGCATCACCTCAGTCATTCTGACTGGTTCTCTTGGACCCCACTTAACAGTACGATGGTTCCTATGACTCAACACAAAAGAAAAAGAACTACGAAAGATCTAAGTCTTCGAGCTCCATAGGCTTCATATAGTGTCTTCTCTTGTCATAGTCTTCAATGTGAATATCTTCATATACCACCTTTGACTTCAATGTCTTCATACATTTTTGGGGGTCATCTCTGGTAGTAAAATCGAATCAATGAGGGACTTTTACCTGTGTTATCTTGCAATTCTCACAAACACATTAGTCCCTCAACTAGGTTTGTCGTCAATACTCCAAAACCAACGAGGGGTGGCACTAGATGCACTTGCAATCTCCCCCTTTTTGGTGATTGATGACAAACTAGTTGAAGTTTTCAACGGGGAATATAATCTGTGAAATTGTAAAGGATAAGGAATTGTCTTCATAAGTTGCAAGGGCTCCCCCTGAAGATGTGCATATAAGTTAATTTGCTTTTGGAATGCAAATGCACATGGCAGGTTGTACTTGTGGAGATCCACTTCAACTTATGATGACAATCCACTATGCATGTGAAAGTGTATGAAGATAATGACATGCATAATGGAAAATGGACGTCTGCAGAATGAGCTAAGTGAGGAATTTATCGTCGCACATGCGGAATTTATCTTCGCAAAACAAGGTGGCAAATAAGTAGCAGACGACCATCTAGTTTAAGTGTTACAACTCATAAGAACCAAATGTAGCAAAAACGAGAGTTGTAAGTGCGAAGCAAAATATAAAGCACCCGCCCATATGGACCCGCTTGAGGACTATCAATCTCATATGCTTCTCCCCCTTTTGTCAGTAATGACCAAAAAGGTTTGAAGACATAGAGCCTCTACTCGTTCCCATGAGGAGTAGGCGAAGTAGCAGGGTTGTTGGTGTTGTTTGGCGGTGCAGAAGAGCTTGGAGGTGCTGAAGGAGGTGGCGGTGAAGTAGCATCGTCTTCTTCCTCAATAATTCTGGCAGTCACTGTGGCAGCAGAGGAAGAGAACTCAGACTCTTCAAGGGATGGAGTTCCTAGCAGCACAGCCCTTCGAGGAGGTGTGGAGTCAAACTTGAATCTCTCAGAGAAGCCATCCTCTTGAAGATCAGCTTCAGAACACATCATCGTGAGCCCTTTCCATGTGCAGCGACAGGTTTCATGGGCAACGAAAGCATTCTTGGTGGCAAGATTTCGAGTGCGATTAACATCCACCAAGAGGCTTTTCATCTGACGCTTCAGCCAGTCATGATGCCTATCTTGTTTCTGATGTAGAGCCACAAGAAGCTCTCGGTCGTTGAAAACACGAGTGCGCTTCTTGGGTCTTGGAGCAGTGGCACTGTCAGTGGCTTCAGTAGAAGCAGGGTGTGGTGCACGTGTAGTGCCAGCCAAAGGATACACCCGAGAAACTGCTTCAACGGCTTCAATGTTCTGAGTAAAACTCTGATGGTCTGCATTCTGAAGACTTAGAGGTTGCTTGGCAGGCTCAGAATATATGGCTTCAGTAGACATGTCCACGTCAGGCAAGAAGATCCTATGGTTGCGGGCTGAGGGCTGATACGAGATGGCGGAGTGTAGCTTGATCAGCCGCATGACCAAGGTGCGTAGAACTTCAAACCAAACAGATCAATGCCTGATGCAGCAAGTTGGCGTATGAAGAAGTCCTGTGCATTGAAGCATTTGCCATGAAGTATATAGAATACCAAAGTCTTCATTGCACCCTGAAGCTTGGCATTTGGAGAGTGCCCTTTGATAGGCCAGAGAGTTCGCCGGATGATGTGATAGATGGTTCTGGGCAGGTACTCAAGGTCTTCAACGAAGAACTTTGTGGGATACGCAGCATCTTGGGGCAATGGCTTCATCATGCTGAGCATTTGACTCATATCAGGTTCTGGCCGCTGAAAGATGCTCTCAATAGCTTCAGCATGCAGCTAACATCCTTGCTCGAAGAGATCGCTAGGAGTGGGCAAGCCAGTGAGCTCAATGATGTCAAATGCATTGGCTTCGTGATGAACGTTGCCGGTCATCCACTCCAGGACCCAAGTCTTCGGATCTCTGCTGTACCCTTTGATGTGAAGTGTGGCATAGAATTGTAGTAGCAGCTCTTCATTCCAATGCTCTTCATCAGTAACAAACTGCAGCAGACCCACTTGCTTGAAGCAATCCAGCGCTTCTTCTAGACAGGGCAGACCAGCTATAGCTTCAACGTCTAGGCGCTTGTGTGGGAAGATTCGACCTTGGTTGTAAAGAATGCAAGAGTAATAGCTTCACTGAGGATAGCTCCAGAACCGATCAGATGATATCCTTTCCCTTGAGTAGGGGTTCCTGGAGCTATTGAAGAACGTGTTGTCTGCCCTGAAGCCATTGATGTTGAAGGAGCCAGGTGCTGATGCAGGACCTGGAAACCTTGGCAGTCTTGGAATTGGCTTCTGGATCTGAGGTCTGTGCTCAACATGATAGTTGAATTGGGGACCGGCAGCGGACTCAGGAACAGAAGTGGCGGGTTCTGTGGCTTCGCTGTCTTCTGATGCTTTTGTTGGGGAGGGCTCCACATTAGCTTCATTGGTGGTTGTGGCAGCCTCACGATTTTCATCCTCCACTTGACTAGCTGGAGGGTCGGTCACAAGCACATTCTCCTGGAGAACTGCTTCTTGGTGGAACAGGGGAGTGGGATCATGTGGTACTTCTTCTTCTGTGGCTGATGCAGCCGGAATGTCTTCAGCAGAGACTTGAGGCCTTGGACCTTTGCGAAGCCTGCGGAGCGCAGACGACGCCTGTGGAGTTGGAGTGGGCTGGGCCTCATAGTCTTTTTCCTCTTGTGGGCGATCCGCCCATGAAGCATCCTGTGGAATTGGCGTAAGTGGACGACCAATGCTGATGAGTTCGCTGTTTTCAAACTGAGGAAGGACTGCATCATCTTCTACATTGTCATGATGACCAATGTCTTCAGCAGCGATGGGGTCAGCTGCTGGAATGTCTTCAGCTTTAGGGGCCTCTGTGGAAGCAGGCTCATGAACTGTCAGTTGACGTTCTGCATCAGGATGAACCATAGAAATGGGTTCAACTATCAAGGGCTCTGTGGAAGCAGCCTGAGCTTTCTTGGTCTTCCTCTTCTTCTTGGAGGGGGCAGTAGAAGAGGCTTCAGAGTGTTTCCTCTTCCTGGCTTCAGCCTCAGCAGTCCTTGTCTTCTTGAGCTCTGAAGCTGTTGACCGGCTTTTTGGCTTCGAGCCAGTCAGTCTAGTTGGGAAGACAATCGGAACTGCTTCTTGCCTTGGTGCATCAGGTTCAGCTGTAGCAGGCTTCTTCTTCTTCTTCTTTGCGGCCATCCTGGGGTCGATGCCAGGACGCCCAAGTGCCTTGCGCTTCTCAGCCTCATTATAGGCTTGCACACATCTGTCAGCCAGAGTCTTCATGCGCTCATGCAAACCCTGAGCTTCTGCACGCTTCTTCACAAAGGCTTCCTTGAGCTCGTGCATCATTGTCTTGAAGTTCTTCACTTCTTGCACGCTGAGCTTGGCCATATGCTTCTTGAACTGAGCCTTTTCATAGTCAATCTTCTGCTTCAGTTCAACAATGTGCTGAGCAATAGCAAGTTCTGAAGCAATGGCACCTTGGAAGGCGACACTGAGGCCAATGGGTAGTTGCAGATCTTCAAAGCTGATGTTTGGCGTGTCAAACCACTCGTTAATGAAGTTGTGGATGATGGTGACATCAAAGAGAGGAAAATCATTGAACATTTCTGCTTCTTCTTTGCTCTTGATGAGTTGCTCAAGAGCGTCATCTGCAAGATCTTCATCACTTCACAGATCAATGTCGTCGTTGTGCAGAATGGCAGCAGCTGTTAGCTCTTTGCCAATGAGAGACAGAGGCATCTTGGCCTTCTGGGCATGGAGACGCGTGATAAGTCTTCAGACTGCACACTGTCTTCAGGAGGTGCAGTTGCCAATGGCTTCGCCCTTGAGATTTTTGGTGAAGGGGATGGCTTTGAAGCTTTTGGCTTCTACAACTGCTTTGGCTTCGGCACTGCAGGCGCGTCATCAGACTCAGTGTCAGCTGCAGGCTCATTCACTACAGTCCCTTGAACCAAGATGTAGGTGATGAGGCCTTCAAGGTTGGCAAAAGGACCGATGACATTGGGTTCTGCATGTCGTGTGCCATCTGCCCTTGGAGATGTGGGACCAGGGTTGAAGTCTAACCCAAAAGTCTTATTGTTCTGCTTCGCTGAGTTCTGAGCAAACTGGAAATTGCGCTTGAACAGATTGTCGTCACAACACCATAGCAGTGACGACGAGTGTGCATCAGCAGGCTGTGGTCCACGGACCATGCATGGATAGAAGCCTTGAGCAATGGCTTCATCTCTGGACCTGGGTAGAAGATTCTTGAATAGGATGTCACCCCACAGTCTCTTGATGGCGTTTTTCTCAGCATACTCCTGGGTCACAAATCTGTATTTGAACCATTGTTCTGCCCAATATCTTCGAATCCATTGGATTCGGGTCTTGCACTGACTGTAATCCTCTTCAAGATCTGTCTTGTACATTTCTGAGAGTTGATCTGGCAGATCTCTGGAGGTCTCACCACGACGCTTTTTGCCACCCTTCCTTGCTGCTTTCTCTGAAGCCATAAACTTTAACTTGAAAGGCTTCAAGACGTTCAAAGGCTTCAAAGGTTTTCGTTTGCTGGACCAACAAGAACTGGCTTCGGGAGAATTTATGTGGTGCTGTAAGAATTCTGCAAATGAATGCAGACTATGAGAACCAAAGGATTCTCCCATGGACATGTACCTGTGACAGCATTAAGGTGCGAGGGAAGGGGAAGAGGTCATATGCATTCTCAGAAGATTTTGAAGATAAATCTGTTTAGAAGACATTGACCTCATCGTGCGAAGACATTCACTTATAGATAAGAAGTTGGTTCCAGATTTGTACGAATCCACAGATCAGTACAAGTGAGGAATCTAAATACTTTGTGAAGCATAAGTGAATATACTAGGCATGTTATGAGATGCAGTATGAGAGGGATCTAGCTTGTGTGAACAGAAACTGCTTGTGGTAGAAAGTGACAGATCAATAGGATCAACGGTGCTGTAAAAAGGAGTTTTATTTACCACACTGAGAACTGCTAGACGGAGTGGGAGATGAGGCCGAGCAGTTCACTCTTCCGTGCCCTTACTTGGCGACGGAGGACACCTACGGTGATGGCGGAGAGGACGATGTTCGCGGTCGGCGTGAAGACGGCGTCGGAGAGGTTGCAGCAGCGAAGCGCTTCGTCGCCGGCGTCGTCGAGAGCTAGCGATGGCGCTAGGGTTCGTGCAAGGGTGGAAGAAGAGATAATGACCGCTGTGAGTGTGTATTTATAGGCACAGGGGCGGCACTGTGCTATTACACAGGTGCCCCTGGCGATTTGCATCTGAGGAACACGTGGCCATTATGCGGAATTTTGGGGTTTGTTCCACGTCCCATGCACGCCTGGATTGTCGGGTGGTCGTTCCTACTTATCCGGATTTCATGTGGAGGAATGAGCATTGAAAACAGACTTAATGGTTGTCTCTGTATCTTCTGCTGACAAGGACGCAGAGAAGACATTCGACAGTTTCAATAGAATGCATATGACTCGGAGAGATAGAGTTTGATATAGAAAGCATACAGAGGTTAGGGTCCGATCACATTCACTTAGTTCAAAAGATTCAACACGAAGACATAGCTATAAGTGAATGCTGTAGAGGACAGAACACTAGTATATATATATATCTATAATCAACATAGTGAAGATAATCATGAAAATATGTTGAGATCGAAGCCAAACCAAATGTGAAGACATTGCAAGGTAACGCCATGAGTGAAACACTTCAAAATAGAATGTTTGGTGGTGGCGTTACCCACCTTATAGGAAGTATTAGACCCAGACACGGCGCACAATTATCGTGGCGCTCCGAAGTCAAATTCCACATTAATGTATTCACACTTAGAATGTATATCTTCATTGATTGAAGATATACTTTACTTTATGTGTTGCACATCTAAGTCATCAATATGCATAAGGGTTAGGATGTGTGCCTGATCACAGGACATTTGAGGATTCCAGGATATTTAGCTGACACCGTAACTTGCAAAACCTCTTCTCATCCAAGGGCTTGGTGAAGATATCTGCCAATTGCTCTTCAGTGTTGACGTGTATGATATCAATGTCTTCCTTCACAACATGATCTCTGAGAAAGTGATGACGAATTTCAATGTGCTTTGTCTTCGAGTGCTGAACTGGGTTGTTGGCAATCTTGATGGCGCTTTCGTTGTCGCAGTAAAGTGGCACTTGCTTCAGATGAATGCCATAGTCCTTGAGTGTTTGCTTCATCCACAGAAGCTGAGTGCAGCAAGATCCAGCAGCAATGTATTCAGATTCAGCAGTGGAGAGAGATACACAGTTCTGCTTCTTTGAAGACCAACATACAAGTGATCGTCCCAGAAAGTGACATGTGCCTGAGGTAGACTTGCGATCAACTTTGTCACCAGCATAATCAGCATCCGAGAATCAAACCAGATCAAACTCTGAGCCCTTTGGATACCATAATCCTAGAGTTGGGGTGTGAGCCAAATATCGAAGAATTTGCTTCACAGCTAAGTGATGCGACTCCTTTGGTGCCGCTTGAAATCGAGCACACATGCAAACACTAAGCATAATATCTGGCCTAGATGCACATAGATAAAGTAAAGAACCAATCATGGAGTGGTATACCTTTTGATCGAACTCTTTACCATTGTTGTCAGGACCCAGATGATGTTTGGCTGGCATTGGTGTTGTGAAGCCTTTGCAGTCTTGCATACCGAACTTCTTTCGGCAATCTTTGAGATACTTCTCTTGAGATATGAAGATGCCATTGCGTTGTTGTCGTATTTGAAGACCGAGGAAGAACTTCAGCTCCCCCATCATGGACATCTGATATTGCTCTTGCATCATATATCCAAACTCTTCACTGTACTTCTGATTGGTGCAGCCGAAGATAATGTCATCCACATATATTTGGCACACAAACAGTTCACCATCATATGTCTTCGTGAAAAGAGTGGGATCTAGGGAACCAGGTATGAAGCCTTTGCTCTTCAATAAGTATTTGAGTGTGTCATACCAGGCCCGAGGGGCTTGTTTGAGGCCATACAATGCCTTGTTGAGCTTGTATACCATGTTAGGATGTTTTGGATCTTCAAAGCCAGGCGGTTGTGCAACATACACTTCTTCTTCAATCTTGCCATTGAGAAAGGCACTCTTCACATCCATTTGATATAGAAGTATGTTATGATGATTTGCATAGGCCAGCAGTATGCGTATGGCTTCAAGTCTAGCCACAGGAGCAAATGTTTCATCGAAGTCAATGCCTTCCACTTGAGTATATCCTTGAGCAACGAGACGAGCTTTGTTTCTGACAACTTGACCATGCTCATCTTGCTTGTTGCGGTATATCCATTTGGTGCCTATTATATTGTGCTTCCGTGGATCAGGACGCTTAACCAGTTCCCATACATTATTCAGCTTAAACTGTTGAAGCTCTTCTTGCATAGCTTGAATCCATTCAGGTTCCATGAAGGCTTCTTCAACTTTCTTGGGTTCTGCTATTGAGACGAATGCGAAGTGCCCACAGAAATTTGCTAGCTGAGTTGCCCTTGAATGAGTGAGTGGACCAGGTGCATTGATTCTATCAATTATTCTTTCAATCTGCACTTCATTGGCAATGCGAGGATGTACCGGGCGAAGACTTTGCTCTTGCTGTTCATTGTCGTTGTTGGAAGGAATGTCTTCAGGCTGAGCATTGTCTTCATGTTGATCAGGTGCTGAAATGATAAGTTCTTCTTCAGGATGAGCTTCAGAAGGTATAATTTCTCCAGTTCCCATTAGCTTGATTGATTCACTGGATGGAACTTCATCTAGCACATTTGGCAGCTGCTCTCTTTGTGAACCGTTGGTCTCATCGAACCGCACATCCACTGTTTCAACCACTTTGTAATGAAAAAGATTGAAGACTCTGTAGGAGTGCGAATCCTTTCCATATCCAAGCATAAAACCCTCATGTGCTTTTGGTGCAAATTTTAAGGTGTGATGTGGGTCCTTGATCCAGCACCTTGCGCCAAATACTCTGAAGTAACTGACATTTGGCTTCTTGCCAGTAAGGAGCTCATAAGATGTCTTGTTCAGTAGCTTGTGAAGATAAACACGATTGATTGTATGGCATGCAGTATCAATGGCTTCGGGCCAGAATATTCTTGGTGTCTTGTATTCATCTAGCATCGTTCTGGCCATCTCAATTAGTGTTCTGTTCTTGCGTTCGATGACGCCATTCTGCTGTGGCGTGTACGGGGCTGAAAATTCATGTGTGATGCCCAAGGTATCAAGATATGTATCAAGGCCAGTGTTCTTGAATTCAGTGCCATTGTCACTTCTGATGTGCTTTATCTTGGCGCCAAAATTGTTCATAGCTCGATTGGCGAAGCGTCTGAAGACATCCTGCACTTCAGTCTTGTAAAGGATTATGTGCACCCAGGTATATCTAGAATAATCATCAACAATAACGAAGCCATAGAGGCAAGCAGTAGTAGTTAGAGTTGAGTAATGAGTGGGACCGAAAAGATCCATGTGAAGCAGTTCGAAGGGTCGAGTAGTGGTCATGATTGTCTTCAAGGGATGTTTGGCCCTCGTCATCTTCCCTGCTTCACAGGCCTCGCATAAGTGGTCTTTCTTGAACTTGATGCCCTCGATTCCTATGACATGCTTCTTCTTCGCAAGGGTGTGAAGGTTCCTCATGCCAGCATGTCCAAGCCTCCGATGCCAGAGCCAGCATTCTGAAGCCTTTGCTAGAAGAAAAACTGCAAGCTGTGGCCCTGCTGAGAAATCTACCACGTACAAATCATCTCTTCGATACCCTTCAAACACTAGAGACTTGTCAGATTCCATTAGTACAAGGCAACAATATTTTCCAAACATTACGATCATGTTCAAATCGCAAAGCATTGAGACAGACATTAAGTTGAACCCAAGGGATTCAACAAGCATGACTTTATTCATGTGTTGATCCCTTGAGATTGCAATTCTACCTAGACCCAATACCTTACTTTTACCAGTGTCAGCAAATGTGATGTGGCTCTTGTCGGATGGACGTAAGGTTGAGTCCATAAGAAGACTTCTTTTGCCAGTCATGTGATTTGTACACCCACTGTCAATAATCCATTCTGAAGATGCTGGCGTCATACCCTACAGTGCAGTTATGGGGATAGGCTTCACCAAGAGCATTGTGAAGCAAAAACATTTGACGAACCAGTGGGTTATGAAAGCTTAGATCCAGGTTAGGACTAATAGGGAGAGTAGCAAGTGATTCAGGTACGAAGTACATAGTAAGACCATTTGGGCATTTGATCTTGCACCCTACAAGTTGTTTAAGGTCCCCAGCAATGGTGTCAGACGATTTTGGTTTTCTGCTGGAGACCTTTCCCTGCAAAAGAGAGTTAAGCTTTCTTAGCCACCCACATCTTCAAGGGTGGCTTAGAAGCAATTAGTCTAAGTGCAGCATCTAAGAATTTTGGCTTTGAAACCCTAGCAAACAGTCTTGCAGGCGGACAATAGTACTCATAAGAATAAGCAGAATAGTTCTTGGTCTTATGAACATGGCGGTTTCATGAACCGCTCTCATATTCATATGCCTGAGTATGGTTTCCCTGCAAAACATTTGCGTTAGTCCGACTCAGGTGAGTCCTCTGTCTGTATGAAGCCTTTGGACCGTATGAAGCCTTTGGTCTGAGGTTTGTCTTCTTCATGTGAGGTGTCATGAAGACATTCACAGGAAGATTTTCCAAACACCTTTTCGGAACCCAGATCTTCTTCATAGGCGGTCCATTCCTGTAGTTAGTACCAATGTACCTGGCAAACACTTCACCATTCTGATTCTTAAATAGTATATAGTTTGCATCAAAGGATTCATCAATGATAATGCGGTTAGCACAAGTGAAGCCAGTTAGATTGGATGGATCTGCTGAAGGTTCCTTTGCAGCAACCCACATGGTTTTGGGGTACTGCTCAGGTTTCCAGTAAGAGCCATCTGCATTCATCTTCCTTACGAACCCAACACCCTCTTTCCTAGGGTTTCGGTTCAGAATCTGCTTTTTGAGGACATCACATAGTGTCTGATGCCCTTGAAGACTTTTGTACATCCCTGTTTCAAAGAAATGTCTTCAACCTAGCATTCTCATCAGCAATAGCGGTGGTATCCTCAGCAGAGGGGTTAGTTACCACATCAACAGTTGAAGATATTGCAACAGCAGTAGCAGTAGAACATTCAGCAACAGAAGTAGCATTATCACGCTCAATGCATTTAAGACATGGTGGTTCAAATCCTTCCTGAGCGGGACTGATCTATTTGGCATGAAGTGACTCGTTTTCCGTTTGAAGATCTTCATGAACCGCTCTCAATTTCTCAAGATCCTGCTTCCTTTGAAGATAATCATAGGAAAGCTTTTCATGAGTTGTTGAGAGAGTTTCATGACGACTTTCAAGTTCCTGATACTTAACGTGAAGATTTTTTATATCTTCAATTAAGGATTCCGATCGAGTCATTTCAGAACCTAACAGATCATCGCTTCTGTCTAACAGTTTTTGAATATGTTCCATAGCTTTCTGTTGTTCAGTTGCAATTTTAGCAAGTGTTTTGTAGCTAGGTTTTGAACCACAATCAAAGTCATCGTCACTAGATGTTTGATAGTGAGTAGTGTGTGGGTTTACCTTCGCACCGTGTGCCATGAAGCAGTAGGTAGAAGCGGAGTAGTCCTTGTCATTTGCATCGGTGTCGGTGATGAAGTCATTGTCTTCAGTATTGAAGATGGACTTGGCAACGTATGCTGTACCCAGACTTGTGACGCCTGAGTCGGATTACTCCTCAGACTCCACCTCCGCCTCCTCAGAAGCAAACTCCTCCTCTGAATCCATTTCCTTGCCAACAAACGCACGTGCCTTGCCAGATGAGCTCTTCTTGTGTGATGAAGACTTTGAGGAAGACTTGGAAGAAGACTTTGAGTATTTGTTCTTCTTCTTCTTCTTGTCGTCAGAGTCATATTCCTCGCTCTTCTTCTTCTTATTTTTGTTCTCATTTTCCCACTGTGGACACTCAGAGATGAAGTGGCCAAGTTTCTTGCACTTGTGACATGTTTTCCTCTTGTAGTCATGAGCAGGAGCTTCATCATTCCTTGAACTTGATCGGGAAGACTTTCTGAAGCCTTTCTTCTTGGTGAATTTTTGGAACTTCTTGACAAGCATAGCAAGTTCCCTTCCAATGTCTTCAGGATCATCAGAACTGCTATCAAATTCTTCTTCAGATGAGGAGACAGCTTTTGCCTTCAAGGCACGAGTTCGCCCATAGTTTGGACCGTAGATATCTCTTTTCTCCAAAAGCTGAAACTCATGCGTGTTGAGCCTCTCAAGTATGTCAGACGGATCGAGTGTCTTGAAATCAGGACGTTCTTGAATCATCAGGGCCAGGATGTCAAACGAACTATCAAGTGATCTCAGCAGTGTCTTGACGACTTCGTGTTTGGTAATCTCAGTGACGCCGAGGGCTTGAAGCTCATTTGTGATGTCAGTGAGTCGGTCAAATGTGTGCTGGACATTCTCATTGTCATTTCGCTTGAAGCAGTTGAAGAGGTTGCGAAGGACACTGATTCTCTGATCTCTCTGGGTTGAGATGCCTTCATTGACCTTGGAGAGCCAATCCCAGACCAGCTTGGATTTCTTCAAAGCACTCACACGGCCATACTGTCCTTTGGTCAGATGACCACAGATGATATACTTGGCAGTAGAGTCGAGTTGAACGAATTTCTTGACATCAGCAGCAGTGACACCTTCTCCAGCCTTGGGAACGCCGTTCACGACGACATACCATAGGTCGACGTCAATGGCTTCAAGATGCATGCGCATCTTATTCTTCCAGTAGGGATATTCAGTTCCATCAAAGACGGGGCACGCAGCGGAGACTTTAATTATCCCTGCAGTCGACATAGCTAAAACTCCAGGTGGTTAAACCGAATCACACAGAACAAGGGAGAACCTTGCTCTGATACCAATTGAAAGTGCGTTATATCGACTAGAGGGGGGGTGAATAGGCGATTTTTATGAAAGTCTTCGGAACATGGGAGTTTTGAAGACAAACGATAAAATTAAACCTATTACCATGCAGCGGAAGGTAGACTACACTAGGCAAACCATAGTCAATTATTCAATGAAGTGAAAGCACAAAGACTAATAGCAGCTAGGTAGTAAGGATAAGGTAGGAAGATATTGTGAAGCCAAACAGAACACGCAGTCACTCAGTGAAGACAAATGATAGAGCAAACATACAATGACTTCACAAGGAGTAATAGAAAGTAAAGTGAAGCGAAGATGAAACCAGTGACTCGTTGAAGACAATGATTTGTTGAACCAGTTCTAGTTGCTGTGACAACTATACGTCTGGTTGGAGCAGCTAGGTATTTAAACCTTAGGACACACAGTCCCGGACACCCGGTCCTGAACACGCAGCTCAGGACACCCAGTCCTCACCGTATTCTGCTTGGGCTAAGGTCACATAGACCTCGCCCAATCACTCTAGTAAGTCTTCAAGGTAGACTCCCAAACCTACACAGACTTCGTTCACCGGCAATCCACAATGTCTCTTGGATGCTCAGAACGCGACGCCTAACCGGCTGGAGGATGCACAGTCCTCAAGTGTAATAAGTCTTCAGATCACACAGACAAGAAGACTTAAGTGATGCCCAATTCTCTCTGGCTCTGGTAGTTAGGGCTTTATCCTCGCAAGGAATTCTCTCTCAAAAGCTTCGAGGTGGGTTGCTCTCAAATGACAAAAGCCGTGCTTTCAATCTGAGCAGCCAACCGTTTATGGTTGTAGGGGGTGGGCTATTTATAGCCACTTGGCAACCCGACCTGATTTGTCCGAAATGACCCTGGGTCACTAAGGAACTGACACGTGTTCCAACGGTCAGATTTCAAACTCACACGGCAACTTTACTTGGGCTACAAGCAAAGCTGACTTGTCCGACTCTGGACAAAATTCGCTCTCATAGTCTTCACTCGAAGACATAGGTTTTTGGTTTAGGCATCACCTCAGTCATTCTGACTGGTTCTCTTGGACCCCACTTAACAGTATGGTGGTTCCTATGACTCAACACAAAAGAAAAAGAACTACGAAAGATCTAAGTCTTCGAGCTCCATAGGCTTCATATAGTGTCTTCTCTTGTCATAGTCTTCAATGTGAATATCTTCATATACCACCTTTGACTTCAATGTCTTCATACATTTTTAGGGGTCATCTCTGGTAGTAAAATCGAATCAATGAGGGACTTCTACCTGTGTTATCCTACAATTCTCACAAACACATTAGTCCCTCAACTAGGTTTGCCGTAAATACTCCAAAACCAACTAGGGGTGGCACTAGATGCACTTGCAGGAGGCCCTGGAACGCCGCCATCGCCGCCGTCATCAACCTCTGCCCCAACATTCGTCATCCATCGTTTCGCCTCCATCCGGACATCCCTGAGCTCACCGTCAAGCTCATCGTAATCGCTGTGAGGCTATGATATTTTCCCCCCTAAGCCCGCCCCTGTTTGATTGTTGTAGCCGCCGCCCCGTTGCTAACAGCAGTCGCCGCCGCGCGGGCTCATCGCCGGCGCAACCCCGGTGACCATTGGGTCATGGGCGTGCACCGTTGTGCTGGCCGTGACCCGTAGAGCCCCCCAACACATTAGCTCGCTCGTTTGAGAGCAGAAGCACCGAACCCGACAACACCGAGCGCCGGCCGCCGCGAAGCTCGTCGCTGGTGCCTCTGCAGGCCACCCCAGCTCCATCCGCCCCCACCACTAGATGCGCCACTCCGCCAGCTCCCCGTAGATGCTCCCCGCGCGCCAAACTGGACCCTATAGCAAAATCCCGATGCCCTCTGCCGCGGGTTTGGTCGCCGGCGTTCACACGCCGGTGGTGATGACGTGGCACCATCATTAGGGACTAATTACCAACTTAATTACCCCCTGACCCGCTAACGCACGGGCCCCACGCCCTTAGTTAACCACAGTTTAAATTCCTATTAGTTTTAACTAATCACCGTGGCCCACGTGTCAGCGTTGACCTGGCTGACGTGGCCCCTGTCTGACCCCACCCGTCAGTGACCCAAGCCAGCTCGTGACACTGACCAATGGGCCCCCTAGTCAGGTTTGACCTAGACCAGCCCATGTTGACTTGCTGACATTGTCATGACGTCAGGCTGACGCCGTATTTATTTTCTGGAACTTTAAATAAATCAGAAATGATTTATTATTTCCAGAAAATGCCCAAAACTTCGAAAAATCATAGAAAATAATCTATAGCTCAGAATAAGATAAGTTATATATGAAAAATGATCAAAAAAATCCAATCTATCCATTTGTAGCTTTTCCATGCATGCTTAAACAAACTAACCTTGCTTATAAGTTCTTAGTTTGAATTTAAATTTGAACCTTTGGTTCAAATCAACTCAGACCCTTTTGTTCTTAGCTGCATTAGCTCAAATCACAGCATATCGACATGTCATGATCATGTCAAAGTGCAACTATCCCTAGGAGGTTTTGGTAATTCATAACAACATATAGCTCATTGAGCTAATGCTATTCCAAGATGATTATTTCAGGAAAGCTCAATGATTGGCATGGCATGGATGTGAAAGTGGAACCCAAAATGCTAAGGACAAAGGATTGGCTCAAGCTCAAAAGCTCAAGACTCTTCATTTTACATTTTAGTGATCCAAGATCACATTGAGTCTTTAGGAAAAGCCAATACTATCAAGGAGGGGTGAGGTGTTGCTTAATGAGCCTCTTGCTTCATGTGCTTAGTGATATGCTCCAAAACCCTCAACTACTTTCCCATATCTACATATGATCAAAACCCTAAGCCAAACTCGGTCCTACCGATTCTTCCTATCCGGCGCCACCGAGTTTCATTTGTCATAAGCCACTGCCAAACCCTAGCAAATCGGTTCTACCGATAGGGATCTCGGTGTCACCGAGATGGGGTTGCAAACTCTCTGTTTCCCTTTCGTAACTTTTCGGTCTCACCGAAAGAGCGAATCGGTCCCACCGAGATTGCAATGTAAATTCGGTGTTTCCTTTTTGTAACTTTTCGGTCTCACCGAAAGAGAAAATCGGTCCCACCGAGTTTTCCTGACCAACTCTCTGGTTAGCTAATTACCAAATTCGGTCCCACCGAGTTTGTGTAATCGGTCTCACCAAGATTACATTATGCCCAAACCCTAACCATATCGACGAGTTGCATGTCAGTCCCACCGAAAATCTCTAAGGGTCACTAGGTTTACCTTTCTGGTCCGACCGAGTTTGTTGATTCGGTCCCACTTAGATTGGAAAACTGTGTGTAACGGTTGGATTTTGTGTGGAGGCTATATATACCCTTCCACCTCCTCTTCATTCGTGGAGAGAGCAATCAGAACACATACACAATTCCAACTCATATGTTCTGAGAGAGAACCACCTACTCATGTGTTGAGACCAAGATATTCCATTCCTATCATATGAATCTTGATCTCTAGCCTTCCCAAGTTGCTTTCCACTCAAATCTTCTTTCCACCAAATCCAAATCCTACGAGAGAGAGTTGAGTGTTGGGGAGACTATCATTTGAAGCACAAGAGCAAGGAGTTCATTACCTACACACCATTTGTTACTTCTTGGAGAGTGGTGTCTCCTAGATTGGCTAGGTGTCACTTGGGAGCCTCCGATAAGATTGTGGAGTTGAACCAAGGAGTTTGTAAGGGCAAGCAGATCGCCTACTTCGTGAAGATCTACCGCTAGTGAGGCAAGTCTTGTGTGGGTGATGGCCATGGTGGGATAGACAAGGTTGCTTCTTCGTGGACCCTTTGTGGGTGGTTGCTTCTTCGTGGACCCTTCGTGGGTGGAGCCCTTTGTGGACTCGCGCAACCGTTACCCTTTGTGGGTGGAGCCCTGTGTGGACTCGCGCAACCGTTACCCTTTGTGGGTTGAAGTCTCCATCAACGTGGATGTAGGATAGCACCACCTATCCGAACCACGGGAAAAACATCCGTGTCTCCAATTGCGTTTGAATTCTCCAAACCCTTCCCCTTACATTCTTGCAAGTTGCATGCTTTACATTCCACTGCCAATATACTCTTTGCATGCTTGCTTGAATTGTGTGATGATTGCTTGACTTGTCCTACAATAGCTAAAATCTGCCAAGAACTAAAATTGGGAAAAGGTTAAGCTTTTATTTGGTCAAGTAGTCTAATCACCCCCCCTCTAGACATACTTTCGATCCTACAAGTGGTATCAGAGCTTTGGTCTCCATTTGCTTTGATCTCGATAGCTTTTGGTAGTCATAGCCTTGGTTTCACAACCTAGGAGAGTATGGCGTCTAGCGAGGGAAATTATCGCCGTAGAGGTCCTTACTTGGATGGTACTAATTTTGCTAGTTGGAAGCATAAAATGAAAATGCATATTCTTGGACATAACCCCGCCGTTTGGGCTATTGTGTGTGTTGGTTTGCAAGGTGACTTCTTTGATGGGAAAGAACCAAACCGTGAAGCTACCGCGGATGAGTTGAAGATGTTGCAATACAATGCTCAAGCTTGTGATATTCTCTTCAACGGATTGTGCCCCGAAGAATTCATGAAAATCAGCCGTCTTGAGAATGAAAAGGAAATTTGGGACACTTTGATTGATATGCACGAAGGTACTGACTCCGTCAAGGAATCCAAGTTGGATGTGCTTCAAAGTCAACTTGACAAGTTCAAGGTGAAGGATGGTGAAGGTGTCGCTGAAATGTACTCTAGGCTTGCTCTCATCACAAATGAGATTGCCGGCTTAGGAAGTGAAGAGATGACCGATAGATTCATCGTCAAGAAGATCCTAAGAGCCTTGGATGGAAAATATGATACCATGTGCACATTGATCCAAATGATGCCCAATTACAAAGATCTCAAGCCAACAGAGGTGATTGGAAGAATTGTTGCTCACGAGATGTCACTTAAGGATAAAGAGGAACTTCACAACAAGTCAAGTGGTGCCTATAAAGCCTCATGTGAAGCCCCCACATCATCATGTGAGAAACAAGACTTCAATGAAGAATTGAGCTTAATGGTGAAGAACTTCAACAAGTTCTACAAGAGTAGAAGCAAAGATAGAAGCTTCAAGTCAAGGTCCTACAATGACAAAAGATCTTCTAGTCGAGAGCGAAACTGCTATAGTTGTGGAAGACCCGGACACTATTCCAATGAGTGTATGGCTCCCTACAAGAGAAGATTCTCCAAAAAGAAGAAGCAAAGAATCACCACTAAGAGAGAGAAGTAGTAGAGATGATCGTTATGAACGAAGATACTCACGGAGAAGCAAGGATTCGGAAAGGAAGGAAAAATCATCAAGGAGCTACACAAGACGAAGACATCAAGCTCATGTTGGTGAATGGGTATCTGGCTCCAACTCCGACAGCCACTCCGAGAGAAGTTATCACTCCAACTCCGAAGATACTCAAGATGAAGGTGTTGCCGGTCTAGCACTTGTGTCAACCAACTCCTACGACATATTTGACTCACCAAATGAAGGAGTTGGAAGATTCTTCATGGCCAAAGGTCCTAAGGTAACACATCCCGAGTATGTTGATTTCAATAGTGATGAAGATGACTTGTTAGGTGATGATTTGCTTGTTGACAACTCTAGTGGTGAATACTATGATGAAATACCAATTAATCATGCTAATCAAGATAAAACGAATGACAATGATAAGGAGAAGATTGAGGCTCTAACTAAAGAATTAAACACTCTTAAGTTAGCTCATGAAACTATCTTCGAAGATCATCAAGAACTTTTAAGAGCTCATGAGAAATTATGCTTTGAAAAGCTCAATCTTGAGAAAGAGCATGAGTTCTTAAAAGCAATCAATGATGATGTCCGCAAGAAAAGTTCTTCTCACATTGCCAAGTGTTTACTCTTATCCACTTACATGCCTCAAGTCAAGTCTAGTTACAAGAACAAGAAAGATTCTTCCTCTAGCAGTAACAATGATCATGCTAAATCCAATATTGTTGCTTCTAGTAGTTCTCTTGATTCCACTAATGATTCTCTTAGCCAAGTTACAATTGAGCAAGAAAATAGTTTATTGAAGGGAATTATAGAGAAAGGAGTGTACAAAAGCCTTGCCGGGAGTAAGCAATTCGAGGGAATTGTGCGCAAGCAAGGAATACACCGGAAGAATCAAGGTGTTGGTTTTGAACGAAAGTTCAATGCCAATGGAGTTGAGTGGGAAGAAGATCAATACCCCAAGACAAAGTTTGTTCCTCAACAAGAGAAGTATGATACTTCTTTCAAGGGGACACAAGCTCAAGATGATCTTCCACCACAAGACTACAAGCAAAAAGGCAAGGACAAGCTTCAAGAGGAAATTGATGCATTTGAAGAAGCTCCTAAGACCTTAGTCAAGTGGATTCCCAAGACTACTTCAAGTTCCACTTCATCAAGTACGACTACAACTCCAAGGATTCCCATCAAGATGGCGTGGATCCAAAAGAAGAAGAACTAGAGAGTTCTTGAGGGTGACTCCGCCAACATACTTCACTCTTATTATTTTGGCAAGAACAAGTGCAATCAACTTCCACATCTTGCACTAGTTCAAGGAGTCACAAACCCTCTTGTTGGTAAGACAAGGGACAAGGTAACCTAAAAGTTTTCATGGACATCATCTTGTGTGTGCATCACTCTATGTCTATGGATATCCTTGTTTGTTCCTTGTGGGACTAACCCATGTAGGTATTGAAAGTGCAATTCACTCAAATGGATAGCTCCAAGTGATCTACATCAACATTGAGCGTCCACATCTTCAACATCTACATGAAGTCATCATCGACAAAACCCAAGGTTAGTTCATCCCTCTTAGGGGGGATATCACATCTAGGGGGAGCTTTACTCTAAGACTTGAGCTAAAGCAACTCTAAAGATGTGAACACAACAATGCTTTATGTAAAAGTGGTAACCCCACTTGAGCTTAAACGATGAGTATGACCTATGATCAAGTGTTCTCACTTGACTCCTAAGTCAATATACTCATATATAGATGACCTAGTCATCGCAAATTGCTTGATAGATGCTAGAATTGGTTGTGCATGCCTTGTCACATATTTCATTTGCCATCTTATTGTGTGAGCATGCTGGTTGCATATTTTACTCATTCGAGGACATCCAGTTGTTGTTTTGATTGTTTGGTTTTATTTGTTTTTGCCAAGTGGATGGACAAGGATGCCTAAGAACCTCCTCTAGCTATCTATGCTTTTCTTGTCTCAAACTCTTTTCATGCTACATCACAAAATTTGATCAAGTCAGATTCGAACCACTCTGTGTGAGGAGCGCTCGGAGTCCCCGATTCGTCATAGACTTAAACTTCCAAAACCTCTTTATGATTCTTGGTCTGACCGATACCCCACTTTCGGTCCTACCGAGATCATTAAGTTGATCTAGGTTTTCGATCTCGGTGCAACCAATTTGAACTTTTCGGTCACACCGAGTTTCAGTAACTGCTTACAGTTATGAATCTCGGTGCCACCGAGTTATTTCACTCGGTCACACCGACAGGGTCGGGCTATATATAGTCACGGGCAAAATTTGGAAATTTCTCCGAACCCCTTCGCCCGCGCGATAGCCTGCTCTGCCAACGTGATCTCCAGATCGTCTTCTCGCCGCCAGCTGCCTCCAGTCGCTGGTCTCCGTCGCCGTCAATGGGAATTCTGCCCCGCTGTTGCCGCCGTAGCGAGTCTCCGCCGAACTAGGGTATGGACTCGATCTTTGTGCTATTCTCCAATCTGATTCTTAGCACATTGTGATCATCATGATTCTTGCCACGATTGAAACACTCCTATCCATTCAATACGCTCGTAGATTAGGTTTGATTCGAAAATTTTAGGATTAGGTTTCCGCCGAAACCATCTCGGACCCACCGAGTTGAAAAACTCGGTCCCACCGATTTGGCTTATGCCATTGCACAAGTGAGACTCGGACTGACCGAGAATTACTTATCGATGTGACCGATTTTGGAACTCTGTGAAACCCTAGCAGTCTCGGTGCCACCGAACTGTGACTCGGTCTGACTGAGTTCACTAGTTTAGGTGCCAAAACTGCTTCGGTATCACCGAGTTTAAAAATCGGTAGATCCGAGATGATTTCAGTGGGAAACTAAAACTAAGTTTTTGGATCATTCTTTTGCAAAAATCTCTGCATTTTGTGATGCTCATCTATTCTACCTCATCTATAATCTGTTCACAGGGTCAGCAGTCAGCTTGTTCATCATGTCAGACCAGAGTGACAGCCAGAACATGTCAGAAGAGCAGGTGCAGATGAGTGAGGGCACTAGTCCCTCAAGTTCTTCAGATGATGGCAGCGGGAGTACTCCTAGCAATTTGCCAAAAGCTGCCACCAGACAGAGGAAGAAGAGAACTTCTAATTCTGAAGATGAAGATTATGTGGCAGAGGAAGAGGCCACATCAAAGAGAGTTGAGCCAGCTCAAGGCACAAAGCCAGGTTTGAAAATCAAAAGGCCAGCAGGCAGGCAGCCCATGTCAAAGGCAAGAGCTTCAACTGAAAAGCCTGCACCCAAAGAGCCAGTTGCTGCTGAAGGCAAGAAGAGGAAGGAAAGGGTCAAGAAGACCGTGGCCAGAGTGCTTGGAAAGGCTTCCATCATGGAAGAGGAAGAGGAAGAAGAGGTAGCTGCACCAGCACCTAAGGCACCCAAGCTGATGGGTGATGCTATCAAATCAGGGGCTGCTGCATCTAAGCCCAAAGAAGCACCCAAAGCTGCCTCCAAGCCAAAACCAAAGAGGAATACAAGGAACATACCTGCAGCTGAGAAGAACAAGGCCCCAGTGCCTGAGACTGTTGCTGAAGAATATGATGAAGAGCAAGTTCTTAGAAAGCTCAAGCCCAAGATCCCAGACCACAACGATGCTCATCCTGTGGCTGAGGATATGAAGCTCAGGAGAGACTCAGGGCTGAGGAAGTGGAGAGAAGCAGACCCGTATGCTTCAAGGAGGAGGACTGCTGTGGACTACAGATTTCACACCAAGGAGCAGCAAGATTTCTATGAGACAGTGCTGCTTGATAAGAAGCCAATAGTCTGTGATATGAGATGGGTTGACCGTCAATACATCAAGGACAATGAGGAACACTACCCTGGAGTGTATGACAACTTTAGTGCTTGTGGAGTTGCAGACTTTGTTGGGCAGAAGCTCACAAAGTGGAACGAGGAGCTCATTATGCAATTCTACTCCACGACACATTTTTATCCAGATGGAAGGATCACTTGGATGTCTGAAGGTACGAGGTACCAATCTATTGTTGAGGAATGGGCAAAGTTGATCAATGCCCCAGAGGAGCAAGCAGATGACTTGGACATTTATGCCAAGAAAAAGATGGATCATAACTCAATGTCCAACATGTACAAGGAAATTCCCAATGAAGCTCTTGACACCTTCAAATTTGGGTCTGTGCATTACCTTCTGTCAGGGCTGCCAACTATAAATTGGATATTGAGGCACACTCTCTTGCCCAAGTCTGGAGATCACAAGATGATCAGAGGCCATGCAATCAACTTGCATCATGTCTTTGATGTGCCACAGAAGTTCAAGGTCATGAGCCTCATAGTAGAAACTATCAAGAGGACTGCAGCAGATCAGAAGAGGAGCTGTGGATATGCCCCTCAGATTCAGGAGCTCATCAACTCTAAGATGGGCACAGGCATATATTTATCGGACAAGGAACACCTGCCCATCCGTCCAGATTTTGAGGACAATCAAGTTGTCATGACTGAGAATGAGCCATTGTCTGCCCAAGCACAAGCAAAGAAGGAGAAGGTAAGAAAGGAGAAAGCTGCCAAGATGCCAACTCAAGAGGAGGCATCTGAGTACTTCTTGAAAACCAAACAAGAGCAGCTTGGTTACCTGATTGCATCCACCCTGCGGATTGAGAAAGGACTAGCCACCCTAACTCAGAACCAGGCAAGCCTAGAGAGAATCATGGAACAAAAGTTCTATGACTTGGATGTCAAGGTAACAGAGATTCAGACTGCAGTGGAGCAGCTCCAAGATGACATGCAGGAGAGGAGAGGCAGGACTACAACTGATGCCTTTGCCAGAGTGCCAAGAGGTCCGAGGTCGTCTGCAGTGCCAGTTCCTGACACAAGAGCAACTGCCTCAGCTCCAGCCACAGCCTCAGTTCCACCAGCTCCAGCATCTACTTCAGCTCCAACTCCAGCGTCTACTTCAGCGTCTACAGAAGCCTTCGTCCATGGAGTGATCCGGACTCCACCACCACCTGAAGATCAAGCCTGAGCGTCGATCTGGTACTATGCATTTTCTAGGAACTTTTTGGTAACTTGTTGCCAAAGGGGGAGAAAAATGTATAGATCATAGGCTTCGAGAGAGAGAGAGAGAGTGTTGCCTTTTTCTCTCTTGCTTTATTTGGTGGTTTTTCGAACTTTGTTTGCTTTTGAGTGCTTGAGATACTACGTCATTATTTGTGAGACATTGATGATCATGTTTTTGATCATAAGCTACACTTAATGCTTGATGAATGCTATTATCTTATCTATCTTATGTGATCATTCACTATTCTTGGTGATGAGTGCATGTATTTCATTCTTATCATTTTAAGCGCTCCACCAAGATGTATGTGACATGGAAGAGTAACCCATGACTCTAACTCTTTGTGCATTTGCAGTCCAAAGCAAATTTTAAATGTGCACAAATTTAGGGGGAGCTCTTACTTGTCACATACTTCTCAAAGCGACGATATATTTCATGCTTATTATCATTTGTCGAAGCTTTGATCTATATGTTGTCATCAATTACCAAAAAGGGGGAGATTGAAAGTGCAACTATCCCTAGGTGGTTTTGGTAATTCATAACAACATATAGCTCATTGAGCTAATGCTATTCCAAGATGATTATTTCAGGAAAGCTCAATGATTGGCATGGCATGGATGTGAAAGTGGAACCCTCAAAATGCTAAGGACAAAGGATTGGCTCAAGCTCAAAAACTCAAGACTCTTCATTTTACATTTTAGTGATCCAAGATCACATTGAGCCTTTAGGAAAAGCCAATACTATCAAGGAGGGATGAGGTGTTGCTTAATGAGCCTCTTGCTTCATGTGCTTAGTGATATGCTCCAAAACCCTCAACTACTTTCCCATATCCACATATGAGCAAAACCCAAAGCCAAACTCGGTCCTACCGATTCTTCCTATCCGGCGCCATCGAGTTTCATTTGTCATAAGCCACTGCCAAACCCTAGCAAATCGGTTCTACCGATAGGGATCTCGGTCTCACCGAGATGGGGTTGCAAACTCTCTGTTTCCCTTTCGTAACTTTGCGGTCTCATCGAAAGAGCGAATCGGTCCCACCGAGATTGCAATGTAAATTTAGTGTTTCCTTTTTGTAACTTTTCGGTCTCACCGAAAGAGCAAATCGGTCCCACCGAGTTTGCCTGACCAACTCTCTGGTTAGCTAATTACCAAATTCGGTCCCACCGAGTTTGTGTAATCGGTCTCACCGAGATTACGTTATGCCCAAACCCTAACCATATCGGTCCTACCGAGTTGCATGTCAGTCCCACCGAAAATCTCTAACGGTCACTAGGTTTACCTTTCTGATCCGACCGAGTTTGTTGATTCGGTCCCACCGAGATTGGAAAACTGTGTGTAATGGTTGGATTTTGTGTGGAGGCTATATATACCCCTCCACCTCCTCTTCATTCGTGGAGAGAGCAATCAGAACACATACACAATTCCAACTCATATGTTCTGAGAGAGAACCACCTACTCATGTGTTGAGACCAAGATATTCCATTCCTATCATATGAATCTTGATCTCTAGCCTTCCCAATTTGCTTTCCACTCAAATCTTCTTTCCACCAAATCCAAATCCTACGAGAGAGAGTTGAGTGTTGGGGAGACTATCATTTGAAGCACAAGAGCAAGGAGTTCATTACCTACACACCATTTGTTACTTCTTGGAGAGTGGTGTCTCCTAGATTGGCTAGGTGTCACTTGGTAGCCTCCGACAAGATTGTGGAGTTGAACCAAGGAGTTTGTAAGGGCAAGGAGATCGCCTACTTCGTGAAGATCTACCGCTAGTGAGGCAAGTCCTGTGTGGGTGATGGCCATGGTGGGATAGACAAGGTTGCTTCTTCGTGGACCCTTTGTGGGTGGTTGCTTCTTCGTGGACCCTTCGTGGGTGGAGCCCTTTGTGGACTCGCGCAACCGTTACCCTTTGTGGGTGGAGCCCTATGTGGACTCGCGCAACCGTTACCCTTTGTGGGTTGAAGTCTCCATCAACGTGGATGTAGGATAGCACCACCTATCCGAACCACGGGAAAAACATCCGTGTCTCCAATTGCGTTTGAATTCTCCAAACCCTTCCCCTTACAATCTTGCAAGTTGCATGCTTTACATTCCGCTGCCAATATACTCTTTGCATGCTTGCTTGAATTGTGTGATGATTGCTTGACTTGTCCTACAATAGCTAAAATCTGCCAAGAACTAAAATTGGGAAAAGGTTAAGTTTTTATTTGGTCAAGTAGTCTAATCACCCCCCCTCTAGACATACTTTCGATCCTACATCATGCATCATATTGTGCGTTGCATCGATTGTGTTCTTTCTGTGTTTGCCGGTGGTTGTTCCCCCTCTGTAGACGTATGTTCCGACGATGAGTTCGATGACACCGATGAAGAGCTATCTCATCTTCAGAAGTGCCAGGCAAGCAAAACCCCCTTGTTCATTCCGATACAATCCCACTCTCTCGCTCCTACTCTCTTTTATTGCATTAGGACAACAACGATTCAACTGTTACATGCTACGGTAGTTGAACCCCTTTTCCTCTACATGACCTGTCATTGCCATAGTAAATAGATGAAACCCACTAGCATGAGTAGGAGTTGTTTGAGCCCTCGTGTGCCTACTCATTCATGCTTGTTTGTCATGCCTGCTACTGCTTAGAGTTGAGTTAGGTCCGATTCATCGGGGATGAATTGGAATAGTGATGAGCATGTCCTACTTTGTGTGAGCTAAGTGTGTGATCAAGATTTGGTAAAGGTAGCGGTGAGAGGCCATGTAGGATTACATGGTGGGTTGTCTCATTGAAACCGTTCTCAGGAACTGAGTTTTGTGTTTGTGATCCATGAACAGCTACTACCACTCATTGGGATCCTTAATTGACCCTCTCGACTTATTAACTTCCCTAGTCCTCTGTCTAGGAGTTGCAACTAGTTTCTGGTGTTTATAGGATATGTGTTTGCAGCCGTGCGTAGCGCTGACCCTAGGGGTGGGCTATGATGCGGTGATACACCATGGCACGGTGTACCGGGCACCCGTTTGGTGTCTCGGGAACCCTGCACACATCGTTTGGGGCTGTGAGCGAAACTCCGGCCGGATCTCCTCGCAGATGGAACCCGAATAGGCGATAAATCTGGACTAGAGACTTGTGTGGTTAATCAGGTCGTGGCCAAGTCCCTCGCCAAGCTTCCGCTTGAAGGTTGCCGAGATACACGACGTGTACATGGTGGTAAGTGGCAAGAGCGTGTGTGAAGAAGTACACCCCTGTAGGGTTATAAATGATCTATTCAAATAGCCGTGTCCGCGGTAAAGGACTTCTGGGATGCCTATAACAGTTTATAGACAAGTGAAAGTGGATACTCTAAAATGCGCAAGATAAGCGTGAGTGCTATGGATGGCGTTCTCGTAGGGAGACAAGAGTGGATCCATCGTGGTGTATTGATATGGTGAATATGTGGACTCATGTGCGCCACCTCAAAAGAGTTACTTGCAGTCGTAGTTTAAGATAGCCACCGAGTCAAAGCTGGCTTGGTGAAGTTAAACTCCACCACCCACCTGTTGATACCGATGCATATGTAGTTAGTTCTGATGTAAGTCTTGCTGGGTACATTTGTACTCACGTTTGCTTAATTTATGTTTTGTAGAGAGACGTCAGTATCGCTAGTAGTTCCGTGTGGACTTCGACGTTTAGCTTTATACCTCAGCTACGATCTTGTGCCCTCGATAGGACCTGGTAGATAGTCAGGCTTCTCAGCCTTTTTCATTTGTAGATGTCTGTACTCAGACATGTTAAGCTTCCGCATGTGCTTTGTCTGGTATTCTCTGAATGTTGGGTCATGAGACCCATGATTGTAATATTTGGCTCTTCGGAGCCTAATGAATAAATACTTTGAGTCATAGAGTCTTGTGGGGATGCCATGTTGTATTTACACATATCGAGCATATTGTGTGTATGATTTGAAATGCTTGGTATGTGTGGGATCCGACAACCTAGTTGTTTATCCTTGGTAGCCTCTCTTATGGGGAAATGTAGTCTTGTGCTTCCATGAGCCATAGCAGTCCTCTACAGCCCGGTTCACCGGAGTCCTGCTAGCCCGGCACTGCTGCTCCGAAACACTTAGACTGGCCGACATGTGATTCACTTTGTTCCTGTGTTTGTCCCTTCAGGGAAATGTCACGCGGAGACGTCCGTAGTCCTGCTAGCCTGCTACAGCCCAGGTTACCGGAGTCCTGTTAGCCCAGTGCTACAGCCTGGATTCGCACGCTGCTGACCGACATGCTTGATGTTGATTCACGTATGCCTGCCCCGTAGGTTAGTGCCACCTTGGGTTCACAACTAGTCCTGTCGGCCCGGGTTCTCTGTCATATGGATGCTAGCGACACTATCATATACGTGAGCCAAAAGGCGCAAATGGTCCCAGGGCATGGTAAGGCGACACCGGTGGGAATACCGTGCGTGAGGCCGCAAAGTGATATGAGGTGTTACCGGCTAGATCGATGTGACTTGAAATCGGGGTCCTGACAGCTTTGGTATCAGAGCCTGACTGCCTCTAGGATTACCAACCCAACTGTTCGAAGTTGAGTATATAAATGCTTTAGTTATATAAGGGAATTGATTGTGGAAGGGAACGTAAGGCTCTTTTTACTCCCTTACCTTATGCCCTTCTGATCTGAGTCACCCGCATCTTTTCTACGGGGATAAGAAACTAGGACTTCTCTTCTTTCTATCAGGATGATGAGTTACTAATCCATAGACTTATAGGATTGTTGGATTCAAGGCCCAGTTTAGTTTTTGCTACTTCCGTATGTTCATAGCTGGCCTCGGAACCTTGATATTGTGATGTTAAGTGGTTATGCCACCAATTTGCAGGATGTCTCAAATCTTTTTGAGTATTTACAGCCGTTATGCTGTCCGAGTCATCCCAGGTCTCTAAATGGTCTGATGCATGTGCAAATCCAATCTTCCTATTTCCGATGTCCTTTCGGGCCAGATTAAGCACACTAAACGGTCTGTTGAGGTACTCTACTGCCTCGACATATAAGATGGAGCTAGTATTATGACCCTAGGTGTCGTAGAGAACCACCTGGTACTCCATCCATGTTTTGTGTTCCGGTGTGATGATTCTGGCCACCATTCTCGAAAGCATCCCGTGATGCCATTTAGTAGTAGTAGGTATTCTATTCCTGGGTTCTTGAACCTGAGATTCACCCCACTTACTTCATGTTGATAGTGTTTGCTAGTTCCTTTAGGATATTAGTAACCTTTGCGATAGTCCTCGAGGTCCGTGGTATATCCTTCTTCCACATACCATGAGCTACTTATGGTAGAAGTTCTTTTGAAGCAAAAGATCACAACCAGAGTGCTCTTGATGAGTTCTCCATTCTACATTGTGAATATGCCAGTTCTACCTTTCTGCATGGATTATCTGGAAGAAATTTTGAGCTTTGCTCGACATGCTAATCTATGCATCCACAAGTCAGAAAGATATATGTTCCTTTGAGTTGTCCCTCTCTCTAGTTGCATCCTGATATCCGTCTATCATTTCATAGTAAAGAGCATGTCATGCATTCATGCTCATCGATACCTCATATTCTTGTGGTCTGTCAAGCCATTCTGTTCCGGAATGACTAGGAGAAACAAACTCCAGTACCTTATCCATCTCCAGGATTGGGTCAAAGTAGTTGTAATCCGCAAATCAAAATGCCAATCCAGCTTTTGTTCTGTTCTACCTCGGAGTATTACCCCCTTTATGTCAGGATTGTCATGAGAATTGCAGCATCTCTCATGAATTCTTGACGCGGTGATACTTCTTACCATCATTTTTCATTCCTCGGTGCCGTGTTGTCGCAACCAGAATGCCGACAAGTGAACCATGATGTGTGAAATCAATACTCCTAGCAACCGTGTTGCTTGGTAGTTAATGGACATTAATATCATTCTTAGCATGTTGGTTATTGAATCACTATTCTAGGATTGATCGTCCTACCTTGTGCTTATTTCTGGTGCACTCTTCGATCTTTGAGTTAGGATTGAATCCCTTGCTCTTCTGATCATGTCGTCTTGCCTTGAAAATCAAGATTGTTCTCGAGCTTAGAGACTTATCGGTGGTTCGAGATTTTTCAGATATCTTCACGGAAGTATCATCAGGTCGTCCGCTGACCGATATGTTGAGTTCGTGATCAAGTTGGTTTTCCGATAAACCACTCTTTCTCCAAGAATCTATGTTGGATCCCCCTGAGTTAGTTGGTTAAGCCAAACAACAACTTGGAGAGTTGGAAGATAAAATCTTGTCTGACTTAGTTCATGTTAAGGGATATCTATTTTGTGTGTGTGTGTGTGTTGAAGAAAGATGATATCTCCATCGATTGGTCCTCGTGATCAGTTGTTGGATCTATTGCCTTGTCAAAACTTTGACTTGAGTATGGGCGTCAAGTCAAATCAGAACCAACGATGTTCCTAATGTTGTCTTACTCGTGGTTGATCCCTCGAGCATACACCATTACATCTTTTGGTCTGACCAATGCTATCACTGTGTTCACATGATGGTGGAAGTCCAGTGATATGGAAATTCCGATGAGTTGCTATTGAGCCCATTAGAAGCATCTTGTCTCCTCCATGATTCATGTTGAACATCAAGCTAGTGTTGGAAACTTTTGTAAGCATTATCTTCATGTCCCGTTCATGAAATACATGTTTGGTGTAAGAAGTGACTTTTTGCAAGTTCACGTGCATTAGGTGCAAGTTGCCACCGTGAATTAGAGAAAGATTGTTTTTGTTTCCTTTGGAATCATCCCAAGTCAGTCATGTACGTGCGAAGTATTCTATGGTCTGATAGTCTGATCATCTTCATTCTATACGTATCCCTAGCACACCAAGCCACTGATTGATTTGTTCAAGGAGAAGAGGTCTCTTCTTAAGAGCAAGACTTATGCAAGGACTTCGATGTCCTTGTTGATGGTTCCCCACCTCAACTCGCTAGTGTTTTATTATAAGACTACAACGTTGTCATGCTTGTCTGGGACAGCCTATTCACATGTATGTAGCAGAACCAGCTCATGTTTTGGAGCTTGCTATCGTAGTTCATCTCCTGAGAGTCTCGCAACGCCATCTCGTTGATTTGTGTTGCAATCTTTCATTTTTCTCTCTAGACTGGATGAGTCTGGAATATCCTGACACCAACCAGATCTGAATCTCAGGCTGATATGATGGTTGGAACATTCCCAACATCTACATTTTGTTCCCAGCTTGCACCGCCATTGTGCCAATCCCCATGGGCTGCCCTCTCAGTAATTGTTGTTTAGGATCATCTTCAAAAGTGGTCCTACCATTGGTCCCATCCATTTCCGATGACAAGCAAAAGCATCCATTGCGTTGTCTTCAACAAGGTAGTCCACATCATCCATTCTAGTCCGAGTATGTCATTCTTTTGAACTCCAATGATCGAATGTGATTGCCTTAGGTTGGTATAAAGAGTCTCAATGATCTATGAATCAAAAGTAATTCTTTTTGCCACTTAAGGAAATAACTCTACGAGTCACCTTCCCTAAGATGCCCTGTTATGGGATCATGGCAATTATTTCGTCGCCACATTGAGACCATCCACCATCTCTCTAAGCGTGGAATTGTTGCCCACCAAATCAAACCTCGTCGTTTGTTCTTCCATCCCTCTCGATGTGTTTTGTGTCTCAACTCGAGATGTTTCAACATCTCATTTCGCGAGTTGATTTTATAGCTCGATCTTCGAGAAGATCAATCCTAGTAGAGTTTCTTTTCGTTGTCATCGCGTGGATGAAGATCTCAAAAGTGAGGATGTCAAGATCAACATATGCAATGAATCAACAACCTTATGAGGTGGAACCTGGATCGCGAAGATTGTGTTGGTCTTGTGCCCCCTCTGTCTTCTTACCTCACATCTTGAATCTCGAGACGAGATTCTTGTTTAGTGGGGGTGAGTTGTCACAACCCTAGTTTAGCCTTTGCTTGTCTTTGCATGATCAACATGTCTAAATTCTGAAATTTGAATTGAGGGAATTTTCAAAGCCTCAGAAACCTTTTAAAAATAATCAACATTTAATTCTCATCAAATGAGTCCAAAGAAATGTTCCTGTTACTCTGTGACAATATTAGTAAGAGGTAAAATTCAAACCAATATTTTTGGAATTACAGAAATATTTAGTTTGGGCCTTTGACTTAAATCAATGACATATTTGAGTTGAATTTATTTCTGTTATATAAGAAATAAAGTTCAAATATTTTTGTAAGTTGCCCGTGACCTTGGACTAGTTCCTGAGACCACATAACAATTTACAGAAAGTTCAAAAAAACGATTTGATGTTTTAAATCAAATCAAAACCAATTGCAAAAAATAGAAAACATAACAAAATTAGAAAAATAGAAAAGGGACTTACATGGCTTACCTATCACGGCCCAGCTGGCCAGCCCACCTGGTGGCCCAGCTATTGGCCTCCTCCCGTCGTCTTCCTCCTTGCCAGAAGGACGGGCGTGTGCCCGACGCGCGTGCACCGCCGCCCGGCCACCTCCTGCTTGCCGCTTTCCCCCTCGACGCTCTGGAGATGCCACGCGACCCTCCTGGAGCCGTATGGTCCCCCACACCTCTTCTCCCCTTCTCTGTCTCGCTCTCTCTCCCACAGCCGAACGCCACGGTTGCCGCCAATCGCTGCCACCACGGCCACCGGCCTGCCCTATTCCCATGGACGTGTCCCCGAGCTCCGCTTTCGTTCTCTACGTCCTCCACACCGAGCCACGCATCTCGGGAGGCCCTGGAACGCCGCCATCGCCGTCGTCATCAACCTCTGCCCCGATGTTCGCCGTCCGTCGATTCGCCTCTGTCCGGACATCCCCAAGCTCATCATCAAGCTCATCGTGATTGCTGTGAGGCTACGATCATTTCCCCCCTAATGCCGCCTCCATTTGATTACCGTAGCCACCGCCCCCTTGCTAACAGCAGCCGCCACCGCACGGGTTCGTCGCCGGCGCAACCCCTGTGACCATTGGGTCTTGGGCGTGCACCATTGTGCTGGCCGTGACCCGTAGAGCCCCCCAACACCTTAGCTTGCTCGTTTGAGAGCAGCAGCGCCGAACCCGACAACACCGAGCGCCGGCTACCTCGAAGCTCGTCGCCGGTGCCTCTGCAGGCCACCCCAGCTCCATCCGCCCCCACCACTGCGCCACTCCGCCAGCTCCCCGGAGATGCTCCCCGCGCGCCAAACCGGACCTTGTAGAAAAATCCCGGTGCCCTCCGCCGCGGGTTTGGTTGCCGGCATTCACACGCCGGTGGTGATGACGTGGTACCATCATTAGGGACTAATTACCAACTTAATTACCCCCTGACCCGCTGACGCACGGGCCCCATGCCCTTAGTTAACCACGGTTTAAATTCCTATAGTTTTAACTAATCACCGTGGCCCACGTGTCAGCATTGACCTGCCTGACGTGGCCCCTGTCTGACCCCACCCGTTAGTGACCCAAGCCAGCTTGTGACACTGACCAATGGCCCCCCTGGTCAGGTTTGACCTAGACCAGCATGTTGACTTGCTGACGTCGTCGTGACGTCAGGCTGACGCCGTATTTATTTTCTGGAACTTTAAATAAATCAGAAATGATTTATTATTTCTAGAAAATGCCCAAAACTTCTAAAAATCTTAGGAAATAATCTATAGCTCAGAATAAGATAAGTTATATATGAAAAATGATCATAATAATCCAATCTATCCATCTGTAGCTTTTCCATGCATGTTTAAACAAATTAACCTTGCTGTTTAGATCAAAACATGATAATGCACTTTATAAGTTCTTAGTTTGAATTTGAATTTGAACCTTTGGTTCAAATCAACTCAGACCCTTCTGTTCTTAGCTGCATTAGCTCGAATCATAGCATATCGACATGTCATGATCATGCATCATTTTGTGCATTGCATTGATTGTGTTCTTTCTATGTTTGCCGGTGGTTGTTCCCCCTCGGTAGACGTATGTTCCGACGATGAGTTCGATGACACCGATGAAGAGCTATCTCATCTTCAGAAGTGCCAGGCAAGCAAAACCCCCTTGTTCATTACGATACAATCCCACTCTCTCGCTCCTGCTCTCTTTTACTGCATTAGGACAATAATGATTCAACTGTTACATGATGCGGTAGTTGAACCCCTTTTCCTCTGCATGACCTATCATTTCCATAGGAAATAGATGAAACCCACTAGCATGAGTAGGAGTTGTTTGAGCCCTCATGTGCCTACTCATTCATGCTTGTTTGTCATGCCTGCTACTGCTTAGAGTTGAGTCAGGTCTGATTCATCGGGGATGAATTGGAATAGTGATGAACATGTCCCATTGTGTGTGAGCTAAATGTGTGAACACGATTTGGTAAAGGTAGCGGTGAGAGGCCATGTAGGAGTACATGGTGGGTTGTCTCATTGAAACCGTTCTCAGGAACTGAGTTCTGTGTTTGTGATCCATGAACAGCTACTACCACACATTGGGATCCTTAATTGACCCTCTCGACTTATTAACTGCCCTAGTCCTCTGTCTAGGAGTTGCAACTAGTTTCTGGTGTTTATAGGATATGTGTTGGTGGCCATGCGTAGCGCTGACCCTAGGGGTGGGCTATGATGCGGTGATACACCGTGGCACGATGTACCGGGCGCCCGTTTGGTGTCTCAGGAACCCTGCACACATCGTTTGGGGCTGTGAGCAAAACTCCGGCCGGATCTCCTCGCAGATGGAACCAGAATAGGCGATAAACCTGGACTAGAGACTTGTGTGGTTAGTCAGGTCATGGCCGACTCCCTCGCCAAGCTTCTGCTTGAATGTTGCCGAGATACACGACGTGTACATGGTGGTAAGTGGCGAGAGCGTGTGTGAAGAAGTACACCCCTGCAAGGTTATAAATGATCTATTCGAATAGCCATGTCCGCGGTAAAGGACTTCTGGGTTGCCTATAACAGTTCATAGACAAGTGAAAGTGGATACTCTAAAATGCGCAAGATAAGCGTGAGTGCTATGGATGGTGTTCTCGTAGGGAGACGAGAGTGGATCCATAGTGGTGTATTGATATGGTGAATATGTGGACTCGTGTGCGCCACCTCAAAAGAGTTACTTGCTATCGTAGTTTATGATAGCCACTGAGTCAAAGCTGGCTTGCTCCAGTTAAACTCCACAACCCCCCTGTTGATACCGATGCATATGTAGTTAGTCCTGATGTAAGTCTTGCTGGGTACATTTGTACTCACGTTTGCTTAATTTATGTTTTGCAGAGAGACGTCAGTCTCGCTAGTAGTTCCTTGTGGACTTCGACGTTTAGCTTGATACCTCAGCTACGATCTTGTGCCCTCGGCAGGATCTGGTAGATAGTCAGGCTTCTCAGCCTTTTTCATTTGTAGATGTCTGTACTCAGACATGTTAAGCTTCCGCATGTGCTTTGTCTGGTATTCTCTGAATGTTGGGTCATGAGACCCATGATTGTAATATCTGGCTCTTCGGAGCCTAATGAATAAATACTTTGAGTCGTAGAGTCTTGTTGTGATGCCATGTTGTATTTACACATATCGAGCATATTGTGTGTATGATTTGACATGGTTGGTATGTGTGGGATCCGACAACCTAGTTGTTTATCCTTGGTAGCCTCTCTTATGGGGAAATGTAGACTTGTGCTTCCATGAGCCATAGCAGTCCGCTACAGTCCGGTTCACCGGAGTCCTGCTAGCCCAGCACTGCTACTCCGGAAAACTTAGACTGGCCGACATGTGATTCACTTCGTTCCTGTGTCTGTCCCTTCGGGAAAATGTCACGCGGAGACATCCGGAGTCCTGCTAGCCTGCTACAGCCCGGGTTACCGGAGTCCTGTTAGCCCAGTGCTACAGCCCGGATTCGCACGCTGCTGACCGACATGCTCGATGTTGATTCATGTATGCATGTCTCCGTAGGTTAGTGCCACCTTGGGTTCACGACTAGTCATGTCGGCCCGGGTTCACTGTCATATGGATGCTAGCGACACTATCATATACGTGAGCCAAAAGACGCAAACGGTCCCGGGCCATGGTAAGGCGACACCCATGGGAATACCGTGCGTGAGGCCACAAAGTGATATGAGGTGTTACCGGCTAGATCGATGTGACTTGGAATCGGGGTCCTGACATGGATCCACCAGTAGCATATGGTTGGATCAATTTCAGCCACACCCCCGGTAGCCGAACCCCAACCCATAGTGATCTCGGATGATGAAGATGGAGATTGGCTCAGTCTTCGTCCTCCCAGAGAGCCCCAGCAAAGCAAGCCCTCAGCTTGATCTCAGCCGCACAACCAGTTGTTTCTGCTAGTAGGCCAGTCTGTCAGTTCATTCCTGATATGAGGATAGAACCCTGTATCCCGAAGTGAGTAGTTTCATTTAGCATGTACAGTGCTCGTGCTTGGTTGTATGCTGGCACTGTTGTAACTCGTATGATGTGTTTATGCATGCTTTCTTGCTTTTGGATTGTTGTGTTGGTTTGTCTCTCTGTCAAACAGAGATGTTTGACAGGGTTGGCAATGTGAGTTAACAAGATTTTAATCAGTAGAGCACATACACTAAACACAACATTTACTCGTCCCAGATTATATATATATAGCCACTAGCATTAAAACGCTTTAGAATGATTTGTCTGCTATTCTTTTCGTTGCATGATTTTATCGCTGTCTGTTTGTTAGTATAGATTACTGCATAACACACGCATACCCAGTTCACCCACGAGTACATCGGGGCAGTACTCGGGGAAATGCAAAGTCACATATCCCTATCTATCTGTGCATACCCCGTGTGTCGGATTTTCAACTCCAGAACCCCGCAGAGGCATTTCCGCCTGGAAATTCCTCGTCTCTAATTCTTTCTTCCAATTTCATTTCTGGGGGAAACACTACCCACCTTATTTCATTCGAACCAGTACAACTACCTCGATTTCAACTCCGATTCTACCTCGACACCTACATTTTGTGGAGCTATCCATGAAATTTTTCCCTACTCCGTGTGATTCTTGAGCTGGCGCAGCCACCTCACCTGCATCTGGACCCCACCACCACCACCATCTTCTGTGCCTTGCGTGGCGCAGGCAAGTCACCAGCCCGCTTCACCGCCGCCTACGATTACTCCGCCAGCGCAAAGTGACAGAGAATCAAGCGTGGCGGAGGACCACCCAGTGCGCCATCTTCTCTCGCGTCTCGGGCCACCGCACCTAGCCGCGCGTTGTTCCGAGCTCGCTCATTCCTGATGAGAATCAGCAGGAGGAGTGATGAGCCGATCAACGTGCCCAGCTGCGCTGCAAGGAACAGCCGCAGCGCCACCCGGAACACCTCCTCGCCGAAGGAGCTCGACTCGATCTCGCCCAAACCGAAGAGGTAGTAGAGCGGCATTGTGTTTGTGCGTTGGAGGAGAGCCGTGCTGCCGTTTTTATGGCCCAACCCTGGTGTACGCTGAGCGAGGTCTAGGAGAACCGCTCATCGCTCGATCACCGGCGTCCAGGAGGCGAATCCGCGAGCAGTGCTGACAAGGTACTGGCCCGCGAAGTGAGTGCTCGCTGCACCGGCGCCGTGCACGCCGCGCAGTACGGCACTAGGGTCCTCATCACCCTAGAAGCTAGATGCGCGCTGTGCTACGCCGCACGCGGAGCAGCGACGAAGAAGAAGCAGCAAGCCGGAGGTAGAAGAAGGAGGCTTCTAGTGGGCCCTAGACCCACGTGTCAGCAGGTGAAACCACTATTCATTTGGTGCATCTAGCATTTTTCGGGAGTTTGATCTCGAATGCCCCTAGCCGTGAATATGCCCAGGTTTGCCATATCCCTCTCCGGGTGTACCAATTATCTGTGCCCCTATCTCGTTTGAATTTAACCAAAGGGTTAAAAATTAACCCCGAGGTTTTTCCCCGGAATGGTTATTCTTTCATTTGTGCTATAACCCTAGTAATCTTGAGGACGAGATTCATTTTAAGGGGGGAAGAGTTGTAACATCCCCAAAATTGGATTATCAATTTTTGTGCTGTTATTCCTTCCTGGAACTCATTTTCAAAATTTTCTCCTGAGTTTGCTGGACGACTCTGGGAAATTTTGTCATTTCCAACCTTTCAAAACCTTGCTCATGTCTTTTTTTCAGTGGGCAAGACCTCATTTGCATCAACTCAAAATCCTCTCAAATCCTAATTCCAAATTTTTGGAATTTGAATGTGGCCCTTGTGATTACAAAGGATCCATCATTTACCTTGCTCTGTTGATCCTCCCAATTGTTCCCAGAGATCACCCTATCTTTCTGAACCTTGGATATGCAAAAATATTGCTAAGTCCAATGCAATATTTTTGAATTATGATTTATTCCTTTTCTTGCCTTTCTGAGGAATAAAATCCAAAGGCATAGCTGGCCATCTCCTAAATTCATGATAATTGGTGGAGTTCATTCTTATGCCAAATCCAAGCTCTAGTAAAGATACTGGCCATAATTAAATAAGGGAAATTGCCTTTTCCTCTTTTAAGACAATATTGCACTTCTGCCAGTTTCCAAAGGAATTACTATTTTTATAGCAGGGAAAATTCCCACACAATTTGTGGAGCTTGTCCTTGCTATATAATCACTAGTTCCATCCTCATCTCATGATTCCACAGTTCAAAATTTGGCACATGATCCAATGCAAGTTTCTGCCTTCTCTGAAATTTTGCAAAGGAAGTTCTTTATTCCTAAGACCAATTAAGCTGCAATTTGGCAGGGTGTTTTAACATTGTTACATAACCCATGGATACCAAAGATGAGATCAATCCATTCATCCTAGCTCCCTGTGCAATTTTTCAAAGTTTCTGACCAGAACACAAGTTTGTGAAGGAAGCACCTTCATAGTGTTTCCAAATGGGATGAAACTTTTCCATCCTCTCTATTATCTCAAATCATTAGCGTCCACCCAAATTCAGTTCATTTCATTGAACTATGTGAGCACAGGAGCAATTCTTTGTTTCTGTCCACATTTTCAGTTTGTGAAGCAAGTGTATTTTATCTTGCTCCATTGTGGCTGATAATTTTCCCAGGCCTTCTCATATCCATATAACCTATCTCCACAAGATTGTGGCTCATTTCATCAAGCCATTTGCCCTGAGGATTTTTATGAAGTTTTTCGACAGAATTGATAGCTGGGAAGGAAGTACCATTTTGGTGAGTCCATTTGGTATGAACTTTTTATAGCATCATGATATGTTCAAATCATCAGTCTTTGCCAAGTTATAGCCTAATCCATCACTCCTAGTGAGTGCTTCACCATGATTCAGTTTTTGGGTTAGTTTTGGTGGTTGTCCAGCAACTATGGTAAATAGTTGTCCATTTTACCTCAAAACTCCCAGGACCGTAGTCCTTTCTACCCTAAGCCTCCCAGACAACTTATCTACCTTTTACCCCCTCTAGTTTAATCTCTAGGGTGTTGCCAAATTTGCAACATCAAACTTGTGGAGCTTGTTTTACCCAGCTCCGTTTGTCTCTGCCCTTCTACTTACTATGGTAACACTCCACGCTGGAAGGACTACGCGGTAGACATAAACTTACTTCAGTAGAAACCCCAGAGCGCGCCATGCCAGTGGTGACCACACGTGTAACCAGCCAAAACGGTGGTCTAGCCGTTGTGGTCGTCGGCATCGCTACCCCGACCGCCTCTAGTCTCGCCATCAATGCCCAATAGTTCCCCCTCGATGTCGGCTTCCCACTGGACCACTGCCCGCCTTTGTTTTCTTCTCCGGCGAGCCGTGCCAACGACCCGAATAGTGTGCTCCTGTGCCTCATCGTCTTCCTCGCCGATGTCCTCTTCCTCCATTCGTCCGCACGCCTTCCTCGTCTACGTGACCCTCTGGCGTTCCTCTTGATCCCCCTCGTCGCCTTCCCGTGCTTCCCCATGAGCCTTGGCCGTGCCTGCGCCCTTGCCGGCGCACGGACACCTCGCCTAACGCGTGCCACCTCGCCCCCCCTTCCCGAGCTCCCCCGCGGCTATAAGTAGAGCCCTCGGGCTCGTCCGCGGCCACAACGCCTCCCCATCCCCTCCTCTCATCCCCGGAGCCTCTCTCTGATCCCATCGCCACCATGACCGCCACCTCGGGCTTCACTCGATTCCAGCGATGCCGCCCCCCCTCTCGCCGTTCCACCTCCACCACTGCCCTCCCTAGGGTCCAGTGAGTCTCCCCGTGGCCTCAACCCCTCCTCTCCTCCATCGTAGCCACCACCTCGCCGACGACCGAACCCTCTTCTCCTCCGCGGGCTTTGCTGCTTCCTCTACAGTGCTTGTCGGCGGCCGCAACCACCCTCACCCGATGTGCCTCGTAGCCCTGATATCCTGGGTAGGTCGTGCGCCTCGAGAGGTGGCCGGACACGCCGGCGATCGCCGTCGGGGCGAACGCCTCCGTCAGCCTCACTCTCTCCGGACCGGGAGGTTGAAGATGCCAGGCCAGGTGGGCCCCTCCTCGCACGGCCCCACTTGTCTGCAAGAGAAGGGCGTGGCCCAGTCGGCCACGTGGATAAGTGGCGGCGCCCCGCCACGAAGCCGTCTCCCTCACGCGAAAGCGTATTCTGCGAAGCACGCTTTCATTCACTGAAAGCGTATTCTTCCTCTGCTTCGGCCGGAAATACGTTTTCCTCTCTGGAAAACATAATCTCAGAAAAGACACGCTCTGTTTAAACTACCAGGGACCTGTTTGTAGAAATATTTTTATAGACTAGTCCCTGAGCTTTAAACGCCCGTATCTTTTAACCCGTAACTCCGAATCAGGTGATTCCAGTGCTCACATTCTCTGTTCGTCGAGCTCTTTCCGTTGGTGTCATATTCATAATGTTTTCACCCAGTGAAAATGACCATTTTGCCCTTGCCCGTAAACAGCCTCCTTTGAGAGAGAACTATTTCCGGCAAATCTTTCCACGATCGTTTCCCACTTCTTCCCAGAGTATTTGTCGACCCCCAGGCAAGCCAACCTCTTATAATGAGCCCCGAATGTGCATGTTGACTTTGCTTGCACCTTGTGTGTGTAGTTGCAGTTGTTTCATATCGTTTTCATCGGCAGTTATTTCTTTATGCTTATCATGAATGCTTATGTTTTCATGATATCTTTTGCCATTTTAATTAAAATGCTGTTATTAATAATGCCATGTCACTACTCTACTATATTTGCATGTCATCGTTATAAAATGTTCTGTGAATTTTATATGCACCGTTGATATGCTATTGTCACGTTCTTTATGCTATGGTTGTGCACTTGAGAAATTCAATATTTTGTTCATGCATTTGTATGCGGCATGTTGCACTCATGTTAAATATGTTCATGATGATGGAGAAGGAAATAAAATGACTTAATAATGACAAACCTCCTCCGTCATCGCTGGGATCGAGTCATAGTGCCGCCAAATCGAACTTTTTCAGTGCAGCCACATTTGCCTTATGGGGGGCCTTAATGCAAGCTATTGTTGTGACCTCTCGTCGGTGCCTCCAACTAGGGAAGGTTATGGGCGTGCTTACCCTGATCAGGTATGCGGACATAAGCTTGTGTGCTCGTTTTTTTGAGATTTTTGGTACCAGTCCCCGAGTGGGAGTGTCCCCGAGTGGGAGATGACCATGACGGTGGTCGGGGTGTATTTGGTAGACACGAGGCCACCCAGGACCAGCCTGTTGGGGATTGGGTCGGAGTGGCCGGGAGAGTGTCGTGGCAGTAGATCGGTTTCGTCGGGATGCCGTTGGTCCACCCGAATGCGATGATGAGGCCATGGGTTCCGTGGTGTGGGTACAGTGTGCTACCTCTGCAGAGTGTATAAGGCTATCGATAGCAATAGTTCGTAGTAGGTCCCACTATCAGATCTTGGTCGAAATGGAGGATAAACTGAAATAATTAAGTGAGTAAATAAATATGTGATAACAAAAATATGGTGACTTGAACTATGAGATAGTCGTGAGAAGTCACGGCGATGTTTTGGTGGTGATCGCCGTAAGGATCACAAGTTATTTTGGTAGTGATCACCGTAAGGATCACAAGTTACTTTGGCTGTGATCGCCGGAAAGATCACTGTTCGGTTGTGAGGCAACCCGTTGATAAGAGAGTCCGAGGGACTCGGTGTACAAGTTTGGTTACATTGCATGAGTAATATATTATTAATTGCATTTAAAGAACCATGATAGAACAGAAGATGAATGCATAAAGTTAATACGCTATGGCTGCATTGGATATTATTGGTAGTTTATTTTCAGCATAATTTCATGATGCTATGCCATACTTTGATTGATATTTTAATTTATGCCATTATTGAGCTGAGATGATATGTTTTGCCTTTGCCATGTGAGAAGCATGATCTGATATGCCATGTTATTGCCATGTTAGCAGATGCTATGATTTCATTCATGTTTAGTTGATCTTTATCATGCCATGCTTAGTAATTAATATGAGATAGGTGTTGCATGCGCTCGGTTCTTGCTTTGTTTTCTTCTTGTTTGGATGGTATGTATTTAGCTATCTTGCAAGTCCATTCAATGTACTGACATGGCGTGTCATGCCACTTTTGTAGGTCATACCCGTATTGTTCGCTTGATCCGTCGTGCTAGGCCGTAACCTTGCCAGTCCTGTGAGTTGTGGAGCCCAGCCAGAGTTGTTATGCTTCCAAACCAAGACTTCCGCCACCGTTCAATCAGACTTCCTCTATCATTTATTAGCCTTGGGGCTATGCCAGATAATTGTATTCATCAATGATGTAATCTTGTACCTGGGATGCTGTATTATGGACCTGTCGTGCGTCAGGTGTTATCCTGGGCTGACGTACGAAGGCCCCCTGCTCCATGCGGATCGGGGTGCCACATCCCCCTAGGTGCAACCAGGGCCCATCTGCTACCTTTTGGCCCATAAAAGATCATCGTTAAGTTTCGTACCATTTGGACTCCAATTGACATTGATTTCCTGCGATGTAAAAACAGGAACTGGCACTGGGCACTATGTCTATAGGTTAGTACCAAAGAATGATATAAAATGACTATAAAATGATTATAAAACATCCAAGATTGATAATAAAATAGCATGGAACAATCAAAAATTTAGGGGTTGTGGCAGTGTCCCGGGGAGTTGAGCTCCAAGGTGTTTTTGTCACAGTGCTTATCATTTCAGTTCCGGAATACCAGAGGTCACCGACATCAAAAATTCTTCTATACTCTTTGTGGTGATATTAGTTTGACGACACCCAGTACTAGGGAGAGCGATCAGATGTATTGCTACAACTAGTATAGCGGATGTTTTCAAAGGTCTGAGGTGCACAGTTTCCGAAGATTTCTTGGTTATGTGTTGGAGCGTAGGGCTTGTTAGTTGTGTGAGATATTTGTGCCTCCGTGTATCCCCAACACCAGATTGCATAAGCAGAAAGTTTCGGGAGTTCATAGGTGGAAAATCAAGTAGTTACCCAGGTTTATCCGTCCAACAAATGCATGATGGGTTATGTATTTGTTTCTGGCTACTTTTACAAGCCAAATCCTTTGTTTTGTTTTGAGTTGTGGTATTTGAGTTGCTTCAATGTCAAGTGTTGAATCCATACCTTTCCTAAGAGGTGTTCTCATATTTCTATGTGAATACTAATCCTTCTTGATCATCAAGGTTGTCATGTTAATTCTTTTCCAACCGGCGTGCTTCTCTTCAAGTGGATCCGATCATTTAAACATTCGCGAGATCAATTCTAAGTTTTCTCAACGGTGTTTGTTTCATCCATCCCAAGTTGTCTTCGGTCCCCCCCTCCCACCCTTTTTCTTCAAGGATTCAGATTTCATAATCATGTATCCTTTTATTTGTGAGAAGTCTCTTCAGTCCTTTCTTTCAATGTTCTTATCCAGTGATTCTCAAGAAGATGCTCAGGAAGCTTCAAGTTCATTATTCTTTCGTCTTCAAATTCTTTTCCGGTGGATTCAATTCAAGCTTCAATGTTGATCATACCCCTTTCCCTGATTCAAATGCTTTCCCATGCCGGTGCACCTATGAATCATTCACTTCTTGCTATTCATTTGCTCTGGAGTGTTGAAGATATCTTAGAAGGTTCGCAGTTCCATTCTTAATCCATTCAAGCTATTCCGGGGTTGTTATCTCATTCAAGCCATTTAGTTCAACCGGTGCAATCTCCCTTTCAAGCAACCATTTCCAACGGTAGTTCTTTTGAGCGGGCCCTAACCCACAGGTCTTTTCCCTTGGATCTTACCTGACTCTTCTAATTTTGTTTGGAGTTATTCTCAAATTCTTTTTCAAAGTTTGACGTAAGAATGAATTATCATCAGTCATATTCCTTCTCCAAGATCGCTTTCAAAACATTTTCATCGTTGGTTCTACATTTCTATTCTTCATTGTTTCGGAGTGCCTCAACAATTCATGGTGGTGTTTCTCGTCGTCATTCTTGGATTTTGAAGATCGAAGAAGAGTTTCTCTTAAATCCTTGCCCGTTCTTCCAAAGATGTGTAGTTCAAGCTTCATGTCATCCTCGTAATTGTCTTCGGTTATGAGAATTCTTTTCATACCCATTCGAAGAATTTCAGGAGTTGCTTGTCTCTCGATCATCCAGAGGCCATCATTTTGGAAGATTTCTTGGTTCCCAGTTTCCAACTTCATCCTCCAACTATTCTTAAATTGTTGCCTCTTCGTTCATCTCCATATTCGTCCGGTGCATTGTTCAAGTATTCTCTAATCAGGTCATGATCTCTTCGTTCCCTTGTATCATCTTCGTGCGTTCGTAATGCTTTCTGGAGAGTCATTCTCTTTTCAACATTCGTTTCAATCCTTACCATGGTTCGTTCAAGAGTTCTCTTCCTTGATTATCATATCAATTCATTCGTTCTTTCCAATCCTACCGGTGGATCATGAAGATTTTCCCAAGATTGCGCTATATCTCTCCTCAATCTTTGAAAGAAGAATAAGTAGTATGAAAAATCCATTGCTTGTCATCAATTTAAATTAGTGAAGGATACGCATAACATAATTCTTATTCTTGTTTCATCCAAGTCATTTAATCCCTTCTTCCGTAGTTTGTTCATGATGAAGAAAGTCACTATTCCAAGTGATTCATCTTTCTTTCTGGAGCTGCAATGCTTCGTGGTTATATCGGCACGAAGCGTCATGTAAATCATTACAAGGCTTCAATCTTATTCTTTTCATCCTTCACTTCTTTCTCATCATCCTTTTATTACCAGAGTTCTCACGAGGGCTCTACATGGTGGTTCATCAAATATTTCATTCCTTCTTCTAGTGTTCGTCAACATCCTTGTTGGAGGAGATCAAACATTCTTCATCGTGCATTTTGAAATGCAATTCTTTCTACATTATCTTTTGAGGTGGTGTTATGTAATTTTTGACAATTTCCTTCATGTTTCATAATTCATATGTTGTCAAGAATGAGGTATTTTAAATCCATCAATCTCTTCATTGGAGTTATCTTGGTAAAAATTTCACCTAAAGCCTTCCCTGAGGAATGTTGCTAATTGGGGTGCTTAACAATGATCCAAGTTATCTCTTTATCATCTTGGTGGAAGAATTTTTTCATCTCTTTGGTGCTCTCAATCAAATCCTTTTTCCCGTGAGTGGCAGGTTATCACCTCATAATTTTGAGATGTTTTCCATAAGCCCACAACAAGCTTATCCTTTCGTTGTTGATAATCCAACAACTCCGTTCTAGCATTTCCTATAAGCGTGCTCTTTCAAGATCTTGCTTTCCTCCATTCATTCCATTCCATTCTTTCATTTCTTCCGGAGGCATTGTGATGTTGATTTCTTTGACCCATCATCTTGTTTTGTCAAGATCATGTTCTTTTATTGCTTATCCATTTAACCGGAGTGTTCTGTCTATCATTCCTCTTTTAACTAGAGTCTCATCCAAGTGCTTTCATTTTGCCAAGTTCATATTCTATGCCTTCCATTTCCAACTGAAGTGTTGTTGTAATTGATCTTTATCGTTCCTTGTACATCTCGTTACAACTGGAGTGCTTGCATCTACTTCTTGTCTTTTGTAACGCTTTTCTTATGTCTTTCAACCTACAAGGTTCTCGTAATGTTCCTTGGTACTCTTTTCTAACAGAGTGTTTTCAACTTTGTTCATCTTCGTTGTATTCTTTCTTTCAAGTTGTTCAACATCTCAAGGTTCCTGGTTTCACTCATTTGTCAAGGAAGCAACTTTGTTTTACCTCTTCCTCTTCCGCTTCTCTCCGATGCCATCCCTAGATCTCAGGGCGAGATCTCTTGTAAGTGGAGGAGAGTTGTAACGCCCCGAGACCGACGCTCCAGATGCCTTCCATGTTTTTTGTTGTCGCTGTGTGTTTTATTTGGTTGTTGCATTCATCATGGCATCATGCCCATTGCATCATCATGTTTTCATAAAGCTTGTATCCATTCGTAGTTGCCGCGACCCCCCTTGTATTCATTGACCGTTACAAGAACAACTGGGTTTTTTGAGTCCCTCTTGTTTGGCCGCATAATCTCTCTGCACAGTGCACAAACCCCTTGTGTGCGTCCGAAACATCCCCAAACCCGAACCGGGCTGTCGTTACCGATGGGTCCGGATCATACCCAAACATCCATAAAATATATTTGGTATCTTATTTGGACACCCATAGCCTAATTTTCTCGACCGTCCGATTCGAATCGGAGGGCCCAAATGCACCTAACCTAATCCACCTGCTATTTAATCACCGCAACCCTAAAATCTCGGACGGTTGTCCCATCCAATCCTCCTCCCCGCCGCCACTCCTCTTCCTCCTCGAGATCCCTCCCGATCCACCCATTCCACCAAATAGAGCCTCCTTTGCTCGATCCCTAGGGGACAATGAGCAACTCGTCCCCGCCGGTGACCGAACCAGTAGGACCTAGCGCAGTAGCACCCGATCCTCTCAGCCTCGACCTCTCTAGCAACGCCCGCCGCCAGCTTCTTCCCCGAGTTCCCCCCTCCCGTGCATGTCAAGCACCAAGGAAAGGAGCTCCTCGAGCCCTGGATCCAACACGCAGGCGCCCGAGCGCCTCCTCACCTCGTCCCCGCTCGCCCGTCAGGCTTCTCCATCGATCTGGGCTTGGCCCATGGTGAGCCACCCACAGACTTGCGCCCAGTCCACCCCAGTTTCGGCCCATGATGTTTTGTTTTCCTTCTAGGACGAAGTTTCCAATTATCCAGGGAATTGCAGTTGTACAGAAAAACCCTCATTGTTCATGCATATAATAACTCAACAACCGTGCATCAGATTAAAATGTTTTAAACATGTAAAATGCTTAGAATTTCATCTAGTTTCATAATTTGCAACTTTCATCCATGTTTAAAATGTTTAAACATGCTGTTTGATTTAATTTGCATAAATGACTTGCTAAAATGATATATTTCATAACTAATTAACCGTAGCTCCGAATTAAATAAACTTTATATGTAAATGGGATAGAAAAATGCATAGATTAAATCGGTGCACTTTATTTTCCTATTTAACAACAATAAAATATGGTTTAGGGCAGAACAGTACCAAATTCGAAATATGCATATGGGGATTTTCCGGATTTGTTGTTTGTTGTTCCGGCCTCATTTAAAATTGCCTAAATAGATAGTTTTATTGTACTTCACCTCTTGCCATGTTAACCAACATTTAATATTGATGTGTAGCATAAACGAGAGCGAACTAAATGATTGAATGTGGTATTTTGTCAATATGCAGCGAGTTGCATATTCAGCTCCACTTAACTTGTAGTACTGTTTGTTGCACTTTGCCATGCCATGGCTCATTAAACTGGACATGCATCATACTTGGTTGCGCATCATGCCATGTTTATGCTTGTTGGTTTACCGTGTTGTTTGCTTCTTTTCGGTTGTGCTTCTTCTCCATAGTTCCGGTTTCGTTGCGATTGTGAGGATTCATTCGACTTCGTTGATTCGTCTACTTGGACACGGTCTTCTTCCTAGCGGGATTTCAGTCAAGATGACCGTCACCTTGGATCTCACTACTATCTTTGGTATGCTAGTTGTCTCGATGCTATCGCTATGTTGCGCAACCTACCACTTGTTTATCAAGCCTCCCAAATTGCCATGATAAGCCTCTAACCTTTTCCACCATCCTAGCAAACCGTTGTTTGGCTATGTTACCGCTTTGCTCAGCCCCTCTTATAGTGTTGCTAGTTGCAGGTGCAGTTGTAGGTTGTTCCATGTTGGGACATGGATATCATGGATATCTTGGGATATCACAATATCTCTTATTTAATTAATGCATATATATACTTGGTAATGGTTGGAAGGCTCGGCCTTTTGCCTGGTGTTTTGTTCCACTCATGCCGCCCTAGTTTCCGTCATACCGGTGTTATGTTCCTTGATTTTGTGTCCCTAACACGGTAAGGGTTTATGGGCCCCCTTGAAAGTTTGCTTTGAATAAAAATCTTATAGCAAGGCCCAACATTGGTTTTAACATTTTCCGTAATAATATTGATCTAAATAATTAATTGGTATAGGGCGTCATGAACCCGAGGATTCTTTTCTACATACAGGGGGGCCAGTGTCGATGGCGTTGGCCCCAAACTAGAGCACCGTGCGGGACCTCCTCTTGGCAACTTGGGGTATCTGGTACCTGTACGCTTAGCTCATCCATCGTGGCCTGAGACGAGATACGCGTGGCTACTATCAAGGTGTCGGCACGTTGGGAGGTCTTGCTGGACTTGTTTTACCATTGTCAAAATGTCTTGTGCACCAGGATTCCGAGTCTGAATGGAGGGTCCGGAGATGGAGGATTGTCTCCGCGGATCGTGAGCTTGTCATGGGCTAAGTTGGGACACCCCTGCAGGGTTTAAACTTTCGAGAGCCGTGCCCACGGTTATGTGGCAGATGGGAATTTGTTAATATCTGATTGTAGTGGACTTGAACTAAACTCAATTAAAATACACCAACCGTGTGTGTACCCATGACCGTCTCTTTTCAAGTGAGTTCGAGAAGAGAACATGGTTGGGTTATGTTTGAACGTAAGTAGTTCAAGAGCACTTCTTGATCATTACTAGTTTGCGTCCGTTGCGTAGTTTATCATCTTATTCTTGTACTCATAAGTTAGCCACCATACCATGCTTAGTGCTTCTGCAACCTCACCACTTATCCATTCCATACCCATTAAGATTTGCTAGTCCTGATACCCATGGTGATGGGATTGTTGAGTCCCCGTGGCTCACAGATTACTACAACAACAGTTGCAGGTACAGCTTTTGTGATGATCTGATGCGAGAGCGACGCATGCTTGCTTTTGGAGTTCTTCTTCTGCTTCTTCTTCTTCGACCAAGGGTTAGGTTCCGGGTCGGGAGCCTGGGATGTCGTTCTTCTTCTTCGTTTGATTTCATCCATAGTCGGATCCTACTTTTCTGTATGATGATGGCTATGTATTGATGAACTGTTGTATTCATGTTGTAGCTTGTGGCAAGTGTAAGCCTTAATCTTGTATTCTCATCTATTCAGTACATGGTATGTTGTAATGTTATCCACCTTGCTATGTGCTCGAAATGCGGTTGTGCCCCAATCATGAGTTCATCACGTGATTGGGATAGAATCGCATCTTTGGCGCTAGAACGCTGGGACAACCACGACCCCCGCGAGGACTGGCCTGATCAGCCTCGTGAGGACCGATGGCAGGGCCAGCCTCGCGAGGGCACCTGGAGGGATCAGCCTCGCGAGGATTGCCCCAAGAGCAACGCTGGCCTCCCTTTGCTGCCGCCACCGCCAAGAAGGAATGATGACCACCACCAAGACGACGGGGCTAGGGGCTTCCAAGAGTCTCGTGCCATCGCTTGCATCCTAGGTGGCGCTCAGGCCCCTTCCTCTCAACGCATCTTCAAGCAATTCGCTCGTGAGGTGAACGCGGCCCTCCCCAAGCTCGAGGCGACGCGTCCTCTCAGGTGGTCAAAGTATGTCATCACCTTCGACTCTTCTGACCAGCTCAAGTGCGTGGAAACTGCCGGCAGCCTCCCAATGATCTGCTTGCCTATCATTAGCAACGTCCTCGTCACCTAGACACTCATAGATGGTGGTGCGGGGCTCAATGTTCTCTCTGTCGAGATGTTCAACCGGCTCCAGGTGCTCTACGACCAGCTTCGGCCTACCAGGCCTTTTCTCAGGAGTGACTGACGGCTCCACCACCCCGATAGGGCAGATCCGCCTCCCTGTCACCTTCCGCAAGCGCTACAACTACCGCACCGAGCGCATCCACTTCGACGTCACCCACATTCGCCTCTCGTACAATGCCATCCTTGAGGTATCCGGCCCTGGCCAAGTTCATGGCCATAACCCATCATGGCTACATCGTCATCAAGATGCCAGGGAGCTGCGGCATCATCACGGGCGCATGCGACGAGAAGGATGCGGCGTGGCTGTTGAGGACCCAGATGATCATGGTGATTTCTACCCTCCTGAGGCTGTCCCCAAGAAGAAGAAGCAGCTGCTCCACCAAGGACCTTAGGAGGGTGGAGTATCTGGTGGCTCTGCTTCAGGACCTATGCCCACTAATGGGGTGCCTTCCCCTCTTGCATAGAAAGGCACGCCCGGTGCCCCTCTCAGGCTGGGCTCGGTGGCTCTCCTCTGGAGGGCCTCTGACCTGACTAGCGTCACGAGGGAGGCGTTCGGGCACCATGTGGAGGCATGCTTCAACGAGGGCCTCCGTGAAGAGAGCACAGGGTGCGAGGCGCCAGGCGCTGAGGAGTTCATCACCAAGGCGATTGAGAGCTTCAGGAAGCCAGAGCCGTGTGAGGCGAGCGTCCACTACAAGAAATATGTCAACTTGTGACCACCACTATTGGTCACTGAATGGTCACTGTTTTCAATTTGTGACCTTTTTGTGACCAAAAACATAAGGTCAAAAGCTGGCCGTCATTAACTGACTATAGCGACCTTTCTTCTGTAATGGTCGTAGACGTTTATGACCAAAAAAAGGTCGTAGATTAACGACCAATTATTTTGGTCACTAGCAATCCGACCACACCACGTCAGATCCACCGTGGCAAGCTGACGTGGCAGAATTACGACCAAATGAAAAGGTTGTAAAATAGAATCAGCCCGGTCCATTTCAGCCGTCTACATGGGCCAAGCCAACTAATTCGGCCCATTTAATTTTTTTCTCTTTATTTTGCTTATGTGTATGGGCCTGGCCCAATAATTTGGCCTTTTATTTTCTGGGAATGGAGCCTTTTTCTGATGAATTTTTTATAGTCCACTACTGTTTTGGGCCACAGCCTTTTTAGTCTACTTCGAATTTGGGCCTTGGCCTTTTTATTTTCTGTTATGCAGGCTTTTATAAATTTTTTCTTACATTCATTTCTTTTTTTAGGCCCAAGCCTTTTTGGTCTAATTCTTATTTGGGCCTTGGCCTTTTTAGAGCCCAGGTTCTCGTTTTGCATAACTATAAACAGAAAGGCCCAGGTGCACAAGTGATCCACAAGTGATCCACAAGCCCAGGTGCACGAGTGATCCACATAACTTCACAGAAAATAAACAAAATGATCCGCAAGTGATCCAGGTTCACAAGATCACATAACTTCACAGAAAGGCCCAGGTGCACAAGTGATCACATAACTTCACAAGATCCATGTGATCTAGTTTAAACAACAAAATGCAACAGCTCTCAGCTCAGCTCCCAGGTTCACAGGTTCAAAATGCAACAACTACCTTAGCTCAAAGACAAAGAGGTTCACAGCACAGCCATCAAACTACCTTAGCTCCAAAGAGAGCCATCAAGTGGGCTAACTTCTCTTCCTGTTCTTGAGACTTCTTGCGCAGCAGCTCAAGTTCCTTGTCGCGTGCAGCTTCAGATTCTTCCGCCTTCATCTTGATTGCCGCCAATTCTTCTTGCACCAGTTCAGCTTGAAGCTCAGACCTCTCCAGCTTCTGCTCAAGGTCACGAACATGAGCAGCCACTTCAGCAGTTGCTTTGCGGGAGTTGTTCCTAGATGTCTGGAGCCCAACATTCGTGAGCAATGTGCTTTGCTTGACAGATTTCAACAGCACTTCTTCGACAATTTGAACAGTAGACTTTGTCTCTTCACCTTCTGGTACCGGCGCGTCCTTCATTTTTTCCATCTCAAGCTAGCATATGGAGGAAAATGATAGGCATTAGTGGAGAAACCAAACCAGCACACAAATGGATTATTTGAAGTAACCAAACCAGCACACAAAATCTATACAAGAAGATGATGACTAGTGACCTAGAGACATGCAATTGGAACAATATGATCGCTTCATTAAGCCTAGAATTGTGGTTCTATATAGGATGGCTTACCGACTAACATTCAGATCAAATTTCATCATGTCATAAAAAACGCAACAAATAGCTACAACAAGTTCTGATATCTTTGTTGAACTATCAAACAGCATCAAAGCATGGAACACAGCATGTGTGAATCAAACAGCATGGAACTATCTTCATTAAGCTGTTCTAATATCTTCATTAAGCCTAGCATGGAACTATAAGCATGGAACTATCAAACAACATCAAAGCATGGAACTGGCTCCGAATCAAACAACATCAAATCATCAAAGCATCAAACAACATCAAAGCTGGCTATGAATCAAACACGGCATGGACAAAGCATGGAGTGACTTACTATAGAAGTCTTGACTGGCTCCGAAAACTCATGCTTCTTGCTATTGTGGGTGTCCTTAAACAATTCAATCGTAGACAGCTCCGCACCCTTACGCTCTTCTCTCTGAAATGTTTTTCAACAAAAATCAAAATGTTATTCAGCAAGAATCAGAAATGTTATTCAACGAGGATCAAACGGTAAGGTCTCTAGAGAAAAGTTCTCACAGTGGCAAAAATGTGTGCTGTGTAGTGCCTGGAATCAGTTCTCTGATTGTACACGACTTTTTCTCGATTCATCTTGTTCGACACACAGGTTTCCTACAAAAAAGCATACTGTCAGCATGATCTAGCACTAGCATATCATGTGTAGAACATAAAGCATCAAACAAAGTAGAGACAAACCTTGTGTCTTGGGGTAGACCACATCTCCACCAGAGCTTGCCATTCACCATCCGTCAGATCAGGTACCGGAGACTTAATGCTGACTTTATTTGCGGCTACGATATCAAAATACTTCTTCTTGATCTGATGGCGTCTGTTCTTTGAATTTTTCTGCAGAATATCTCTGCACGCAGTCTTGATGGTCTCCGAGTCCGTGTTCATCTCAAAATTTGCCTACAAAGACAGCAAACAAGGTAGGAACAATATTAGTGATCATGCATAGGTGTAACAGAAAATAGATAGCACATTAACTATGAAACAAGTAGCTTACAACAACTTTCCCAATGTAGTTCTCCAATAGACTAGCATTTTTTTGTATAGCTTGAAGTGAGGAAGAACCAGAAGATGGCTTCTTGCAATGAGTCCATACTCAGAAGCAAGCTTTGCTGACTGCAGAGGCTTCTCTGGATGCTTCATCCCTTCGGCAATTTGGATAGGCACCTTGCTACCAAGCGACTTGGTGATCCTCTCTAGCCCTTTGCCCTTTCTAAGTCTAGTCTTGGTAGTTATTGCATCTGAAAATGAAATTGAACTCATAAATTAGAATAGAAATCGGCAAATGTAGGAATCGACAAAAGCATACATGATCATTCAATTTGGAAAATGCACTAGTAAAAGATAGCATTGCAAAGGTCAACTTGCCTGATTGAAGCACAAGCTGCTGTTCTTCTTCATTGATGACAACATTCCTGTCAATGGAAGGTGCAACAGGGCTGAGGTCTGTGTGGACAGTGCCTGCTTCATCAATGCAGATGGTTCCTCCTTCATCTAGGCAGACAGTGCCACTTCCATCCATGCTGAGAGTGGTTCCTTCATCCATGGGCGGCAACTCATCACCCATTTGCACCGAGGTCTCACAGTCCATGCGCAGCAGACTTTCCTGATGGTCTGTCGCAGTCGCCATCTTTGCTTTCTGCCTTGTGACTCTATCAAGGGCAGGTTCATCAGGTTCCAGGATCCTCTTTTTTGTCCTGGAGCTGGGACCATCACCCTTCATGGAGGCATTGTAGCAGATGTTTCTGAGCTCTTCTTCTTCTTGCTGACTGTCTTCTTAACACCAGGCCTCTTCGTCCTAGATTCCTTCAGTGCCTCGTATAAACAGCACGGAAAAAAGCATTAGATCACAAGAGAAATATGTGAGCACAAGGAATAACATAGCATAAAAGAACCCTAGCCCTCCAAGCAAGACAGAGTTTGCACCTTAACATTCTTGTTCACTACAACATCATCCACTTCCTCTCCATCAATAACTTCATCCTCCTTAGGATTGTACTCTGGGTCATCATTGATAACTCCACTACCTTCTTGAACCTCATCACTTCTACCTTCTTGTACACCATTTGTTTTCCTAATCATCGACGCTATTGCACCAATGCCAAGGGACTGGAACATCCGATTGTTCCTCATGATATTTCTAGACCTAACCTTCTCGTACTCGGTGAGAGGCTCTTCTTTGCATGATAAAGAAAACGTAACTATTAGGTGAATGTTTGGAATGCATGGACAGACAGCCAAACATATCTTATGAAATTTTATTATCATTTAATCCTAGTTATTCAGGTAAGGAAGACTAACAGCACACAGGCATAATTAAGCCAGCTTATTCAGATTGCAGCAATACATTTCACTTAGCATATTAAGACACAGATTTTATGAAACTGACAGTATAACCACAAGGAGCAAGTTGCATACCAACAGTTGGCCTCATGTTTGACCTTGTCATCCTTGCCATGGATGATCTTGAGGTGGTTGGACGTTTCTATAATAGCTTGCAAAATAGAATAAACAAGAATGAGATATAACAGGGACAAAGTAGAATGATGCACTTGTATCAATAAAGGAAAGCACTTGAACCAGCATGCACACACAGGTGTAGCAATGCATCAGTAATAATACATGTGAGGCAAACTTGCTGGATCAACAATATAGTGATGTAGTTAAATTAATTAAGAAACCATGTAATTGCACTAAACAAGCATGCATGTACATAGGAAAGATATGAAGCATCCCTTAAAATCTTGACTATATAAAGCAGGGGGTAGCAATGTACATAACTCAACTAAGTTAATTGGTGTCATTACATAAAAGTAGCACAAAGTAACAAACTAACACAACTAGCCAATCAATACAATAAAGCTCACAGAAATGGCAGATGGACGAAATCATTTAGTAATGAACACCATGAATTAACTAGACCAACCCAGAGAGCATATATCACACCTACATGAACTACTCTAGTAGTACAGTGAGCAGGAAGCTTTCTATATGAACAACAGAGTCCCATAGGAAGCAATGAGAGATTAGCACTGCCACTGACCAATTTAGCAAACTCAGGAACATAGCTATGGAACTAGATCATCCATATGTAAACCAAAGTATGGCAGGAGCTCACAGGATAGAAACAAAACATGAATGGGAACCTACAAACCGTAGATAGCATGGGAACAACAACTACAGAGCTTTAGATTTAGTGGTGACCATAATCAAGAACAAATAACAGGATTGGCAGTAGAGGGAGAGGGAGATGGAGATGGACAGTAACCTGCTTTTGTGGTGGTGCGTCGTGGTAGCCGTGCTTAACCTCCTCCTCCTGATGCTGCTCAATGACCTCCAGGACAAACAAGGCCATGGATGAGCTGCCACATGGCATCCACATGACAACGCAAAACAACAAGCAACAATCTAGAATAATATCAAGCCATAGGCCATGTCAGAGTCATTGACAGGGATGCACAATCAAAATAGAGCATACAAAATCCAGAATAAAGAACCACTTCCCCACAAAACCCTAACCCCATGAATCAAACCCCATACAAAATCAGATTACTCATCATAATCAATGTGCAGTAGCACATTCTCATAAGAATGGATCAGAAAAAAGAATTATGGACATTCTCATAAGCATGCATGATTTGGTATATCAACCCATATAGACCAACAACAATTTCAAGTAAGTGGCTTTATGTAGGCTAACCCATGTTGCACAGTCAAAACTATGCATTCTTCATGAAAACCCTTGAGAACATGCACATACTCTTAAAAACAATTGAAATCATGCGTAGGGAGGAAATTTAGATCACAGATGCCACAGAAACGACAACGGTGAACCATGAACATTTCAGTAGTAGACACTAACAACCATGGGTAGAAGGAACACATCACAGATGCCACAGAAACGACAACGGTGAACGATCAGCACATTCTGATACTATTGAAATTATGCACTCAAACCCCCATGAAACCCGCGAACCCTAACCCCATGAACTAGAGGGAGATCATCCTCATGAATCCCCATCGATCCTACCCCATGAACCAAAGAGCAACATATACCCTAACCCCGTGAATCCTAACCCTAACCCGCGTCGATCCATCCCCATGAACCCTAGGCGAACCCATGAGGGAGATCTACCGAACCCTAGAAGATCTAAACATCGAGGGAAGAGGGGAACGTACCTGCCGTCGATGATGTAGATGATGTAGTCGCCGTCATCGACGTAGTCGTAGCCAGGGTGGTCGATGTAGCCGTAGATGATGTCGATGAAGCCGCCGTCATGGAGGGGTGAGGGGAGGGGGGATTCGTCGTCGTTGATGTAGTCGATGTAGCCGCCGTCGCCGTCGATGATGTGGGCGATGTAGCCATCGAGGGAAGGGGATTCGTCGTCGGGGAGGACAGCGCAACGCGGCGCGGCGGGCGGTGCAGCGGCGTGGCGGCACGGAGCAAGGGAGGGAGTGGGGGTGGGGCTGCGCGGAGCAGGGGAGGGAGTGGGGCGGCACGGAGCAGGGGAGGGAGTGGTCTGGCGGGGCGGCGCAGTGGGGCGGCAGGGGAGGGAGCTAGGGTTCGTCGGGGAGAGGGAAGGGAATGGAATGGGGAAATTTTGGGGAGTCGGAGAGGGATGGATCCCGCGTGTTTAGTGGGAGAGGGGTGGTGGGTCCCGCATGGTAGTGGGAGAGAAGTGGTGGGAAATTTTGGTGGGGTGGGAGGGAAAATTTGGTGCTAGGAGGGAAATTTTGGTGGGGTGGGAGGGAAATTTTCACCAGTTTTTAGAAGTTTTAAGGCAGAAAAAATAGGTTTTTTTTGTAAACTTTGTAGAAATCATGGTTAAAATCATACCGAGTAGCTAAAGAAAACATCCGTATTGCAAGTTTAGTATTTTTGCTAGTTGGTAGGCCACATTTGATGATGTGACACGGAGGTCTCCCATTTTTTTGATTTTTTTTTGAATTTTTTACGATGTTTTCAAAAACCGGCCGATTTGGTCGCGGCGGCCGTCCGTGGCTAGGGTTTGAGCCGTGCCAATCTGTTGTCGATTCTGTGATGAAATGCCTACCTGTGAAGCTAAAAAGCATTTTTGGCAAAAATAACGGGCAAGCTATGGAGGACCCACAGTTCAAATTCCAGCCGGTTCCAACTGAATCGGCCGAAGGTGGTCTGAATTGCCGGGAGTAGCTATGAGGGTCGGGAATGCATGCTTTTTGGCGACCGTCCGTAAAATAGGGTCTACTTTGAGATAGAAATGGAATGGCGCCGTTTGGGGTGACCCTCCTTGTAGCCGCTTCACGAAAAACGCATGTCTTTAGCATTCAAAAAATGAAAAACGGTTTTTCTTGTTAAACAAGTTGGAACCTCGCTTTGGCAACATTGTTTGCCATCACAAGACGGAGGCATGCGCCAAATTTGGGCATATTATCAGAAACTATTCATCGGATGCGGCCATATCATTGCTAGTTTGGCTTGAAAGCCATGAATCTTCGTTCATGGTAGGTCGTTTTTTAGAACACTTTTTCAAGAAAACATCCGTATTGCAAGTTTAGTATTTTTGCTAGTTGGTAGGCCACATTTGATGATGTGACGCAGAGGTCTCCCATTTTTTTGATTTTTTTTGAATTTTTTATGGTGTTTTCAAAAACCGGCCGATTTCGTCGCGGCGGCCGTCCGTGGATAGGGTTTGAGCCGTGCCAATCTGTTGTCAATTCTGTGATGAAATGCCTACCTGTGAAGCTAAAAAGCATTTTTTGCAAAAATAATGGGCAAGCTATGGAGGAACAGCAGTTCAAATTCCAGCCGGTTCCAGCTGAATCGGCCGAAGGTGGTCTGAATTGCCGGGAGTAGCTACGAGGGTCGGGAATGCATGCTTCTTGGTGACCGTCCGTAAAATAGGGTCTACTTTGAGATAGACATGGAATGGCGCCGTTTGGAGTGACCCTCCTTGTAGCCGCTTCACGAAAAACGTATGTCTTTAGCATTCAAAAAATGAAAAACGGTTTTTCTTGTTAAACAAGTTGGAACCTCGCTTTGGCAACATTGTTTGCCATCACAAGATGGAGGCATGCGCCAAATTTGGGCATATTATCAGAAACTATTCATCGGATGCGGCCATATCATTGCTAGTTTGGCTTGATAGCCATGAATCTTCGTTCATGGTAGGTCGTTTTTGAGAACACTTTTTCAAGAAAATATCTGTATTGCAAGTTTAGTATTTTTGCTAGTTGGTAGGCCACATTTGATGATGTGACGCGGAGGTCTCCCATTTTTTTGAATTTTTTACCGTGTTTTCAAAAACCGGCCAATTTCGTCACGTCGGCCGTCCGTGGCTAGGGTTTGAGCCGTGCAAATCCGTTGTCAATTCTGTGATGATATGCCTACCTTGTAGCCGCTTCACAAAAAAACGCATGTCTTTAGCATTCAAAAAATGAAAAACGGTTTTTGAATTTTTTTACGGTGTTTTCAAAAACCGGCGGATGTCGTCACGGCAGTCGTCCGTGGCTAGGGTTTGAGTCTTATATTGTTCCATACATGAGCATGCACAGAAACCCATAATTTTATCTTTCATCCATGAGCATGCATAAAAAATTCAATTACCATCAATTACCAAATTAAATATTCATTGTTAAGAAATTGACATGTTTAGATGACACTGTCATGCAGCATCCATGAGCATGCACAAAATTAAACCTGACATACTTAACATTGACATGTTCAGATTAGACTAACAAGCTTAAACCTAACATGCTTAACATTGCCACTTCATTTTCTTAACATTTTCACTCCTCCTTCATCAACCTGATGCGCTCAGAGTGGCGAATCCCAACGCGGATGTACTCCTCTACCACAATTGGCATGGTCCTGTGGCCTAGCCGTGGAATCGCCGGCGCCACTACCATCGCGAGGTCATCGTTAGGCACCACCATCGCGAGGTCAGTGTCAGGCATCACAATCCCGAGGTCGTCGTCCGCCACCACCATAGCAGGGTCGTCGTCAGCCACCACCATAGCAAGGTCATCGTCAGCCACCACCATAGCAAGGTCGTCATCCCCCGCTCTGCTCCTCTTCTTGCCCACTCTGCTCCTCGTCATCCCCGCTCTGCTCCTCGTCATCCTCGCTGCTGCTCCCATTGCCTGGCCAAATGCAACAAAGTGTGAACATGGTGTTGTCGTCGTGCTGGTAGAGGAAGCCAAAAGGACAGGGAGAAGAGAGGCAGAGAGCTTACTGGCATCATCGTCGTGCTGGTAGTACATGCGGCACATGGTGTTGTCGAACATCTTCATGGTGAACATGGCGTCGCCGTCATAGCGGAAGACAAGGAAGTACCCAAGCTGTAGCTCATGGGCGCGGGCGAAAAGCTCCCATCCGGGCCCAAGGTACATGTGGCCTTCACCATCGAACACCACCAACACGTCCCACAACCTGTGAAGCCCGCTGCCGGCCTCCCGCAGCTTCACTTTGTGGGGCTCACGGCCGGCGAGCATCTTCGCAAACTTGTCAGGCAGCCTCTGCAGTGTGGGTCAAGCAGTGGTTAATTGTGGCAATCAAGCACTAGACAGCAGAGTGATGATAAAGAAATGAGTGATGATAAACATACCTGCCTACTGCAAGATTTCTCAATTACGATCTTGAAGAACTCGAAACCTTCCAAGCCAGCCATCTCACTTATCTGAAAAGCGGCATTGTAAATTAAACAAGCACATCAACATCAATAGCATAGTAAACTAACACTAAAACAAGCACATCAACATCAACATCAATAGCAACATCATCAGGTGACCACCAACAGCAACAACACTAAAATCTACTATAAATTGACCAGAACACAGCAATATAAATTGACCAGAACCATATCTACTATAAATTGACCAGAACCATATCTATTATAAATGGACCAATAGTGTACAGCAAAACAACAGTTTCAATATTACAATAGAAAGAAGTCTCAGGTTTATCAAGCACAGCAAAACAACAGTGTGACTGAAGAAAATTATAGAAGGAAATACTTCATGCATCATCAATAGATTATGATCATTTGAGCTAGCATGATCACATTACATGATGCACACATATGCAAACTTCTATGAATATAACATCAAAACAGAAAAAATAAGAGATCAAGAAAATCTTAGAAGTACAAACACCTAGATAGAATTGTATTTGTACACATCAGAACATAAGCACCAACATAGCAGTGCTTAGCATGATCACATTGTATTTGTACACCTACATAGCAGTGCTTAGCCACTCGGGTAAAACATTACAAAAATAAAAACAAATTAGAACACACTAGTGTCTCACTGCCTCATAATGCTCATACTTGCTGCATATCAAATGGCACAGAACATTCTACAGCTCATACCAAGTGTCTCATACATCTGTACTTATCTAATTCCTTAACTGAATCCTAAACTGAATACTTGACAAGAACCCTTAACTGAAAAATCCTTAACTGAATAATCCTTGACAGCATACTTCCCACTCTTATCAAAAGGCACAAAGCATACTTGACAGCATAATCCTTAACTGAATTAATTCCCACTAATCAAACCCTAATATAATCCAAACCTAATCTAATCTAATGCAGTCCCAATCAAACCCTAACCAAATCAAACCCTAATCTAATCCAATCCCTATCTAACCTAGTCCAATCTAGGCGACGGCAAGAACCCTAATCTAACCAGTAGTAGAAAACTAATCCAACCAGGAAGGAGAGAGAGAGGAAGGATTCATACCTCGAGAGAGAGAGGAAGGAGTAGGCAGCGGTGGGAGAGGAAGGAGTCGGCAGCTGTGGGAGAGGAAGGAGCCGGGGGCGGTGGGGAGGCCGGCGATGGGAGAGGAAGGAGCCCGCGGCGGTGGGGAGGCCGGCGGTGGGAGAGGAAGGAGCCGACAGCGGTGGGCGGCGCCGTCGATGGAGAGGAGGAGTGGGTCGAGTGGTGAGAAGTGGGGAAAAGAGAGGGAGCGGGTCCACTTATCAGCGAGTTCGGTGTTTGCTACATGACTGGTTTGATATGTTAAAAAGGGTGGGCATAGATTACAAAACCAACAGCCTCTTCCTAGCCCAGTGGTCGAAACACAGTGAAATAAGCGCACAGTCGTGCGTTCGAGCCCCCACACGCGCATATTTTTTGGCCATGCGCATATTTTTGGTAGCTTGGGTACAATAGCAAAATGGCCCACTTGTCAGCGAGTGGGTCGAGTGGCCCACTTGTTAGTGAGGTGTGTGCTTGATACTTGACTAGTTTGATATATTCAAAAAGGTTGGCATAGAGTGGAAGACTAATAGCCCCGTCCTAGCCCAGTGGTAGAAACATAGTGAAACAAGCGCACGGTCGTGGGTTCGAGTCCCCGCTGGCGCATATTTTTTTGCTCACAATGAAATGGGTTCAGTTGAAGCAAAATTCAGTTAAAATAGCATCTTCAGTTCTGACCAAAATTCAGTTAAAATAGCATCTACAAGACAACATTCTGACCAAAACAACTACAAGATGATCACAACAACTACTAAATGATCACAACAACTACAAGACAACATTCTGACCAAAACTTGAACTAAAGATGTTCAAAAAATCTTTTGTATGATCATTTTGCAATCTTTCGCATTACAAGACAACATTTTGACAGCAAGCATAACAGCTACAATAACATCTCAATTCAGTTCAAAACAGCAAGCATAACATCTCAATTTTGTTGCTGGAATCTTAAAGCACTGTGAATCAGGATAACTACATCACTATTGCTACAACCATCAGGATCATCATTTTGCTACAACCATCAGGATCATCATCTTGCTACAACCATCAGGATCATCATTTTGCTCCTAGAATCTTCAAGGATTTTTCTACCTGGAGAGAAGATTGATCACATCAGGTCACCAGTCCCATAGATACCAAAACAAAGAACATTAAGTAATAGTATTTACCTTTGCTAGTCCATTCGCTACTCATCCTCGTCGATACAAAAACAAGGGACTCTATGCCCACTCCTGTTTTCCTCATCATCACTACAATATTGCAGCATAGTATGATCAGTCCGGTTTTCCTCATCCTCGCTCTCATGTCCATCGGCTACCACCTTTCTTCTTTTCTTGATGCCTTCAACTATTGCAGCACCAACGATCACACGTTCCCGGTCCCTTCACACTCTGCTTTGCACCGGAACTTCCATAGAGTCAACATCAGCTTGCAACGGAACTTCCATAGGTTATCATCTTGGTATGTTAGTCCACCATCACCGGGGCCCTTTTCCACTTATGTTTCAGTCACACTCCACAAGTGTCTGTGCTCAAAGTTTTGCACAACTCGCCATTTTCCGTGCAAAAGAGTGTCTGGTAGATAAAACACCATTGTTGTTTGTGTTGTTAGAATAAAGGGATCACTCTTATACCAGCACCTTGCAGTGTTGATGCTTTTGAAGTGGCCATCATATTTGACAAAAGAGTCTCTCTTCTTCTTGCTACCAAGATCAAACCAGTCACAGTGAAATAAGACAACCGAGCGAAGGATGCCTCCACTAGAGTTGTACTGAAACTCTACGATGCTTCTCAACTGACCATAGAAGTCAATGATCTCACGATCATGTGACCCCTCAGTGACGATTCCACTATTCTGTGTCTTCCTTTTTTCCTCGCGGTCAACGGTGTGGTACCGGACACCGTCAACAATGCATGCTGAATACACTCTCACTCGCTTATCCGGTAAGCATGCCAAAGCAAATAGATCATCACTGACCTTCTTCTCCTCATGCAACTTTGCAATCTACACAAATAAACCATTTAGCAAACAATGGTATTTAACAATTGGTGAATAACATAGAAAACATAAAACATGTGGCTAAAGATCTCACATGATTCTTAAACCACTTAGCAAACCCCTTGGCAACCCTTTTATCCACATGGATATTGCTTTCTTCCTAATTTAACTCTTCCTTGCATTTCCTGCAATGCCAACAAAACATGTGAATTAAAACATTAGGCTGCTGCCAACCCAAGCAAAAAAATATAATGAGTGCACCAGATATAATGTACTCGATATATTGTAGAACCTCGGCACAATTGCTGAGCACAAACCAAACCATCTTGTCATACTCATCACCAGCCCCCAAGTATTGTGAGGCTCCAAGAAAGTTCACACCATGGTTGAAAACAGAGACATCACCACTTTGCGAATCAGACAGCTCTCTATTTCTACCCGGCCGGTTCCATCTTGTTTCCACATCGCCAAAGTATCTAGAGCAAAAAGTCAAGCACTCGTCAATGACATATGCTTCAGCAATAGAACCTTCAAGTCTTGCCATGTTTCACACATAACGCTTACAAGTAAGCAGCCTTCTTTCGATTGGGTACATCCAACCGTATTGCACAGGGCCTCTAAGAATTGCCTCTTTTGGTAAGTGCACCACCAAATGGACCATCACGGTGAAGAAAGCTGGAGGGAAAATCTTCTCGAGCTTGCAAAGAATAATTAGGATTTCTTTTTCAAGTCTTTCCAGGATAGTTAACTTGAGTGTTTTGCAGCACAGTTCTCTAAAGAAATTTCCCAGCTCAGCAACCGCTTCATATATATCCTTGTCCATGATTCCTCGGAGGCCCGCCGGTAAAATCCTTTGGAGGAGGATGTGACAATCATGGGTTTTCAGTACTGAAAGCTTGAATCCATCAGATGTAACAAACTTTGCTAGGTTAGCAGCATAACCATCTGGAAATTTCACCGCTCTTAGGAATTCATAGAATGCAAGCTTTTGTTCTTTACTCATTGTATACCATGCTCGTGGCATTTCAAATGAATCTTCATCTTCATTGTGTTGTAGATGCAAATCTTCTCTTATGCCCATGTCCTCCAATCAAGCCTAGAACTAACCATGTCCTTTGTCTTCCCTTCAATGTTCAGAAACGTCCCTAGCAGATTCTCGCATGTTTTTCTCAATGTGCATTACATCGAGATTATGCCTTAATTTCAGATCTGCCCAGTATGGCAGGTCCCACAAACAAGACCTCCGGTCCCAACATTGACCTTCCTCATGCTTTCTTTTCTTCGCCAGCTTTCCTAGTCTCACATCTTTCACCTTTTCAGGTTGCTGCTCCAGCTCTTCTTTAGTGAATTCATCTGGCTTGTCACGGGTTTAATTCTCACCATTAAAATCTTTGCTTCTTCTCCATCGATGGTTTTGGGGAAGAAAGCGGAGGTGCCCAATATAGCAGATCTTGCTCCTTATTCTCTTTGAGAAAGGGTCTTTGTCACAATGGACACAAGCTTGATAACCCGCTGTGATCCTCCCAGACAGAGTGTGCAGAGCCTGGAAATCATGGATGGACCATATGGTTGCAGCACATAGATTGAACTTTTCTTCCGGACTCAAGGCATCGTATGTAGGTAGACCAGTCCAGAGCTGGAGCAGTTCTTCTACGAGGGGCTCCATAAAGACATCAAAATCCTTTCCTGGAGACTCTGGACCCGGGATAAGCAATGACATCATGAAGTTGGACTGATCCATCCATGCCCATGGTGGCAGGTTGTACGGCACCACAAAAACTGGCCACATGCTATAAGACGTGCTCATGTTCCCAAACGGATTAAACCCATCTGTGGCAATGCGAAGTTTTATGTTCCTTGGATCTGCAGAAAAATCTAAATGTATACGGTCAAACTCTTTCCATGCCGCTCCATCCGCTGGATGGCTCAGCTCATTGTCCACAGGTTGCCGCTTCAGCTTGTGCCACTGTACCTCATGCAATGATTTCTTCGAGATGAACATCCGCTGCAGCCTTGGTATCAACGGAAAGTGCCTCAGTACCTTCTCTGGTATTGACTTCTTCCCATCAGCATCTTTCCACCTAGATGCATTGCATTTTGGACAGTTGTCATGCTTTGCTAAATCCTTCCGAAACAAGACACAGTTATTTGGGAACACATGTATTGACACATAACCTAACCCCAGCCTGCGGATTATGCTCAATGCTTCATCATAAGATCTGGGAACACAACTATCATGGAATTGCAAGCTCAAAAGACGGAGTATTGCGTTGAATGCGGCATTGCTTATCTGGTAGAAAGACTTTATGTGGAGTAACTTCACGGTGAAGGTAAATCTTGAAAATTTACCCCCTTCATGAGCTGCGTGCTTCGCCTCCTCTAACACCTCAGCAAACAACGACTTCTGTCCATCAGCATGATCTTCAGCATCGTACAAATCCTTCAATAGGTCAGGAATCCTAACATCTTCATGCCTATCCTCTTCCTCCAAAACAACATTATCTCGCAAAACCTTTTCCATGAAATCAATGCCAGCATCACCACCACCCATCATATGAGGGGCCTCTGTATCAGCTTCAAAATGTTGAGGTTGACTGTCTAAAGGTTCTCCATGATATATCCATCTATCATATGTGCTGGACATCCCATTAAGAAGCAGATGAGCTTCCACTCTTCCTTGAGCCATTCTTGGACGGTTGAGGCATTCGCAGCATGGGCAAAGAATGTGAGCATCGTTGGCAAAATTTGCCCAAACAAATTCCATGAAATCATCAACTCCTTTCATATGTTCTTTCGAAAACTTTCTAACTCCTTCTCTAATCTAGCTTCTGTCCATCTGCCAAAGACAACAAATTGTTGCAACTTAGCAAATCAATTTAAGTGCATCAACATTAATTAATGAAAATGGATGGAAGTAATGGCACTCAACTTTATATGCTAACTCCCTAACCACAACATTCAGCTATTTCCAATTTCTCACTACTTTAGTCCAACTTGGTGGACAAAATAAATCAGCATTCAATATTTACTCATGGCATGAATCAGTCAAATGGATCAGGATCCTATTTACTCAGCATTCATTATTTACTCATGGACAAAATAAATTAGGAATTTAGAACAGAGAGCAACAGCAATTTCAGGATCATGTTTCACGGAAAGAACAACATCAATTTCATCAACGCAATTTACTCTTGGACAAAATAAAACAGAGAACTCTGTTCTATTGATAGCTGACAACATAATTCACCACTATGAATTGACTAAATTCCAATAGAATTCTTAATAATTTCATCAACAACAATTCTCCTAACAATTTCATCAACAGAAATTCTCTTCACAATCTCTAGCAAATTCATCAATGCCATTTCCAAGAGATTTTTCCAAGCTTACAACAAACCTACATAAAATCAGTGTGTGTGTGTGTGTGTGTGTGGAGATTCTCCTAACAGATCTACATCAAATGAATGACATCAACAGAGAGGAGAGGGGGAGAGGAGAGTGGGGAGGAGAGGAGTGCATACGTGGGCGAGGTCTGCTTGCGGTGGCGGCCAGTCCCCCATGCTCGGCGAGCCTCTCCTTGCGTGGGCGTCGTTCCTACACCCACCCCCACCACTGTAGGTAGCTCACGCCCCTACTGGTCGCTTTGGCAGCCAGCCCCGCCTCCACCCTCACCGGTTGCTTCCACTGCCGGCCCCGCCCCCGCCCCTGTCGATTTCCTGTCATGGACAAGGCGAGCGGCGAGGCCGTGGGCAAGGTCACCTGCGGCGAGGCCGTGGGCGAGGTCAACTGCGGCGAGTCCGTTCCTGCCCCTACCGCCGGTCGCCCCCGCCCTTGCTGGTCGCTTCGGCCGCCGGCCCCTCCCTCATCCGCCGACCACGCCCCTGCCCGCAGCCCACCGGCGCCTGGTCGGAAGACCTAGAAATTATTGGCTAAGTGTTGTCTCTGTCCAATCCTGGGAATAGGTCCCACTTGTCAATGACTTTGATTTGGCAAGATACAACCGCTGTTTTATATAATATACAGAGCCATTCTGCTAGATGGGCAGCAATCACTCTCTAGCCCAGTGGTAGCGAACAAGTTAAACAACGCGAGGTCGTGGGTTTGAGTCCCCCCTCGCGCATCGTTTTTACTAACAAATTTAGGGCTCAATCCCACCTGTCAAGTGGGTCCCTCCTGTAAACGAGCTCTCGTTGAATATACACATGTAAGTGAAAATGACAACTAAGCACTCCACATAGGCGAGACTGCTGAGGTGGCCGCCTAATCATACAACTGCATTAAAACTCAAGTGTAACGACCATTCATATTGGTCGTAATTTGCTAGAAATGAGGCACGAACCAGGGTTGTCTTCTTTACGACCATTTCCTCTAATGAAATTACGACCTTTCTGACCAGAATGGTCGTTATGGGTTAGGGTTTAGAGCCCCCTGAACAACTTTTGACCAATTGGTCTAAAATGGTCACAAATTTACGACCAATTCTTCCAGGGTCACTGACAGAAGGTCACTAGTTGACATATTTCTTGTAGTGGTCGCCCCGCACCATCTAGCGCAGCTGCCTCCTTGGTGAGGGCAGCGAGTTGCGCGCCTGCGTCAACATCCCAGGGCTCAACAGAGTCGCGTCTCAAGAGCTCTTCTCGCCGTCTCATGTTGGCCAGTGGAGGGCCCACCTCACAGCTACGTTTGCATGCCTTTCGATTTGCTGAATAGGGCTGTCGTACACCAGCACCACATGCGAGGCATCCTAGCAGTTCATGAGGCCAGCCACCAGGTGATCCTGTCGGAGATGGCGATGGATCCTCCCAAGCCTCCTGGACCTCTAGAGCCTGGCGAGGTTCAGGACCTGGGCGGCTCGTGAGGAGCGACTTCTGCAGCGCGTGTCTTCAGCTACCTCAACACTTCTTTAGCAACGGTGCCACGTGACATTTTTTGGTTTTTTCAGTTGGGGCACCCCTCGGGCTGCATCGTCCCTAAGCGCGTGGGTTCATCCCTGCGGTGTGTATCGTTCTTTGCACCTATCAGAACTAGATTTTCCCTCTTCCCTGAGTGCCTTATGATTATCACCTGCCTGTCCAGTGCCTCGTCACCCTTCGCGGCCTCCACGTGTTGCTCACCTGCCACTTGCTCATCCCGCAACGGGTCTACTATGCTGGCACGATGCTTGTGCTCGGGTTATCCCTACAACGCTGATAAACCTGAGAGATTGAGCTCTGGCTCGCGGCCTGCCCGCGCACTTCACCTCACCAGATCCTCAGTGCCTTCATATTCTTGCAGGACAGCAAGCGCCGTTATATATTACGTTCTCCTCTTTGGACTAACTCACTGGAACCTCTGGAGCCAGACTACGAGCGGCATCACCGCCACTCCCTTTTTCACGCAATTCATGTGCATGTTAAAGGGGGGCTCCTGAGGATCACGCCTTAGGGGCTCCTACTGGCTCTCGAGCCCTTACCCCCTGGCGTTGACCACAGCATCGCGACCTGGCATACTAGCGGCGGTTGAGCCTTGCTCGAGGGTCGGGACCTGAGAACGTAGAGCATCTAGATGAGCGAGAAAAAGGGGGTAAGCGTGAGATCTACCTAGAAGTGCCACCGCTAAGGCACAATCGTGCGCCGCGTAAGGGAATCACCGCAAGCTCGCCAAGATAAGTTACCCAGTGCATGGTAGCAGGAACCTCATGACCCCGTATTTTGACTCACACGATCTTGTTCGGGCAATGTTGTTATACTTTTCGGCCTTCAGGGAGCTGCTTGCACGCTAAAGGGGACCTCCTGAGCATCACGGCTCAGGGGATCTTACTAGACCACGGGCCGCTCACCTCCTGGCCTTGACCACGGCATCGCGTCCTGGCATACCAGCGACGACTGGAGCCTACCTAGGGACTGGGTCCTGTCAGTGTAGAGCACTAAGCTACCGTGAAAACAAAAAGGAACACCATGCCGAAGCAAGATACGTAATTCCGACATCAAACTAGGAAGGATAATATTTAAGCCAAAGCGTCACAATTTCTTACATACCCTCATGGAGCTCGTCATAATTCTGCACAGGGAATGCAAAGGAAGATCCGGGAGAACCCCGGCTGGAGGGCGTCACCGATGAGGCCGAACGGACGCTACTGCACTCCTGGCATGGAGAGAGCTCGGCGGCACGTAGCTATCGTCACTGGACTCTGGAGAGTGACTAGACTCAGGAGAGTCGCTAGACTCAGAAGAGTCGCTGGACTCCGGGTTATCGCCGTTGCTGCTGGAGGAGCCACTAGCAAGGCCAAGGGCAAGTTCAGCATCCGCGCCCGCGCCGCGTGGATCGCCTCTTCCGGAGCAGCACTCCAGGTGTCGGCCGTCTTTGTCGAAGACCTTGAAGAAAAGCGTAGAGGCCCCGTCATACTTGAAGTGGATGGAAAGGGCCCCGTCCGGATAGCAGGCACGGGCGATCTCGCCCCATCCTCGAGTCATGAAGACGTCGTCTGGGGGGACGACCTCGACCTTCGCCTCTGTGGCTTGGCTATAGCACCTGGCATGTTGCAGCCACAACTCGAGAAGCCCCCTCACCCGCATCTCCTCAACGAAGGACCTCGGGAACCGGATCCACGTGCACGGTGGCATTGCCACCCACACCACGACCTCGCACGATGTGCCTTCAGCGTGGATTCGCGGGCCAGCTGGTCGTGCCGCCACAGCCCGTCCCTCATGATCCTGGCCCGGGCGGCACTGAGTGGTGCCCTCTTGCCCAGGGTTCTGCGCGCGAGCGTACATGGGGATTGGGAAGCCAGGAGGAGGCCGCTCGTACCAAGGCCGCGTTACATCCTGACCCTCGCCAGCATTGCGAGAGCGACCGAGCCTTTTCTTCAGCGGGAGAAGCCCGGGCCCCTCCTTCTCCACCGCGGAAAACCTCCTGATTGGCGCCATGGATGCTACGGCAAGACGGCGAGACAAAGAAGAAAAAGGAGCAAGGAGCAAGAAGACGAAGATGAGCGAGGGGGGCTCCACCCCTCTCCCCATTTATGGCCAGAGGGAAGCCAACCGCCGGGCTCCACGACCCCTGGTAATGATGAACTTTCTTCATGCAACATGCTCTAATCAAGTCGAATGGTAGCCGAAGCAATGTGGGGAAGCGGAGACGCCCACGTCCCATCAAGTGCCATGCGTCGATCGAGGCCGCAGGCGATTAGGGCCTGTGGTGCTCCGCCCTTGCCCCTTGGCTTCGCCTCCAAGCCAAGTCCGAGCGCACCTTGGGCCCAGGGGCTACTGTTGGCGTTCTGGGAATGGGGGTACCCAGACTTGCCTACCTACGGCCCACGGCGTGGCTCCACCAACGGCCTGGTATGGCACACCTTCATCACCAGCAACACAAGACCCCCGCGAGGGGCCAAGCCTCACGAGGCAGACGACACCAAGACCTCCAGAAGGAGCGGCCTCCTCAGGCTGGCTCCTGAGCAGCGAAGATCTATATGCAAGCCTCCACCTCGTGAGGTTTAGATGATGCAAGCCATGACGACCAAGGCTAGGCGGGCGCCAGTGAGCACAGTACAACAGTTTCCTCTTTGGTGCTAAGTAGGCAAGCGCATGCGCGGAGTCCCGAGGAAACGGCCAAAGGTTTCCATTTCCATGCAACAAGACCAAGACTGCCAGGACGGAGGTCATCAACGAGCCCACCATGCATTGTTGAGGAAATAGTTAACTGGTAACTGCTCGGTTGGCTGGCGAGTAGGGGATTAATAGGCTAATCGGCAAGTTAATCGTCCATTTAATCAATTAATCAGACAATTTATTAGTTTATCGGTGACCCTATGAGTAGGGATTAATCGGCAAGTTAACTGGTTAATCGGATGAATTCTTGAACAGGTCCACCATGGCGTCATGACCAGAAGCTTTTTGTAGGCAAAGACCATCTTTCATCATGATAAGATGGACCAGTTGTCTCCCGTCGAATTTGGCCGTTGTGGGATCCCTTGCCGCCTATATTTTGGGGGAAGAGGACCAAGGCCACTATAAGAATAGCCTAGCCACCACCATACAAGGGGAGGGATCATTTGGAACATCCTTTCCCTCACCAGCTCACGAACACACCTCCTGAGGTTGTTCTTCCACTGTACTTTTCATGCTCAACCCACCTCAAGGGTAATCCACCACAAAGCAGGAGTAGGGTTTTACACTGCAAGGTGGCCCGAACCTGGGTAAACTTCCTTATCACGTTTCCTTCCAGTTCATCGAGCTAGGCCATGAGAGCGACGAGTAGGCAGACTAGGGAGGTTAAGCTCTTCACACGCACCCCAGAGTTCGAATCTACACAGGGTCTGCGGAGCCCAGAATCCGACATTACCTTATCACAAAATATTTGTTAATGATAATTTCAGTGCTTGCAGAGAATACATAGCTGAAAACCGCGTGTCGTTTTCTTCTGCTCCTCGTTGGGTTCGACACTCTTACTGATCGAAAGGACTACGATAGATCCCCTATACTTGTGGGTCATCAAGACTCTTTTCTGGGGCTGTTGCCGGGGAGTGAAGCGCCTTTGGTAAGGAAACATTTATATAGTGTGCTGAAATTTACTGCCACTTGTTACTATGGAAAATAATCCTTTGAGGGGCTTGTTTGGGGTATCTTCACCTCGACCGGAAGAGCAAAGAGTTGCTCCCCAATCTACTACACCTACAGAAAATATTTATTATGAAATTCCTTTCGGTATGATAGATAAACTGCTAGCTAATCCTTATGCAAGAGATGGAACATTACATCCTGATCTGCACATAATCTATGTGGATGAAGTTTGTGGATTATTTAAGCTTGCAGGTATGCCTGAGGATGTTGTCAATAAGAAGGTCTTCCCTTTAGCCTTGAAGATAAAGGCATTGACATGGTATAGGCTATGTGATGATATTGGATCACGGAACTACAACCGATTGAAATTGGAATTGCATAAGAAGTTTTATCCTATGCATCTGCTTCATCGTGATCGGAATTATATATATAATTTTTGGCCTCGTGAAGGAGAAAGTATCGCTCAAGCTTGGGGGAGGCTTAAGTCAATGTTATATTAATGCCCCAATCATGAGCTCTCAAGAGAAATTATTATTCAAAAAATTTATGATCAGCTTTCTCATGATGATCGATCCATGCTCGATAGTTCTTGTACTGGTTCCTATATGAAGAAGGATATTGAATTCAAATGGGATTTATTGGAAAGAATTAAACGCAACTCTGAAGATTGGGAACTAGACGAAGGCAAGGAGTCAGATATGAACCTTAAGTTTGATTGTGTTAAATCTTTTATTGATACCAATGATTTTCGTGACTTTAGCACTAAATATGGACTTGACTCTGAGATAGTAGCTTCTTTCTGTGAATATTTTGCTACTCATGTTGATCTCCCTAAGGAGAAGTGGTTTAAATATCATCCTCCCATTGAAGTGAAAGTAGTAGAACCCATTAAAGTTGAAGAAGAAACTATTACTTACAATGTTGATCCTATTGTTCCTACAGCTTATATTGTGTAACCAACTTTCTCTATTAGAATAAAGGATCATGCTAAAGCTTCAAATGTGGTCCGTAAGAGCTATACTAGAACACCTACACCCCCTGAGAAAATTAAAGTTGAACCTAGTGTTGCTATGTTTAAAGATCTCTTGGTTGATAATATTGAAGGGCATGTTATTTATTTCTGTGATAAAGCTGCTAGAATTCCTAAACTTGATGCTTAAGATAAACATAGACATGTGGTTGGCATGCCTGTTGTTTCTCTTAAAATTGGGAGATCATTGTTATCATGGCTTATGTGATGTGGGTGCTAGTGTGAGTGCAATTCCTTATTCCTTATATAAAGAAATTATGAATGATATTGCACCTGCTGAGATAGAAGATATTGATGTTACCATTAAGCTTGCCAATAGAGATACTATATCACCAATTGGGATTGTTAGAGATGTTGAAGTCTTATGTGGGAAAATTAAATTCTACTTATTTTCTTGTTCTTGCTTCCCCACAAGATAATTTTTGACCCGTACTATTTGGTAGACCTTTCTTGAATATTGTTAATGCTAAGATAGACTGCGAGAAAGATATTGTTACTGTTGGTTTAGGGTATATATCTCATGATTTTAATTTCTCTAAATTTTGTAGACAACCCCATTGTCAGATTTCGGGTTCCGACAAAAACCCTTGAGGTTCGAACACTGAGGTGCGCATGAAGATCTCTTCCCCTCTAGCTCTCCCTCACCACAATATCAAGGCTTAGCTTGTCGAACCCGCAGAACAAAGGGACACCAAGATTTATACTGGTTTGGGCCACCGATGTGGTGTAATACCCTACTCCAGTGTGGTATGGTGGTTTGCCTCTAGGGCTGATGATGAACAGTTACAAGGGAAGAACATCCTCCTGAGGAGAGGTGTTCTTGTGCTTAGTGAGCTTGTCTGGTGGCCTTGGTGGAATGGATCCAGTCCAAGATGAGATGCCTCCCTATGGTGGTGGCTAGTCCTATTTATAATGGCCTGGGTACTCTTCCCAAATATTAGGCGGGAAGGGATCCCACAACGGCCAGTTTGAAGGGGGCCAGCTAGTACAAGCTATCCTGACAAAAGATGGTCTTTGCCTCCTAAAGGCTCTGGTGGTGACGTCGTCCTGGGCTCCACGGTGACCTCCATCCTGCCGTCTTGCTGGCCTTGGTCTCGTTGCACCGATATGGAAACCTTTTCTAGACACCTCGAGACTCCACGCCTGCGCTTGCTTCTTTAGAACCAAAGGGGAAACAATGACACTACGTGTGCTGGCGCCCGCCTGGTGCCCGCCTCGCCTTAGTCATCATGGCTTGCGTCACAGGAACCTCGCGAGGTGCTCCTTGCCTTGATCTCTCTGCCCCTCGCGAGCCAGCCTTGTGAGGCCACCCATGATGGGGTCTTGCATCGTCCGCCTCGCGAGGCTTAGCCCCTCGTGAGGGTCTTGAGTGTTTGCTAGTGAAGATGGGTCGTACAGGGCCACTGGTGGAGCCACACCGTGGGCCGTGGGCAGGCAAGACTGGGACCCCCATTCCCAGGACACCGACAGTAGCCACCAGGCCCAAGGCGCGCTAGGACTTGGCTTCAAGGCGAAGCCAAGGGGAAAGTGCGAAGCACCACAGGCCCGAACAGCCCGCGGCCTCGTTTGACGCGTGGCGGTTGATTGGACGTGGGCGTCTCCGCTTCCCAAGGCATCCTTGATATCCGCCTGGCTAGGCGGCCACCGGGACTTACACGGTTATCCCCCCATTGCTGGTGACGCGCCCTTCCAACTCTCTTGCCTTTCCGAAACAATAACCTCCTCTTCCAATCTGTCCCAAGCTCGGCCCTCCTTGCTGCCATGGCGCCCCGACGAACGGAGAATGAAAAGAAGAAGCCTCCATCTTCAACCGGGCCGCCCCCAGCCGTTGAACCCGCCGTTGGCCGGTCACTGGTGCTCAACCAGGAAGCCATGGACAAGGTCCGCCTTGCGCTCGCTGCTGACTTCATCGAATGGGGGAGGATGGCGGCCTGGCCCGCATCGCGCGCCTCCATCGACAGGGCAGCCACCGAGGTTCCATTCCTCATCGACGCCCTGTGGGCTGGCCTGGTTCCTCCTTTCTATGCCTTCTTCAACACCGTGCTCTCCCACTATCAGATCCATATGTTGCACCTGGATCCCTAATCAGTCTCCCTTCTTGCCGTCTTCGCTTTCGTCTGCGAGGCCATGGTGGGCATTCATCCTTCTGTGGCCCTACTGTGCCATTTCTTTTCGCTACACCTGACTACACCGCGACAGTGCTCGGGATGCTTGAGTTTCTAGGTCATGGCTACGACGGCTGGCTCGGGGATCGATTTTGAGCTTCCATCATCCTCAAGCGAGTTTTAGGAGCGGTGGGTGTATGTGGACATCGGTGTGCTCAGCCCCTTGTTGTCGCCCCCCTCGGCGCCCGCCGTTCCCAGCTCCGACTGGGGCCACGAGAAGCTCGCTGACCCCCGCCTTGCCTTCGTCTGGCTCCGGTTGAAGAGTGTCGGTGTCAAAACCAGCGGATCTCGGGTAGGTGGTCCCGAACTGTGCGTCTAGGCCGGATGGTAATAGGAGACGAGGGACACAATGTTTTACCCAGGTTCGGGCCCTCTTGATGGAGGTAAAACCCTACTTCCTGCTTGATTAATATTGATGATATGGGTAGTAATAGAGTAGATCTACCACGAGATCGGAGAGGCTAAACCCTAGAAGCTAGCCTATGGTATGATTGTATGTTGTCCTACGGACTAAAACCCTCTGGTTTATATAGACACCGGAGGGGGCTAGAGTTACACAAGGTAGGTTACAAAGGAGGAGATATGCATATCCGTATTGTCTAGCTTGCCTTCCACGCCAAGTAGAGTCCCACCCGGACATGAGACGAAGTCTTCAATCTTGTATCTTCATAGTCCAACAGTCCGGCCAAAGAATATAATCCGGCTGTCCGGAGACCCCCTAATCCTTCCTGATGGCGACGGCACAGCGGAACTCTCAATGAAAGCACCAATGTCAGTGTCAAAACCGGTGGATCTCGGGTAGGGGGTCCCGAATTGTGCGTCTAGGCCGGATGGTAACAGGAGACGAGGGACACAATGTTTTACCTAGGTTCGGGCCCTCTTGATGGAGGTAAAACCCTACGTCCTGCTTGATTAATATTGATTCCATGAGTACCTTGGTGAGTCAAAAGCCGTCCACTATTGGGCTGAGGACCAATGCGGCTAGTGCTCGGGCTGTTCGGAATTTAGGTTCGTCACTAGCATTAAAAGTAATAGCCGTGTCATTACATGGGTTTATTGTTGCCACGTGGTAGACCTCGGCAAGGCTGCGGAGTGTTCGTTTTCACATATTATTTGATGCGGAAGTCTCAAAGACTGTTAATACCGTACTGGTATCCCTGGGCTGGTGCTCTGTGGCTTCTGGATTTAGAAGATCTTTGCCACTTTTGGCCACCTGCCGGAGTATCCAGCATGCTCTAAGGCTATGAGTTGGTGTGGCACCCTCTGCGCTGTGAATTTTACAGGGTCCATTGATCCATCCCTCCAGTACAGTTCCATGCTCTGTAGAGGGTTTTTTTATTTTTGGTGTTTAACCCGGGTGTCTGGCGATAATACACCCTTTTATTTCGGACTGGGTTTGTATTCAGCGCCGGATTATCCCAAAATTTTATTTCGGTTTTCCAGGCGCTTTCCATCGCACAGTACTTTCGTACTATGGGCGCCAAGTCGGCAAAGCGTGTAATTTCGTGGCGACTTATGGCGTTGAGGATTCCCTTGTCCGTGCAATTATTGCAGAAGAATGAAATTGCGTCTTCCTCGCGGCAGTCCTTTATCCTGTTCATGACCAGGAAGAATCTGGCCCAGTAATGGTGTACTGTTTCTTCGGGCTCTTGCCTAATTTGGGATATATCGCTTATGTTAGGGTGGGTGGGTGGAATTGAATCCGAATCCTCACCCAATCTGAGACTCAGGGGCCAAGGAGTTTCCAAACTTGGAAGTTTGGATTCTTGGATGTTTCCCAATGAATCTAGCCCGCTGCCTGACTCTAGGTTCAGGTCTTGAGTGACGTCCTCCCCTCCGCGGGTATCCGGCTTGGAGGGATCGGGAATCCGGACATAGCTAGTCCTTAAGATAGACGAAGGGTTGCCGCATTGTTCCTCCACCACTTCAACGTGATGGGTGACGTGGGGAGAGTTGATCTCTCTCAGATCGGGTTTAGGCCCAATCTGATTGTAGTCTGTAGCGACTCCCAGGGCGGCGATGCGATCCAAGAGCTCGTTTAGGGAAGAGAGCTCCATTGGATCTAACTGCTCGGCGAGTTCCGAGTTGACATGAAGATTGCTTTTGATGACCCCAAAAGTCATCGTCGGTGTAGTGGCCGAACAGGCGGTCATAAGAAAACCACCTAGCCGTAGAGTTTGGCCGACAGCCAAAGCTCCCTTAGCAACAGTGCCGTCTTTAAAGATGGGATGAGGCATCCTTCCAGATGGCGACGGCACAGTGGAACTCTCAATGAAAGCACCAATGTTGGTGTCAAAACCGGCGGATCTCGGGTAGGGGGTCCCGAACTGTGCGTCTAGGCCGGATAGAAACATGAGACGAGGGACACAATGTTTTACCCAGGTTCGGGCCCTCTTGATGAAGGTAAAACCCTACGTCCTGCTTGATTAATATTGATGATATGGGTAGTACAAGAGTAGATCTACCACGATATCGGAGAGGCTAAACCCTAGAAGCTAGCCTATGGTAGTCAATGGTAGTCTAGGGGCTGAGGATGATTGTATGTTGTCCTACGGACTAAAACCCTCCGGTTTATATAGACACCGAAGGGGGCCAGGGCTACACAAGGTCGGTTACAAAGGAGGAGATAAGCATATCCGTATTGTCTAGCTTGCCTTCCATGCCAAGTAGAGTCCCACCCGGACACGAGACGAAGTCTTCAATCTAGTATCTCATAGTCCAACAGTCTGGCCAAAGAATATAATCCGGCTGTCCGGAGACCCCCTAATCCAGGACTCCCTCAAAGAGGTTGAAGGATCTCGGTGTGACTGCGCCCATGGTGATGAAGGAGTTCCTCTGACGCCGCATCGCCCCTCTCCAGCGCCATTCCCGGCTGATATGGGCCCTGTCCGGCGGCCAGTATCGCATGAGGCTTCAGGAGTCGGGGCTTCAGCTCGAGGAGCGAAGAACAGTGTTCGAGGTCTTAACAGGCGACCCCTCGCTAGCTGACATGCCGCAGGAGGGCTGTCTCTTGTACTGCTCCTCAAACAGGGTGGAGTTTGCGGGGCAGATGCCCCCCTTTGACGAATGGGGGATGTGTCCACTTGGCCTTGAAGGGCCATGCGAGAACCCTGTCTCTGTGGTCCCCCTCCCTGTCGCCAGCATCGAACTTGCCCCAAGAGTGGACGCAGGGGGGCGAGCACCGCTGGAAGCCAGAGGCGCGGGTGCTGAGGCGTTGACGCCGCTCGGGGCTCCCGACGTGCCACCTCCGGGAGCCCGTGACTCTTGCCTGGGGGTGGCACCTGAGGGGGCGACGCAATCTGCTGCTCCTGAGGTTGAAGCTTCCGAGGTCTTGGCGGGCCATCATGAGGCGGTGCCCGAGGGCTCTCCTCAGCCCAGCACTCCCGAGGCCGTCTCCTCGAGAGCGTCACCAACCGTGCCCCGCGCTGGTTGCCACGTCCAATGCTTCGGGCGGCTCCGTCTGGACTTCGATGTGCTTCACAAGAGGAGAGGGCCCCCAACTACAGCAGTGATGCCTTTCGGCCGTTGAACTAGAGGAAGTATATCGCCATAGATGAGTGAGTAGCTTATCTTGGTAATTTCTAAAGTGCTGCTTCTCCTCCTGACTGTGGCTCCTCAGGGTCCCTTCTGCTAAGGCTGCAAAATCTCCTAGGAAGCAACCTTCTCGTGCCTCGAATTCCCCGGTGGCCTTGAGCGCCCCAAGCCAGCATGCCGCATCCGGCGCGAGGTTGACTAGACAGGCAAACAAGTTAGCTTGGCGCCTTGAGCCCGCGCCTTCGCCGCCTCTCCTTCGTGGCCTCGCCTCGATAATGACAAGTGTGCCAAGGGCTCCTCCTCTGGTTATGGACGATGGCTGGATGACTTTGATCCTGGCTTCTTCTTCAAGCAGCGGCCCTCAAGCCATCCGGGCCCCTGATGAAGCCCGGATGGTGACCCGGGAGGCGCCAGCCCATAGCCCCCTGCTGGAGGGGGGCGAGCCGCTTCAGATCCCGTTGGCCACCCCCGCTGCGGGGGACGGGCCTGGTTGCGTGCTTAAGCTTGCGCACGGGCGGAGTGTCGCCCGCGACGAGATCTTTCAAGAGGCAATGGGCGCGATGAGCCGACTCGGCAGAGAACTCGCGGATGTCGACACTCACCTTGAAGCCGAAGGCCTCCGACTGGCAGAGGAGTGGCATCGCCTGAAGGTGGCTATCAACCTCGGGCGCCTCCAGCGCAAGCATGCCGATGCGGAGGCTGAGGCATCCCTGGCAACCTCGCGAGAGGCGAGTGCCCGGGCCTTGGAGGAGGCCAGGGAGGCAGACAATCGCCGCGCAGCCACCGTGGAGCGTATGCGGGAGCTCCAGGCCTTGAACGCCTCCCTGGAGCAGCAGGTGGAGGCGTGCAGAGTTGCCCTGGCATCGATGAACGGCGCCCCGACCAACAAGGAGGAGATCTTGAGGCACGAGGAAGCACTTTTGCTGCATGCCACAGAGCGTAGCCTCAAGCTCGAGTGGTTGGAGACGTGGGAGCGCCAAGTCGCCCAACCATAGGATGCTATCGTCGCGCGCGAGGCCAGGGCCCAGGAGGAGGTCGACCGCAGGGTGGCCGAGGCTCGCGCGGATCTTGCCGGCCGGTACGACCTGAAGTTGAAGCTCGTGGAGGACGAAGGTGTGGGCTGCTGCCCTCAGTTCAGGACTGGCTGAGGCGGAACAGCGCGAGAAAGCCACCACAGCTGCCCTGGTCTTGGTGCAGGCCGAGCTGCTCTCTCTTCGGCAGCGAGTTGTCAGCACCGAGTCCTTCACGCAGCAGAGCAGGGAGGAGGCACTTCACCGGCAGACGCTACTGCGCGAGCACGCTCCCATGCTTTGGGACCTCCGGACGAAGGCCAACCGGGCGCTTGGTACCATCTGTGATGAGCACGCCCCTCATCCCCACGCCAAGGATTACGCCAGCCATCTTTGCTTCTTCGCTGATGATGTGACGTGCCTAGAGAGCCATGCTGAGAGGGCTTGCGAGCTCATGGACGAAAAGAGCCGAGGCCTTCTCGGGCACGCATTCTCCTGCGTCTTCAGCCATCTCCTGAACACCAATCCTGACTTTGACTTTGCAGCCGCCATTGCCCCAGTGCCCACGGTCGTCCGAGACCACCTCGCACACTGGGTGGACGACAATGTGAATGCTCTGGTTAGGGACTTTGCTTCTGATGACGACGCGGTGGTGGTCGCGGCGGATGAGGGCGACGTGGTTGATGGCAGCGTGGCTGATGGCGGTGCGGCTGACGGCGATGGAGACAGTGACAGCGACGACACTAGTAGCCTGCCCGGGAGTGATTCAGGGGACGAGACGAGCGATATGTCCGGCTGAGCCCTCATGTTACCATCCGCCTTAGACGCATAGTTCGGAACCCCCTACCCGAGATCCGCCGGTTTTGACACCGACATTGGTGCTTTCATTGAGAGTTCCGCTGTGTGTTCGTCAAAAGGTTGATGGCTCGCCTGCACATCAACTGCGACTTCGGCATCTTCGTCACCAGCTCGACTGGTCACCTTGGTTCGACCAAGGATTGCGCCCTACCTCCGGTCGTCATGTTCGGATGAGGGCCTTTATAAACATCAACTCCGGTTTCTATCAGGATCATGGAGGAATCATGCAGGGAGCCCGGGGGCTCAACGTCAACATTGCCCTCGGGCGACCGTGCTGTTTTTCTGGGCAGCAAACTTGTGTCCTCCGCCACCGCCTCCTCAAGTGTCTTTTCAACGATTGCTTCAGTGTAATTATGCGGAATTGAGTCTACAACAACCATGGAAAATTTTGTCGAGTTCCGATGGAGGAATCTCTGGCAATCCACGATATACCGGAGCCCTCTCAAATCTGGACGGGAATCTGGACGAGTTTAGGGCTTGGTGTCCAGCTTCTAGCTCGGACGTCCTTTGGAAAATCCAACCGTTGACCGGCTGTGGAATTCCTGTATCTATCACCTCTCAAAATTTCAGCTCGATCCGACCGTTCAAACTCCGGGAACCTTCCGATTAGTGCATCACTTTTCGGATATGTTTTCTGCGCGAAAACGAATCCGACCCGAGTTCGTCTTTTTTATGAACGGGATTTCGGACATCCCTTTTGAAGGAAGTTTTGTATGGGGTATTGTGTTTTGTTCCCGAACACATCCCACCAACTTTAAGATCTTTTGAACATGATCTTCAACATCATGCTGGTGTCAAACCAGTCCGCCAATATTACTCCACGGCTGCCGACCTGCGCTAGACACGTCGCCACTTTGTTGAGCCGAGGTCAACTTCTTCACATCATCATCTCGGCAAGCCGAACAAGAGTCCGGGATCGCAAAGGATAAATCATCACCAACATCGCCGCCCCACGGATTACACGGAGCGGGCATACCGGCATCGCCGCACGGTCGCTTCTTCAAGCCGGCATCGACCACGTCACGAGCTACATCGGCAGGGCCGCACTATTGCTTCTTCAAGCTAGTGTCCATCATGCCGACCTACTTCGACTCATCAGCTGACATCGAGGCTTCGACATCGCAGCTGGCTCGGGGGCTTCGCCATCTCTTCATCAACCTACTCCGGACACTTCGACGTCACTAGCCGACCAGCTCCATCATGTTAGCTGGACCGAGGGCATTGCCTCGGCGAGCCAACCTTTGCTAGCATTGCCATGCCATCGTTTTATTGCCCATTAGACAATGGGTGTGCGGATCGAGTCCCAATTTTGCGAATCACCGTCCTTCAGATTGCTACAACAAATAAATCAGGTGCTATTAATCCCACTATTTTTTGCTTGTTTGGGTTCATTTTTCTCAAGGAATTATTACTCTGGCTTGTCCATCATATGTACATAGGTCTATCAAATGGTGGCCACATTAACGACGGTCGCATGGTGGTTTGGTCAGTCTCCGTACATAGTCCGGCGAATGCCGCATCCGAAACTCGGACTGACCTGTGAATTCAGGCTTGCCACGCCTTTACCGCATCACGCTGACGCCCTGCATCGACATTGACTTTGGTGCCAGGCCATATTTCTTTTATTACTCACTTTGCATAAATTATTTATTATGCAACACTTTTTTATTATCATTATTATTATTATCTCCGGTTTGCACTTTTTTTGTGCACAGGAAAATGATCCGGGTTGGGCAGTATCGTCAAGTCGGCGTACTGACATACCACGCCACCTCGGCTATATGGGGGGCTTCGTCAACACTTCATTACTCCATGCCGAGGACTTCGGCATCACTCTGCCGGCCTGGATTGACTGTGCTATGTCACCACTTCGGCGTGTCGAGCTCTCCGCTCCACCACATCAGGACCGGCTTGGGGGATGGAACCTCGTCCCGCATCAAGCTCGGACCGCGTCATCAATGCCGAACACATTAACCAGCTAAATCACTTTCATGCTCAAAGTTTTAATTTTTAACTTGTGTTCGGTTCGACCAAGCATTATACTTTTTTGGAAAAAAGTTGCATGTAAAAAATCTCCTTGTCAAAACTTTGTTTGTGACATCCAAATTCAAATACCCCGTTTATTTGGAGGCTCCCTTGATGGAGCTTTTCCTCTTGCATATGATTATACTTGTACGGCTTCATTCCTTGTTCATGTATTACGCCACAATATGCACCATATTGACATAAGCGATTTGCAACCTGGGTTGCCTGGCTCCTGTGCTTACCCCTACGTTCCTGATTGTTCGGCTAGGGAGTAAAGGGAGCACCTCTGTGATTGTCATGACTGGGTCATCCGAGCTCTGACCTCAGACTGGGTGAAGCCGAAAGCCAGCGCTCTTATTGTTTTCAATCATGGTCGACACACAACGGAACTCATGAGTACAAAAAATCTATTGCACAAGTCTCATAGTAATAATGAGCACCGAAGAAAGGTATCGGTGGGGGTACTATTTTGTTCGAAGATGCTTCTTACACTTTGTTAGTAATATAGCATAAGTTCCCTGAGCGTGCTTTGTCTGTTACAGCCTTATGGCCTGATTGCCTGGTCATCGGAAACACCGTCGATACTCTCGACAGGCGGAGTACATGACACTTTTCGGCCCTTGGCCGAAGAGGGAGAAGCCGACGGTCGGTTAAGACGCGTTTAATGTTTGGGTGAATACAAATATGAAACAAGTACTTCGGTACATACAATCATTACACATAAAATTATTACCCAAGTCACTTGGGGGCTCTTAAAATTTATATATGAGCTGTAAATGTGTTTTTCTTCTTGGTCGTTGTCAAAACACGACAGAAGCACAATTTTTTCTTTGTTTTCCAATTTTCGGATTGGCACCGAACACTTGATCTTGTTCGGACGTCATGTTTGTACTAATGTTTTTGGTTTTTCAAGATTTTGGCACTTTTAAACTATTTGTGTGTTTTTAGCACAAGTCTCGTAGTGCAACGCCGGACACCTTAAGAGATTCGGCGAAAACATTCTCGGATATTGCTATATATGCATCAGTGTCGAATTGTGTCTTCGGTCAATAGTTGGGTTGCCCGGCTCCTGCGCTTGCCTCCTACGTTCCGCTCTGTTCGGCTAAGTGTGCAAAGGGAGAACCACTGCGATTGTGCTTCCAGCTCACTTGGTTAAGCACCTTAGTGGAGAAAGCCGAAAACTGATTGTCACAATAAGCGTAAACTGGTTAGCAATCCGATGACTGTTGAGGGAGTCCTGGATTAGGGGGTGTTCGGGTAGCCGGACTATACCTTCAGCCGGACTCCTGGACTATGAAGATACAAGATTGAAGACTTCGTCCCGTGTCCGGATGGGACTTTCCTTGGCGTGGAAGGCAAGCTTGGCGATGCAGATATTCAAGATCTCCTACCATTGTAACCGACTCTATGTAACCCTAACCCTATCGGGTGTCTATATAAACCGGAGGGTTGTAGTCCATAGGCAATCGACTCCATATACAACAATCATACCATAGGCTAACTTCTAGGGTTTAGCCTCCTTAATCTCGTGGTAGATCTACTCTTGTACTACCCATATCATCAATATTAATCAAGCAGGACATAGGGTTTTACCTCCATCAAGAGGGCCCGAACCTGGGTAAAACATCGTGTTCCCTGCCTCCTGTTACCATCCGGCCTAGACGCACAGTTCGGGACCCACTACTCGAGATCCGCCGGTTTTGACACCGACATTGGTGCTTTCATTGAGAGTTCCTCTGTGTCGTCGCCTTTAGGCCCGATGGCTCCTTTGATCATCAACAACGATGCCGTCCAGGGTGAGACTTTTCTCCCAGGACAGATCTTTGTCTTCGGCGGCTTTGCTCTGCGGGCCAATTCGCTCGGCCACCTTGAGCAGATCGAAAGCTACGCCCCTGGCCATCAAGTCAGGTTTGGAAGCTTAAACTACACGGCTGACATCCGTGGAGACTTGATCTTCGACGGGCTCGAGCCATGGCCAAGCGCGCCGCACTATTTCGTGGGGCATGATCTAGCTCTACCCCCGGACAGTGTCCTAGAGGCCGCACACGCATCGGTTCCGACCCCTAACTCGGAGCCTATTGCGCCAATCGAGGATGAGCGGTTGGACGTCACCTTGGGCGCTGCGATCCCAAAAGAGATCGAGCCGTACGCTAGCCCCGCACTTTGCACGACCCGTGACTCCGAGGATCCGGACTCCCCCCCGGACTCTGAACCCCCCGCGCCCCTGCCAATCGAATCCGATTGGGCGCCGATAATGGAGTTCACCGCCGCAGACATCTTTCAGCATTTGCCTTTTGGCGACATCCTGAATTCTCTGAAGTCTCTCTCTTTATCAGGAGAGCCCTGGCCGGACTACGGTCAGCGAGGGTGGGATACGGACGATGAGGAAATTCAAAGCCCACCCACCACCCACTTTGTAGCCGCTGTCGATGATCTAACCGACATGCTTGACTTCGGCTCCGAAGACATCGACAGCATGGACGACGATGTAGGGGACGAACAGGAACTAGCAGCTGTAGGGCGCTGGAAGGCCACCTCGTCATATGACATATATATGGTGGATACTCCAAAAGATGGAGATGGCGATGGAACAGTGGGGGATGATGCCCCCAAGAAACAGCCAAAGCGCCGGCGTCAGCGGCGCCGCTCTAAATCCCGCCAAAGCAAAAATGGTGATTACGGCACGGGAGATAATACTACCCCGGATAGCACCGAAGAACACCCACCTCAGCAAGATTCGGCACAGGAAGTTGGAGAAGCCAGCCCTCATGAGAAAGCGGCAGACCGAGAGGTTGAGGATGATAACTATATGCCTGCCTCCGAAGACGAGGCAAGCCTTGATGACGACGAATTCGTCATACCATCAGACCTCGCCGAACAAGAGCGTTTTAAACGCAGGCTTTTAGCCACGGCAAGCAGCCTCAAGAAAAAGCAGCAACAGCTTAGAGCTGCCCAAGATTTGCTAGCTGACAGATGGACTGAAGTCCTTGCGACCGAAGAGTATGAACTCGAACGCCCCTCCAAGAGTTACCCGAAGCGCAGGCCGCTACCTCGATCAGAGGAGGAAGCACCTACATCACCAGCGCATGACATGCCAGACCGGCCATCTCACGGCCGCGACAGAGAGGCCTCTCGGCCCTCCACCCAAGCCATGCCCCGACGCCGCTAAACTAAGGCATGGGAAAATGCGCCCGACCTACGAGACATACTGGAGGATAAGGCAAGACAAACAAGATTGATCTACGGATCGCGCAGGCACCCTACGGCATGTGACAATGATCTTCACTCCGGATACAACAAATCCGGCCGGGCCGAACACAACAGACATAGCTCTTGTGAGCTGCGTCGTGATATAGCCCAGTATAGAGGCGCCGCACACCCGCTATGCTTCACGAATGAAGTAATGGATCATAAAATCCCAGAGGGTTTCAAACCCGTAAACATCGAATCATACGATGGCACAACAGATCCGGCGGTATGGATCGAGGATTATCTCCTTCACATCCACATGGCACGCGGCGATGATCTACACGCCATCAAATACCTCCCGCTCAAACTTAAAGGACTGGCCCGGCATTGGCTTAACAGCTTGCCAGCAGACTCAATCGGTTCTTGGGAGGAGCTGGAAGCCGCATTCCTCAACAACTTCCAGGGCACTTACGTGCGACCACCGGATGCCGACGACTTAAGCCACATAATTCAGCAGCCAGAGGAATCGGCCAAACAATTCTGGACACGGTTCCTAACAAAGAAAAACCAGATAGTCGATTGTCCGAACGCAGAGGCCCTAGCAGCCTTCAAGCATAACATCTGCGACGAGTGGCTTGCTCGGCACCTGGGACAGGAAAAGCCAAAATCCATGGCAGCCCTCACGACACTCATGACCCGCTTTTGCGCGGGAGAAGACAGCTGGCTAGCTCGCAGTAACAACTTATCAAAGAACCCTGGTAATTTGGATACCAAGGACAAAAGTGGCAGGACACGTCGGAATAAGCAAAAACGCCGCGTTAGCAGCGACAGCAATGAAGACACGTCAGTCAATGCCAGATTCAAAGTCTATAAATCCGGTCAGCGAAAAAAGCCATTCAAAAAGAATACTCAGGTCCTGTCCAGTTTGGACCGAATACTCGATCGCTTGTGCCAGATACATGGCACCCCCGAAAGGCCAGCCAATCACACTAACAGGGATTGTTGGGTGTTCAAGCAGGCAGGCAAGTTAAGGGCAAAAAACAGAGACAAGGGGCTGCACAGCGACGACGAGGAGCCCAAGCCGCCAAACAACAATGGACAGAAGGGCTTTCCCCCACAAGTGCGGACGGTGAACATGATATATGCAACCCACATTCCCAAGCGGGAGCGGAAGCGTGCGCTACGGGACGTATACGCGATGGAGCCAGTCGCCCCAAAGTTCAACCCATGGTCCTCCTGCCCGATCACTTTTGATCGAAGGGACCATCCCACTAGCATCCGTCATGGCGGCTTCGCCGCATTGGTTCTCGACCCAATCATCGACGGATTTCATCTCACAAGAATCCTCATGGACGGCGGCAGTAGCCTGAACCTGCTTTATCAGGATACAGTGCGGAAAATGGGCATAAGTCCCTCAAGGATTAAGCCCACAAGAATGACCTTTAAAGGCGTTATACCAGGTGTAGAAGCGAACTGTACAGGCTCAGTAACACTTGACGTGGTCTTCGGATCCCCGGACAATTTCCGAAGCGAAGAGTTAATCTTTGATATAGTCCCGTTTCGCAGTGGCTATCACGCCCTGCTCGGATGAACCGCATTCGCAAAGTTCAATGCGGTGCCGCACTACACATATCTCAAGCTCAAGATGCCAGGCCCTCGAGGAGTAATTACGGTCAACGGAAACACCGAACGCTCCCTCCGTATGGAGGAGCATACGGCGGCTCTCGCAGCGGAGGTACAAAGTAGCCTTCTCAGGCAATTCTCTAGTCCGGCCATTAAAAAGCCAGACACTGCCAAGCGCGCCCGGAGTAACCCACAGCAGGACCGCCTGGCACATTCTGAGCAAGCGTAGCAATGCGGCCCCAACCCCAGCTTTCGCGACATAGCGAAACCAGTACCTCGCATACATAACTACGCCCTTGAAATACCATGGGCACAGGGGAAGGGGCACAATAACGGCATGCCCAAAATACGGCTTAAAACGTACTAGGGGCTGCCGGATTCTTTTTTTAATTTTTTCTTACTCTCAGGACTCCATACTTCGGACGACCTGTTCGGCAATTCAACTGCCGCACAAACGATGCAAGATCCAGGGAGGCAGACAAGCCATGCCGCATTATGGAACTCCCAGGTGGTCTCTGTTACGAGCAGTATACATGTTTTAAATACAATTCCGCGGCCTGCCCCTGGTCAGGGCATACTGAATAGTCCAACATCTTTTGCTTACCGCACTATTTGTATCGTTCGGATTTGATAAATAGCCTCTCTATAAACAATGGTTAGCTTCTTGTCTATTTTTTGCATTATCTTCTTTTCACATTTATGTTTATTAAATAACATGATTGCACCCGTACACCATGGTACGGCAAACACGCCAGGGGCTTCAGTACCCCTCATAAGGGTGTGAAAAGTCCGTACACTTTCACAAGTGCGGCACCCCGAACTTATAGCACTATATGCATCGGCTCCGAATCATGATTTGGGTCAATAGTTGGGTTTGCCCGGCTCCTATGTTTTGGTGCCTTATGTTCCGCTCTATCGGCTAAGGTAGCACTAGGAGAACCACTGCGATAGTGCCCCGGTTCAGCTGGGTTAAGCACCTCAGTGGAGAAAGCTAAAACTGACTGTCATGATGTGGCGAGAGACCGGTCGCTGTTCGAGAGGTTTTTCGAGTCCCTAAAGGCTTATGCCGCTTCGAGCGAGGAGCTGGCTTTGTCCGGCCAAGGCGTGGATAGCGCCCCGAACTCGGTCTTCCGAACTAGGGGCTTCGCCCAAATTTAAAATTATAGAGTTCTATGGCTAAGTGAGAGTGTTCAAGCATTATAGTCCGATTGCCTTGTTCGTTGTGCTGACCGCCTCCCTCGACGGACCCAATCATGGGGAAAAGAGCGCTCAGGTTTATCCCGAACACCCCAGCACTAGTGGCATGGGGGCAGAAGCCGATGACTGGCCATCTCTCAATTTTTTGATAAACGGCCGCACAGAAAGTAAAATTTTAAATTCAAGCATTGCTGAGCACATATGAACAAGTTTCCAGCGCACAGGTAACACGAGCGAGTTCATTCAAAAATTACATCCTTGGTACATTCATCCGCCACAAGGCGGGCACCAACAAGAACATCCTTGTAATAGTTCTCGGGCTTGCGATGCTCCTTCCCCGACGGCGGCCTGTCCTTCACAAGCTTCTCACCGTCCAGCTTACCCCAGTGCACCTGTGCACAGGCAAGGGCCCTACGGGCACCTTCGATGCAGACGGAGCGCTTGATGACCTCGAGCCTTGGACAAGCCTCCACCAGCCGCCGCACCAGTCTGAAGTAGCTCCCAGGCAGGGCCTCTCCAGGCCACAGCCGAACTATGAAGCCCTTCAGGGCCTGTTCGGCCGCCTTGTGGAGCTCGACTAGCTACTTCAGCTGGTCGCTCAAGGGCACAGGGTGTCCGGCCTCAGCGTACTGTGACCAGAACACCTTCTCCGTCGAACTGCCTTCCTCGGCTCGGTAGAATGTGGCGGCATCGGATACACTGCGGGGAAGATCTGCGAATGCCCCTGGAGAGCTCCGGATTCGGGTAAGTAACAAGTAGTTTACTTTTATATGTCTGCTTTGCATATGGAATGCCTTACCCGCCGCTATCTTTTTCACCGCATCCAATTCCTGGAGGGCCTTCTGGGCTTCGGCCTTGGCAGATTTGGCAGTTTTAAAGGCCGCAGCAAGCTCGGACGCTCGCGTCTTCGAGTCGAGCTCCAAACTCTCATGTTTTTGCATGAGAACCTGAAGCTCTTGCCGCACCTCACCGACCTGCACCTCAAATATCTCCCGCTCGGCACGCTCCGTGGCCGCTTTCTTCTCGGCCTCGGATAGCGCCTGCTTGAGGGTCGCCACCTCAGTTGTGGCCCCTACAATAAGCAGTATACTCCTGTCATTTTTTGCAATTGCGCCTTCCTATAGGCATTTTTTCTATAAGGTATCTCTTACCTTCTTTCTCCTCGAGCTGCCGTTTGGCAAGGCCGAGCTCTTGCTCGGTCCGCTCGAGGCCCTGCTTCAGGGCACCCACCTCCGCAGTTAGTGCGGCGGTGGCCAGCAGCGAAGCCTGCATACGTATATTGACTCCTTTTTAGTTAGATTCCTGCGATATTTAATAGATCCTCTACTCGGCTTTTCTTTTCGAACGCCAAACAGAGCATCAGGGGCTACTGTCTATACGGTAATATTTTTACATATTTTTACTTACCTCGAAGCTTGTTAGAAGGCTAGCACAAGCTTCAGTCAGTCCGCTTTTGGCGGACCGAACCATCTGGACCACCGTACTCATGATGGCACGGTGCTCCTCGTCGATGGAGGCGCCCTTAAGCTCCTCCAGCAGATTGTCCGGCGCCTCAGGTTGGACGGAGGACGCCGGCTCAGTAGGCTTGCTCCTCTTGGCAGGAGTTCGCCTACCGCGGTCCGGAACCGTTGATGATTCCGGCGCAGTGTCCGGCTTAAAGCCGGACTTGGAGCCCAGGGGGGTCTTGTCCCCTTCACTCCTGGAGTCTGGAGGTTGCCTTGAGGCCCCTCCGGGACCACCTCCTCCTGCCCCGGAGCTTGTCGCGACACCACTTCGGCGTCGTCTGCAGTGCGGGGGGAGACAGCGGGCGGAACTGAGTTCACGTCCGATGAGTCCAGGGAGCCGCCCGACGATTCGTCGAATTCGGCCCGGGGCGGACTGCATAATTACATTCGACATTAGGGAAAGCTGTGCAACAAAGGAACATCATGAGTTACTCTGATATCCGAACTTACGATTTCGCCGGACGCTTGGCCCTGTTTGGCCACTCCTCTTTGCCCTCTTCAGCGTTGGGGGTGTAGTCCGGCGGAGGGGTCTTCCTTTTCCTAGACCCCTTGGCCTCCCCCGTTGGGGCGGCCTTCCTCTTCTCTTCTCCCTCCGCTGGGGGGGAGAGTTTTCTTCTTCCTCCTCCTCGTTTTCGCGGGAGGAGGGCGTCTCGGACTCGTTAGATGATGAGTCCGACACCACCACGTTGCGGGTGCTCTTTCAAGTCCCCATGGTCATCTTCTTCTTGGCCTTCTTCTCCGGCACCACATAAGGCGCCGGAACCAGCAGCTTCACTAGTAGAGCTGGGGCTAGGTCTTCGGGCAGCGGAGCCGGACAGTTAATCGGTCCGGATATCGCTCGCCAAGCCTGTCAAAGGTAAGGGAGTTTAGATCCCGCATAGAGTCAAACTATGAAAAAATCTTAACATCCTGTAAAATGTGTAGATGGCTTACCTCGCTAGCGTGACGCTGCGAGCTGTATCCGCGGTCCTCGGAAGCGGATGCGGGAGCCTCGGCGCCCTTGAATAGCATCTTCCAGGCGTCTTCGTACGTCGTGTCAAAGAGCCTGCTGAGGGTTTGATGCTGCACTGGGTCGAACTCCCACAGATTAAAATCCCGTTGTTGGCACGGGAGGATCCGGCGGACGAGCATAACCTGGATTATATTAATGAGCCGGACTGGCTTGTTCACCAGGGACTGGATGCATGTTTGCAATCCAGTCACCTCTTTTTCGTCACCCCATGACAGGCCCGTCTCTTTCCAGGACATAAGCCGCGTGGGGGGTCCAGATCGGAACTCAGGGGCTGCGGTCCATTCTGGATCGCGCGGCTCGGTGATATAAAACCACCCGGATTGCCATCCCTTTAGGGTATCCACGAAAGAGCCCTCGAACCATAGGACGTTGGCCATCTCGCCCGCCATGGCGCCTCCGCACTCTGTCTGGCTGCCGCGCACCACCTTGGGCTTGACGTTGAAGGTCTTGAGCCAGAGGCCGAAATGGGGGCGGACGCGGAGAAAAGCCTCGCACACGATGACAAACGCCGAGATGTTGAGGATGAAGTTCGGAGACAGATCGTGGAAATCCAGGCCGTAGTAGAACATGAACCCCCGGACAAATGGGTGGAGTGGAAAACCCAGTCCGCGGAGGAAGTGTGGGAGAAACACTACCCTCTCATGGGGCCTTGGGGTGGGGAGAAGCTGCCCCTCTTCGGGAAGCCGGTGCGCGATGTCCTTGGACAGGTATCCGGCCTTCCTTAGCTTCTTGATTTTACCCTCCGTGACGGAGGAGACCATCCACTTGCCTCTCGCTTCGGACATTGCTGGAGAAGGTTGAGGTGGGAAGTGCGGGCTTGGGCGCTGGAGCTCGGGTGCGCAAGAGATGGATAGGCAAAGGAGGAAGAAGGCGTAAGTAAAAAGGTGGATCCTTGTCCCCTTATATGGGCGGATGCGGTTGTGCGTCCCCACCTGCCTAGTAAAACTCGCTTGCCTCCCAAGCGCCGTGATAAGTGGCGCGGTTGGGTTACCCACGTCCGTATTGATGAGAATCCCATAAAAGGGGGGTACACGATCTCTGCTTTGACAGGACGTGCCAAGGAAACCGCCTCGCAAAACACGCTAAGGTGGAAAAGTGAAAATGATTCGAGTGAAGGACTTGGCTGTAGTGTGATGATGCACTGCGGAATACGTCAGCAGATTTGATTTGTGTTAATATTATTCTCTCTATGGCAATATGTGGAAGCTTATTTTGCAGAGCTGGACACTACTCTTGGTGTTTACAATCTTCTATGAAGGACTTGGAGGAGGAACCCGCCTTGCAATGCCGAAGACAATTTGCGCGCCGGACTCGTCTTCATTGAAGCCTGGTTCAGGGGCTACTGAGAGAGTCCTGGATTAGGGGGTGTTCAGGTAGCCGGATTATACCTTCAGCCGGACTCCTGGACTATGAAGATACAAGATTGAAGTCTTCGTCCCGTGTCCGGATGGGACTTTCCTTGGCGTGGAAGGCAAGCTTGGCGATGCGGATATTCAAGATCTCCTACCATTATAACCGACTCTATGTAACCCTAACCCTATCCGGTGTCTATATAAACCGGAGGGTTGTAGTCCATAGGCAATCGACTCCATATACAACAATCATACCATAGGCTAGCTTCTAGGGTTTAGCCTCCTTGATCTCGTGGTAGATCTACTCTTGTACTACCCATATCATCAATATTAATCAAGCAGGACATAGGGTTTTACCTCCATCAAGATGGCCCGAACCTGGGTAAAACATCATGTTCCCTGCCTCTTGTTACCATCCGGCCTAGACGCACAGCTCGGGACCCACCACCCGAGATCCGCCGGTTTTGACACCGACAACTGTATTAAATGACGGGCCATTCATAACATTGGCCAAAGTGTTTACGGCTTGACCTCGATTGTCACCGAACACTACCGTGGGCTAGTAACTGGCCTCCCAAACTAAAATCCTCAATATTTTGCTCTTACATTAGAGCTGAGGTTTCATGATCATGCTTAGCATAACAACCCAAAGAAAGGGATCGATAGCGGGACTATTTTCTTTGGAAGACATTTCTTATGTTAAACAGTAATATAACATATCTCTCTACGTACCTTTGTTTATAAAACCGTATGGCTAGATTGCCTTGTTTGCCGTAAATCTTTGCCCTCATAAAGGCTTTATAAAGTAAGACAAACACTCCTCGGCTACTGGCCGTGGAGGTGGAAGCCGATGGTCGGTCAACAAAGTTTTGTATAATGCTGATCTGAGCATTAAATGACGTAAAGTACTTGGATACATAGAGTCATTACACATAATTTGTGATTTTAATATGGATATCGATCCTTAATTCGGCCACCCATGCCCGCATTAAGGCTCGGGGGCTACTGGGCTTCGGGCTTATTATTTAAAACTATTAAAGGGGCACATCGATCCCCTGATCTGGTGTTGCCACCTGACCAGTGTCTCGGGGGCTACTGCATTGCCTATGCAATGCAGAAAATTTTAAGTGCAATACAGTTGCCGAGGAGATTTTGATCCTCAGGTTGGTCGGCCGCACCCAACCTGAGTCTCGAGGACTGAGCATGCCGCTTTTTGTGTCCCGAAGTATTCTGCCGAGCTAGGACTTGACCCTCAGGCTGATTTTGCAAATCAACCTGAGTCTTAGCGGCTACTGGGATCAGCGGTCTTACGTCATCCTTCAGGTGCATCTCGGGTTTTAAACCGATACACACCTTGAGGGCTACTGGCTATATATCTCGGCAGAGAATAAATTGCACCAATCAAAAATATTGATAGAAAATTGGCCCACAGTTGGGGTGGTGCACCACCTCGGAAGCAGTCCGGCATAAAGCTCGGGTGCTAGTGGCTAGCTCCATAGAGGGCATTTTCGGCATTAAGCTCGGCTAAACTCCTTTAACTTTTTTGAACCCAGGTGATATGACAGCTCGGATATAGTCCGGCATTGGAGCTTGGACACAGTCCGGCGTTGGAGCTCAGATATAGTCCGGCGTTGGAGCTCGGATATATTTCGGTGTTGGAGCTCAGATACATTTCGGCATTGGAGCTTGAAAGCAGTCCAGCATTGGTGCTCGGCTGCAAAAAATACCTTGAATCCAGTCCGGCGTTAGAACTCAAACGCAAGAGGACGCTGCCTCCCGGGAACAACTTCAAACCAGAGGTGTGGCATAAAAATAACAAGGCATTGATAAACGCCGAAAACTTAAAGGGGCTCCTCGGATACCCGACGTGTAAACTCGTCGAATGCATTTCAGCAATCCTCAAGATCGAAGATGAGAAGATTTGTTGAACCAGTTTTCAAGACCGACAACCGAAGATGAATAACAGTTCGGAAGAATCGAGGAGCGTCCCTAACTTGAAGACCGGTTCAGGGGGCTACTGACGGTGTCCTGGACTAGGGGGTACTCACCACGTCATCTCCCGATCTGTTAGATTGGGCCGAGGACCCCCATGGCCGTATACTCATGGGCCAGTTCGGACAGTTGCCGCATACATGGAAGATTCCACAAGACATGGTGATCAAGACAAGGACTCCTCCCCACCGACGTATTCGGCTAGGACTCTTGTTATCCTAGGCCTCTGGTACATTATATAAACCGAGGCCAGGCTAGTCGATAGACAATAACATACAATCATACCATAGGCTAGCTTCTAGGGTTTAGCCTCTCCGATCTCGTGGTAGATCAACTCTTTTAATACTCATATCATCAAGAATAAATCAAGCAGGACGTAGGGTTTTACCTCCATCAAGAGGGCCCGAACCTGGGTAAAACATCGTGTCCCCTGCCTCCTGTTACCATCCGCCTTAGATGCACAGTTCGGGACCCCCTACCCGAGATCCACCGGTTTTGATACCGACAGGAAGCCCCTCACGTAAATAGACTACCACTTCATTCCTTAAGCTAGGCTTAAAGCGTTCCTTTGGGTGCTCATGACTCCCCTTGTGGGCTTGATGCCGTAACTTACTTTGCTTTAGCCGGGCTTCAAATTGGTTCGGCGGTTGCGGACATGCATTCCTTCTGAGAGGAGCCCCTCATGGGCTCGCGAGGTTTTGGTTTCCTGAGATGTCTGCTAGTCCACCTGAGAGGGCCTCGCGAGGAGCGAGCGCTAGTAATGGCGAGACGCACGCGTAGTGCGCATGCGCCGCTGCCAGCCCCCGCTGGCGAGATTTTTGAAAGGGGGAAGATAGCGGTCGTAAATCTCAAACAAAATGCGAATCTAGAAACTCACGAAATCAACACGAACAAGAAAGTATGCCCCCCATGATTTCTAATGAAAATGCAACTTCAAATTCAAGATCAAAAGCTGCAAGTCTGAGCTACAAAAAAGAGGTCAAAATCAAATGGCTGCGTTCGGCACCTAGCTAGTCTTCTTGTCTTCGAGTCTTCTCACCAGCGCGGAGCTAAGTCCTCTCACAGGCCGTGAGCATAGTCATTGGGGGATAGTGTCGACGGCTAGCGCGGAGCATGGTGCTTCCACTAGGAGGTGGGCGGGAGCCCCCGAGGCCCGAGGGCGGCACTCCGGATACTCCGAGGCGTGTACAGCCCCATACATTATTACATGAGAGTGTCACGAGCGGAGACCTTCACATGCGTGAGCCTTAATTCATATCGCCAGGCGAGGGCCCCACCTTGCGCCGCCCTGGACCACCGTTGGGGCGTCCGGAAACCAGGACGATACCAAGGGGCAAAGGGGATGCTAGCGGCGCCCTTGGTGACCACAGGCCCTTTGCCAGGGGGAAGGCTCGCCAGTGCCTCCCCGGCAAAGGACCTACCTCCGGGCGATGCCTTGCTCCAGATGATGTGGGGAGGAGCCTTGCTCCCGGCTCCTCCCCCGCAGCCTCCCATGCGCTTCTCCTGGCAACATGGGGGCTGCCGTGCTAGGGCCGTCGTCCACCGCTGTGACCTGATTCACCTGCGACCCATGGTTAGCGTAAGCCTGCTCCTGGGAGATTAGTGGTACCTCTAGCTGTTGTCGCCGGCGTGGTCGGCGAGGCTCCAGGGCGGCTCCTGGAAGGCCTCAGCTTCCAGCGTCTCCTCTTCCCAACCCGGCTCAAGAAACGAACCAGGGTCGTCTTCTGGTGTGCACTCCTGGTCCATCATGTGGGGCACATAGTCCTCCGGAGCCGTCGCCCTGGAAACCTCGCCGAGGTGCCCCACGCTCCACGCCGCCTGACTCGGCGTGCCAGGATAGTAGGGCGGCATCCTGCCAGAACCGTGGGTGGCGATGCTTACGTCTGCACCAATTGGGGGAGGAACAGGTGTGGTTGGGTGTCCGGCGCCCGTGGTTGCGCCGGTGCCAACGAAACCTCTTGCTGCGCCTGGGGGCGCACGGGCACGACGAGGCCCACCGTATGATCCGGCCGTAGCCTGAGGCGTAAACAAGGAGAAAAAAGGCGGCGCACCCCTGGCTGCGGCGTCCAACAGCTCGGCAACACGCTCCAGCAATGCATCCCGGCCGATCTCCATCAATCGGCATCGCAGCAGCTCCCGCGCCACTGTGAGCGCGGCCCTCATGTTTTCTTGTTCGCGTCAGGAGTACGACGCCGTCGCCTCAGCGTTGCTTGAGGCCCTCCCGACGGCTCGCGCACGACGCGGGGTAAGGGTGGAAGGTGTCGGACAACACCGCCCGCGCCCCTCGGCGCTTGGCAGTGCGCGTGCCACCTGGAGCGCAGAGTTGAGGTCTTCTTGGGCGGATGGCGCCGCCCGGGCTGGCCAGGCTGCCCAGCGATCGGCGTCGGCCCTCGGGTCGCCGGACATCGGCGCTGCATAGTGCTGGCAGGGTTGCCGATGGGGTTCCGACAAAAACCCTTGAGGTTCCTACTTGGTGCGCCAAATGTCGTATTTCGGGTTTCGACAAAAACCCTTGAGGGTCGAACATTGCCATGCGCACGAAGATCACTCCCCCTCTAGCCCTCCCTCACTGCAATCTCAAGGCTTAGCGCATCGAACCCGTAGAACAAAGGGTCACAAGATTTATACTGGTTCGGGCCACCGATGTGGTGTAATACCCTACTCTAGTGTGGTGTGGTGGATTGCCTCTGGGGCTGGGGATGAACAGTTACAAGGGAAGAACAGCCTCCTGAGGAGAGGTGTTCTTGTGCTTAGTGAGCTTGTCTGGTGGCCTTGGTGGAATGGATCCAGTCCAAGATGATATGCCTCCCTACGGTGGTGGCTAGTCCTATTTATAGAGGCCCATGTCCTCTTCCCAAATATTAGGCGGGAAGGGATCCCACAACGGCCAGTTTGAAGAGGGACAGCTTGTACAAGCTATCCTGACAAAAGATGGTTTTCGCCTGCCAAAGGCTCTGGTGGTGACGCCGTCTTGGGCTCCGTGGTGACCTCCGTCCTTCCATCCTGCTCGCCTTGGTCTCGTTGCACCGATATGGAAACCTTTTCTTGACACCTCGGGACTCCGCACCTGCGCTTGCTTCTTTAGCACCAAAGGGGAAACGAGGACACTACGCGCGCTGGCGCCCGCCTGGTGCCCGCCTGGCCTTTGTTTTCATGGCTTGCATCACAGGAACCTCGCGAGGTGCTCCTTGCATTGATCTCTCCGCCCCTCGCAAGCCAGCCTGGTGAGGCCGCCCCCAAGGGGGTCTTGCGTCATCCGCCTCATGAGGGTCTTGAGTGTTTGCTAGTGAAGATGGGCCGTACAGGGCCGCTGGGGGAGCCACGCCGTGGGCCATGGGCAGGCAAGACTGGGGACCTCCGTTCCCAGGATGCTGACACCAATGATAAAGAATTGCCTAGTAAGGATGAAATTATTGGTCTTGCTTTTATTGCCGTGCTTCCTATTGATCCTTTAGAACAATATTTGCTAGACCATGAAAATGATATGTTTATGAATGAAAGAAGGGAAATAGATGGAGTATTCTTTAATCAAGGGTCCATTTTGAAACCGAATCTGCCTGTCAAAATCCTTGGGGATCCTCCTGCACCTAAGGGTGATCCCGTGTTTGAGATTAAACAATTACATGCTACTCTCAAATATGCTTATCTTGATGAAAAGAAGATCTATGCTGTTATTATTAGTGCTAACCTTTCAGAGCATGAAGAAAAGAAATCATTGAAAACTCTATAGAAGCACTATGCTGCTATTGGATATACTCTTGATGATCTTAAGGGCATTAGTCCCACTCTATGTCAACACAAAATTAAATTGGAGAAAGATGTTAAACCAGTGGTTGATCATCAACGATGATTAAATCCCAAGCTGAAAGAAGTGGTACGAAATGAAATCTTAAGCTTCTAGAGGCAGGTATAATTTATCCTATTGCTGATAGTCAATGGGCAAGTCATGTTCATTGTGTCCCTAAGAAAGGAGGAATTATTGTTGTTCCTAATGATAAGAATGAATTGATTCCACAAAGAATTATTACAGCTTATAGAATGGTAATTAATTTTCGCAAATTGAATAAAGCTACTAGAAAAGATCATTACCCTCTACCTTTTATTGATCAATTGCTAGAAAGATTATCCAAGCATACAAAATTTTGCTTTCTAGATGGCTATTATGGTTTCTCTCAAATACCTGTGTCAAAAGATGATCAAGAGAAAACCACTTTTACTTGCCCTTTCAGTACCTTTGCTTATAGACATATGCCTTTTGGTTTATGCAATGCACCTGCTACCTTTCAAAGATGTATGATTGCTATATTCTTTAATTTTTGTGAAAAAATTGTTTAGGTTTTGATGGATGATTTCTCCATTTATGGAACTTCTTTGGATGATTGCTTAAGGAACCTTGATCGAGTTTTGTAGAGATGTGAAGAAACTAACCTTGTCTTGAATTGGGAGAAGTGCCACTTTATGGTTAATGAAGATATTGTCCTGGGGCATAAAATTTCTGAAAGAGGTATTGAAGTTGATAAAGCTAAAGTAGATGCTATTGATTCCGAAGTAACTGTTCACACTGATCATGCTGCCATTAAATATCTTATGGAAAAGAAACATGCTAAACCTAGACTTATTGGATGGGTTCTCTTGCTACAAGAATTTGATTTGCATATTATTGATAGAAATGGAGCTGAGAACCCCGTTGTAGACAACTTGTGTAGGTTAGAAAATGTTCTTGATGACCCACTGCCTATTGATGATAGCTTTCCTGATGAACAACTAGCTGTCATAAATGCTTCTCGTAATACTCCATGTTATGCTGAATATGCTAATTACATTGTTGCTAAATTTATACCACCTAGTTTCACATACCAGCAAAAGAAAAGGTTTTTCTATGATATAAGACATTACTTCTAGGATGACCCACACCTTTATAAAGAGGGAGTAGATGGTGTTATTAGACGTTGTGTACCTGAGCGTGAACAGGAACAGATCCTACACAAGTGCCACTACGAGGCTTACGGAGGACACCATGCTGGAGATAGAACTGCCCAAAAGGTATTGCAATCAGGTTTCTATTGGCCCACTCTCTTTAAGGATGCTCATAAGTTTGTCTTGTCTTGTGATGAATGCCAAAGAATTGGTAATATTAGTAGATGTCAGGAAATGCCTATGAACTATTCACTTGTTATTGAACCATTTGATGTTTGGGGCTTTGATTTTATGATACATTTTCCTTCCTCTAATGGGTATACACATATTTTAGTTGTTGTTGATTACGTTACTAAGTGGGTAGAAGCTATTCCAACTAGTAGTGCTGATCATAACACTTCTATTAAGATTCTTAGAGAAGTTATTTTCCCGAGGTTTGGAGTCCCTAGATATCTAATGACCGATGGTGGTTCACATTTTATTCGTGGTTATTTCCATAAAATCCTTGCTAAGTAAGATGTCAACCATAGAATTGCATCTCCTTATCATACTCATTCTAGTGGTCAAGTAGAATTAAGCAATAGAGAGATTAAATTGATTTTTCAAAAGACTGTTAATAGATCTAGAAAGAATTGGTCTAAGAAACTTGATGATGCATCATGGGCTTATAGAAATGCTTACAAGAATCCTATGGGTATGTCTCCGTATAAAATGGTTTGTGGAAAAGCATGTCACTTACTAATGCGGCTTGAAGCTACATCGGTGTTTCCCCAAAGAGGAAGGGATGATGCAGCACAACGATGGTAGGTATTTCCCTCAGTGATGAAACCAAGGTTATCGAACCAGTAGGAGAACCAAGCAACAATACGTAAATGGTGCCTGCATAGAAATAAAAAATACTCGCAACCCAACGAATTAAAGGGGTTGTCAATCCCTTTCGGGTAATGGTGCCAGGAATTGGCAAAACGGACGTGAATAAATTGTACTAGATTCATAGATCGAACACCAAATAAAATAAATAAGAATGAATCGCAGCAAGGTATTTTTGTATTTTTAGTTTAATAGATCGGGAAGGCAAATAATATGACAAAGAGACCCGGGGGCCGTAGGTTTCACTAGTGGCTTCTCTCGAGAAAAATAGCAAATGGTGGGTGAAAAAATTACGGTTGTGCAATTGATAGAACTTCAAATAATCATGATGACATCCGGGCAATGATCATAATATAGGCATCACGTCCAAGATTAGTAGACCGACTCCTGCCTGCATCTATTACTATTACTCCACACATCAACTGCTATCCAGCATGCATCTAGTGTATTAAGTTCATGGAGTAACGGAGTAATGCAATAAGAACGATGACATGATGTAGACAAGATCTATTTATGTAGAAATAGACCCCATCGTTTTATCCTTAGTAGCAACGATACATACGTTTCGGTTCCCCTTCTGTCACTGGGATCAAGCACCGTAAGATCGAACCCACTACAAAGCACCTCTTCCCATTGCAAGATAAATAGATCAAGTTGGACAAACAAAACCCAAATATCAGAGAAGAAATATGCGGCTATAAGCAATCATGCATATAAGAGATCAAAGAAACTCAAATAACTTTCATGGATAAAAAGAGATAGATCTGATGATAAACTCAAAGTTCATCGGATCCAAACAAACACACCACAAAAGAATTACATCATATGGATCTCCAAGCGACCATTATATTGAGAAACAAACGAGAGAGAGAGGAATCCATCTAGATACTAACTATGGGCCCGAAGGTCTACAAAGAACTACTCACGCATCATCGGAGAGGCACCAATGGAAGTGGTGAACCCCTCCGTGATGGTGTATAGATTGGATCTGGTGGTTCTAGACTCTTCGGCGACTGGAATTGATTTTCATCAACTCCCCTAGGGTTTCTGGAATATTGGGGTATTTATAGAGTAAATAGGCGGTCCGGGGGACACCCGAGGTGGGCACAACCCACCAGGGCGCGCCTGGACCTCCCGGCGCTCCCTGGTGGGTTGTGCTCCCCTCAGAGCAGCCCCCAGGTGCTTCTTCAGCCCATTGGTTGTCTTCTGGTCCAAAAAAATCCACAAAAATTTTGACTGCTTTTGGACTCATTTTGATATTGATTACCTGCGATGTAAAAAACATGCAAAAAACAGCAACTGGCAATTGGTTAGTACCAAAAAATGATATAAAATGATTATAAAACATCCAAGATTGATAATATAACATCATGGAACAATAAAAAATTATAGATACGTTGGAGACATATCAGCATCCCCAAGCTTAATTCCTGCTCGTCCTCGAGTAGGTAAATGATAAAAATAGAATTTTTGATGTGGAATGCTGCCTAACATGTCATATCATAATATTTTTCTTTATAGCATGGACATTTGGACTTTTATACTGTTCAAGCAATAGTCTAGTTTTAACATGATAACGTAAATACTCAAGCATATCAACAAGCAACCATGTCTTTCAAAATATCAACGCTAAAATAAGTTATCCCTGGCCCATCAAGCTCAATCATTGATCCATTCATGAAACACACTCGCATATTAACTACACCCAATGCTCAAGTACGATCATAGTGCCTCCTTGTTAGTGCTTTTATAAGAGAAGATGGAGACTCAAATTCAAACATAAAAATTGCATAAAGTACAAGAAAGGCCCTTCGTAGAGGGAAGTAGGATTTGTAGAGGTGCCCGAGCTCAAAGCGAAAATTGAGAGATAAAAACAATTTGATAGGCTGATAACCCACAAGTATAGGGGATCAACTGTAGCCTCTTTTGATAAGTAAGAGTGTCGAACCTAAGGAGGATCTAAAGGTAGAACAAATATTCCCCCAAGTTCTATCGACCACCGATACAACTCTACGCACGCTTAACATTCTCTTTACCTAGAATAATATGAAACTAGAAGTACTTTGTAGGTGTAACATGATAGGTTTGCGAGAATATAAAGAGCACGTAAATAAAAACTAGGGGCTGTTTTAGGTAAAGAAGCAATAAAGTTAGTGTAGCGAGTGTAGAAAAGTGGTGGTGGGAGTTGCGAAATTGTCCCCAAGAAATTGACTACGTTACTAGACTGATAGCAAGTTTTATGTGGGAGAGGCCACTGCTAGCATGTCATCCCTGACTTGGATTTCTATGCACTTATGATTGGAACTATTAGAAAGCATCTGCAACTTATAACTTTCATTAAGGTAAAACCCAACCATAGCATTAAGATATATTGGCCCCCCTTCAATCTCGTATGCATCAATTTCTATGCTAGGTTGAAGCTTCTGTCAGTCTTCCCCTCCAATACATAGTCCTATCAACATACAACTAACCCTATGGTGTGATCCACACGCGCGCTCATATGATGGTCACCAAAGGACAACAACATAACCACAAGCAAATTAAACCAATCATAGCAATTCACCAATTACCGATAGGACAACGAAAATCTACTCAGACATCATAGGAGTGCAACACATCATTGGATAATAATATGAAGCATAAAGCACCATGTTCAAGTAGAGGGTACAGCAGGTTGCGGGAGAGTGGACCCCTATAGATAGATGGGGGAAGGTGATGAAGTGTTGGTGAAGATGCCGGAGGTGTTGGTGTAGATCACCGTCACACGATGATGGCCCCGACGGTGTTCCGGTGCCACCAGGAGAGAGGGGAAGAGGGCCCTTTCGGTGTCAAAACCGTCGAATCTCGGGTAGGGGGTCCCGAACTGTGCGCCTAAGGTCGATGGTAAGAGGAGACATGGGACACAATGTTTTACCCTAGTTCGGGCCCTCTCTATGGAGGTAATACCCTACGTCCTGCTTGATTGATCTTGATGAATATGAGTATTACAAGAGTTGATCTACCATGAGATCGTAATGGATAAACCCTAGAGGTCTAGCTTGTATGGCTATGATAATGTCCGTCCTCTAGACTAAGTCCTCTGGTTTATATAGATACCAGGAGGATCTAGGATTACACAACGTCGGTTACAAAGAAAGGAATCTACATATTTAGTCGCCAAGCTTGCCTTCCATGCCAAGGAGAGTCCCATCCGGACACGGGTGCAATCTTCGGTCTTCGTATCTTCATAGCCCATCAGTCCGGCCCATGGCTAACATGCCGGACGCCCGAGGACCCCTTAGTCTAGGACTCCCTCAGTAGCCCCTGAACCTGACTTTAATGACAAGGTATCTGACGCGTAAGCCTGTCTTCGACATTGCAAGGCGGGTTCCTCCTTCCGAACTCCACAATAGTTTTCGGACATATCGACGTGTCCGGACCTGTAATACACAACACACACAACCGCAGAGAGAATATAATTTCACACGCATCCAATCTGCTGACAACTTTTCGTAGCATGACATCACATCTGTTCGGTCATAATTTTGAACTGTTTTTCATCTGCCGTTCCATGTTTCGGGATGCGGTTGCCATTGGCACGTCTTGTCAAAGCAGAGATTGTGTTCCCTTATTACGGGATTCTCATCAATACAGGTGTGGGTAACCCAACCGTGCCGTTTTCACAGCCCTCGGCCGGATACCTAGCCAAGGATATCGCTTATCGTCTCCCGGCCGAGGGACAGATCGTCCCAACCCAAGAGCCCCATGAGAGGCTTGTGTTTCTCACACATTTCGTTCACGGGCTGGGATTCCCCCTCCACCCATTTGTCCACGAACTGATGTTTTACTACGGGCTGGACTTTCATGATCTGGCCACCAACTTTATCCTCAACATGTCAGCATTTATAGTCATTTGCGAGGCCTTTCTCCGTATCCCACCTCACTTCGGCCTATGGCTGAAGACCTTCGATGTAAAGCTGAAGGTGGTGAGAGGCCGACAAGAAGAGTGCGGAGGTGCCATGGTGGGCAAGATGCCCAACGTCACATGGCCCGAAGGCTCCTTTGTGGAGACGGTGAAGGGGTGGCAGTCGCGGTGGTTCTACATCATCGAGCCGCGCGACACTAACTGGGAACTCTCAATTAAAGCACCAATGTCAGTGTCAAAACCGGCGGATCTCGGGTAGGGGGTCCCGAACTATGCGTCTAAGGTTGATGGTAATAGGAGACAGGGGACACAATGTTTTACCTAGGTTCAGGCCCTCTCTATGGAGGTAATACCCTACGTCCTACTTGATTTATCTTGATGAATATGAGTATTACAAGAGTTGATCTACCATGAGATCGTAATGGCTAAACCCTAGAGGTCTAGCTTGTATGGCTATGATAATGTCCGTCCTCCGGACTATGTCCTCCAGTTTATATAGATACCGGGAGGATCTAGGGTTACACAAAGTCGGTTACAAAGAAAGGAATCTACATATTTAGTCGCCAAGCTTGCCTTCCATGCAAAGGAGAGTCCCATCCGGACACGGGTGTAGTCTTCGGTCTATGTATCTTCACAACCCATCAGTCCGGCCCATGGCTAACAAGTTGGACGCCCGAGGACCCCTTAGTCCAGGCCTCCCTCAGGCCCCCTTCCTCTTCTTCTTATTCCTTGACCTTCTCCCTATATGGGAGAAGGGTTTACCCCCTGGTCCATGGCTTCCATGGTGGCGGAGGGGCGAGAGCCCCTCCGAGATTGGATCTATCTCTCTGTCTCTCTCTGTTTTTGTGTTCCAGATTCTGGCCTTTCACCGTTTCTTATATTTCCGGAGATCCGTAACTCCCATTGGGCTGAAATTTTAACACGATTTGTATACGGATATCGACTTTCTTGCAGCGAAAGAAGGGCACCAACCGCCTTACGGGGTGGCCACGAGGGTCAGGGGCGCGCCCCTGCCTTGTGGCCCCCTCGAGCATCATCTCGCATTGATTTCTTCTTCCCAAAAATCACATATATTCAAAAAAAACTTCGTAAGTTTTTATCCCGTTTGAACTTCGTTTGATATGGATTTTCTATGAAACAAAAAACATGCAACAAACAGGAACTGGCACTGGGCACTAGATCAATATGTTAGTCCCAAAAATAGTATAAAAAGTTGTCAAAAGTATATGAAAGTTGTATAGTATTGGCATGGAAAAATCAAAGATTATAGATATGACGGAGACGTATCAGCATCCCCAAGCTTAATTCCTGCTCGTCCTTGAGTAGGTAAATGATAAAAAAGGATATTTTTTGATGTGGAATACTACCTATCATAATCTTGATAATGTAATCTAATCATGGCATTAATATTAAGACACGAGTGATTCAAAGCAATAGTCTATCATTTGACATTAAGACAATAATACATCAAGCATAATAATAAAGCAATTATGTCTTTTCAAAATAACATGGCCAAAGAAAGTTATCCCTACAAAATCATATGGTCTAGCTATGCTCCATCTTCACCACGTGAAGCATTCAAATCATGCACAACCCTGATGACAAGCTAAACAATTGTTTCATACTTTTGATGTTCTCAAACCTTTTCAACTTTCACACAATACATGAGCATGAGCCATGGATATAGCACTATAGGTGGAATAGAATATGCTGGTGGAGGTTGTGTGGAGAAGACAAAAATGGAGGAAGTCTCACATCAACACGGCTAATCAATGGGATATGGAGATGACCATCAATTGATGTCAATGCGAGGAGTAGGGATTGCCATGTAGCATATGCACTAGAGCTATAAGTGTATGAAAGCTCAAACTGAAACTAAGTGGGTGTGCATCCAACTTGCTTGCTCATGAAGACCTAGGGCACTTGAGGATGCCCATCGTTGGAATATAGAAGCCAAGTTCTATAATGTAAATTCCCACTAGTATATGAAAGTGATAACTCAAAGACTCTCTATATGAAGAACATGGTTCTACTCTGAAGCACAAGTGTGGTAAAAGGATAGTAACATTGTCCCTTCTCACTTTTCTATCATTTTTTTGTGTTTTTTGGTGGGCCTCTTTTATTTTTTTGTGGGCTTCTTTAACCTCTTTTTTTGTAAAGTCCGGAGACTCATCCCAACTTGTGAGGGAATCATAGCTTCCATCATCCTTTCCTCACATGGGACAATGCTCTAATAATGATGATCATCACACTTTTATTTACTTACAACTCAAGATTACAACTCGATGCTAGAACAAAAATATGACTCTATATGAATGCCTCCGGCGGTGTACCGAGATGTGCAATGATCTAGCGTAGCAATGAAATCAAAAAACAGACAAGCCATGAAAACATCATGCTACCTATCTTACGATCATGCAAAGCAATATGACAATGATGCTCAAGTCATGTATATGAAGATGATGGAAGCTGCATTACTACAAAAAAAATACACTTCCATGATGATACGTGTTTGTCACAGTAGGTCACGTTTTCTGTCATGCATGTACATCCATGACAAATTTATGACAGAATCAAGATAGTCATACATGTGCTCTCGTAGAAGTGTTCCATGACATTACCAAAATTATCATCACGGAAGTGTCCACTTCCATGACGATAAATCACGCGTCATGGAAGTGCTTTCGTCAAGGGTGACTGACACATGGCATCCACCGTAACAGATCGCTGTTAAGCTATTGGGTCTGGTTTTGGATCCGATAACCCGCTAACAGCCCGGACCAATGAGGATTTTCGACGTGTAAAATTCTCATTGGCCGGATGAAACACGTGTTGGCTCACCGTTGGGACAAATGTCATCCATTCATTGGACAGGAGGCGCTTATGATACATCAACATGTGGCACGACCCAACAGAGGCCCATTCTGGTGAAAAGGCGGGCCCGTTTGACTTGGTCAAAAGGTAACAGGCCAGCCCACGGAAAGCCTGTTAAAGGCCTGTTCGTATATAGCACATTTACGGCCCGCTAACTCACGGACTGTTACGGCCTATCGGAATTAAGCCCAGTAGCTTCATCGGGGCCGTCCAATATGATTCCAGCCCGTTGTAACCTCCGGCCCATGTATGGCCCATGATGTCTTTCGGCCCATACGAGGCCATTTGTAACTCTTGGCCCATTAACGGCCCGTGGTGAATCTGGCCCGTGATGAACAGTGTACCCCTTTATACCCATTAATGTCCATTATTCCATTGGCCATTTCCAGGCCGTGTTATCTTTCGTCCTTCTCAGGGCCCATTTATTCTTGGGCTCATTTCCAGCATTCGGTTACTTATGGCCCGTCATTGGCCTTTTCTGCTTGTGGGCCAAATTCAGCCCGCGGTTATAATCTGCCTGTTTGCGGCCAGTTAATCCATTGGGCCGTTTTCAAAACGTCATCAAATATGGCTGATAAACGACGATGTGTTATTGTCGGCCCATGAACGGACGATTCCAAATCTAGCCCGTGTACAGCCCATAATGCGGTCTGTTATTGGCCCATGTTTGGCCTATCGATCATACGTCACGTAGAAGGCCCATTGATGCTACGGCCCATAGAAGGCCCATTCTTTCTACGGCCCTAAGAAGGCCTATTGTTTCTATGGCACGTAGGAGCCCCATGGTAACTACAGTAAATATGTAGCTCATTGTTATTGTGGCCTAGATTTAAAAAATAGGTTATTGTGGCCACTAGTAAACCGCGGAAAAAGAACTGCACCGACTACAATCAAACAAATAAACAAGACAACAAGGAAATAAATAAGAAAGCAACTTATGCTAGGCTATCATAGCTATTACACATATTACATCCACTGGGCATCAAAGTTCACCACCAGTGCAAATATAGGGAACAAAGCAACATATCATATACACTAGTTGTCAAACTTAGCGACCAGTGCAAATAAACGCCACAGCAAAACAAGTCCTGAACTGAAACCACTTTAGAAGAGCTCAAGAAACAATATCCTGGGTACCCATAATGCTGGCAAGATGCTTAGCAAGCTTATTAACTTTCTCTTATTTGGCGCTTAAATCCTCCAGCACTAGCTGTTGCAGCAGAAAGTATGCATCTAAATTTTGCAAGGACTTCCTCAGTCCTTCGGCTTCTTGCCATAGCACAGTTGACTGATGCCTTTCAGCTTGTAGCTGAGACTGCAGAAGCTGAAGTGATTCAGGTAGCGAGGTCGAAGAGCTTGTGCCAGCTGTACTGGCCAGTAACTCGAACACTACATCAACGCATGACTGTGGGGTTTTCTCACTGCCTACAAGATCGTTTTTATCACCTTTCTTGGAGACCAACATGGTTGTCTCTCTATCTTGAACCTTACCTGCATTACTTTCTCTACCATTGCATAGTGGGGGTGCTCTTCTCCAATATTCTGTTCGCATACTACAAGAGAAACAAGCAGACACATCACAGGTTTAGCATGTAGTATACCAAACTCATTTTGGTAAACCGGTTCAATAGTAAGGTGGACAGGATAACAGCATGAAACAAACACACATATATATATATGTACTATGGTCACTGTATTGTCCATATCATTCTAGTTTATGTTGCCAAATCAAGATAGAGACACAGTTCAACTCATATATTTTTAAGACACAGCATTGGCAACACTTGTAATATGCATCACAATAGAACATAACTGTTTATACAACTGAAACTGAAATCAACATAGAGCAAGAAGTTAGAACAACAATCTAGTTAAAGAAATAGGTTTAAAACATACATGTTGTGCCATTGGAGTTTCAATTGGATCCTTCAAATTCGAAAGTAGTTGGTATCAGTAAATACAGTGATCCAACAGCAAAGGAGTATGGACCATTGCTACGGAATCTGACCTGAGAATAGTTGCTCTTCTGCTTTAAACGTGGAGTTTGGGTTCACTGCGGTGGTCTTCGTGCTTTGGGCACAACAGTTGCTTTACAAGCTGCTCGTGTGGGGGTACTCTATGGTGGACATGGTGCTTTGTCAACTAGAAGTGGGTTACTATCCGCTGGGGTTGTCGTTAGATGGTTGTAGCTAGTTCTCTGCCCAACGGTGCAAGTGTGCAATCTGGAGGAGTGTCGATTATGTGTGGTGGGGCATGTTTGTGGGCCAGTACAACCATGGTTCTATCTGCATCGACAGGTAGCACTGTCTTTGGTGAAGAACGGGTTTTGCTCCCTTAGATACTGCCATCAACCCCTCCAATTAAAATGGCTGATAAACAAGAAAAGAAATTGAACATACAGACATTGTATGATAGACAGATGTGGTAATTGACATTTATGTTGTCTAACCAAACATGACAACATGACATAATTTCACATATATGATGCCTAACTAAACAGGATAGCATGACATAGTTTCAGATATATGATGGATAACTTAACAGGATATAATGGCATAATTCAACATATGATGAGTATCTAAACAGGATGACATGACAAAACTATATGATGTGTGATAACCCACAAGTGTAGGGGATCGCAACAGCTTTCGAGGGTAGAGTATTCAACCCAAATTTATTGATTCGACACAAGGGGAGCCAAAGAATATTCTCAAGTATTAGCAGCTGAGTTGTCAATTCAACCACACCTGGAAACTTAGTATCCATAGCAAAGTGTTTAGTAGCAAATTAATATGATAGTACTGGTAACGGCAACAAAAGTAAAGACAGCAAAAGTGTTATTTTTGGTATTTTGTAGTGATTGCAACAGTAGCAACGGGAAAGTAAATAAGAGGAAACCAGTATATGGAAAACTCGTAGGCACCGGATCAGTGATGGATAATTATGCTGGATGTGGTTCATCATGTAACAGTCATAACATAGGGTGACACAGAACTAGCTCCAATTCATCAATGTAATGTAGGCATGTATTCCGTATATAGTCATACGTGCTTATGGAAAAGAACTTGCATGACATCTTTTGTCCTACCCTCCCGTGGCAGTGGGGTCCTATTGGAAACTAAGGGATATTAAGGCCTCCTTTTAATAGAGAACCGGAACAAAGCATTAGCACATAGTGAATACATGAACTCCTCAAACTATGGTCATCACCGGGAGTGGTCCCGATTATTGTCACTTCGGGGTTGCCGGATCATAACACATACTCCCTCTGTTCCAAATTACTTGTCACAAAAATGGATGTATCTAGAACTAAAATACATCTAGATACATCCATTTCGGCGACGAGTAATTCGGAACAGAGGGAGTAGTAGGTGACTATAGACTTGCAAGATAGGATCAAGAACTCACATATATTCATGAAAACATAATAGGTTCAGATCTGAAATCATTTCACTCGGGCCCTAGTGACAAGCATTAAGCATAGCAAACTCATAGCAACATCAATCTCAGAACATAATGGATACTAGGGATCAAACCCTAACAAAACTAACTCGATTACAAGATAAATCTCATCCAACCCATCACCGTCCAGCAAGCCTATGATGGAATTACTCACGCACGGCGGTGAGCATTATGAAATTGGTGATGGAGGATGGTTGATGATGACGACGGCGACGAATCCCCTCTCCGGAGCCTCGAACAGACTCCAGATCAGCCCTCCCGAGAGGTTTTAGGGCTTGGCGGTGGCTCCATATCGTAAAACGTGATGATTTCTTCTCTCTTATTTTTTTCTCTCTAAAAGCAAATATATAGAGTTGGAGTTGGCGTCGGAGGGTCTCCAGGGGGCCCATGAGGTAGGGGGCGCGCCCTAGGGGGGGGCACCCTCGTGAGAAGGGTGTGGGCCCCCTGGTCTTCATCTTTGGCGAGGATTTTTTATTATTTTTTAAGATGTTCCGTGGAGTTTCAGGTCATTCCGAGAATATTTGTTTTCTACACATAAAACAACGTCATGGAAATTCTGCTGAAAACAGCGTCAGTCCAGGTTAGTTCCATTCAAATCATACAAATTAGAGTCCAAAACAACGGCAAAAGTGTTTGAAAAAGTAGATACGACGGAGACGTATCAACTCTCCCAAGCTTAAACCCTTGCTTGTCCTCAAGCAATTCAGTTGACAAACTGAAAGAAAGAAAGAAAAACTTTTACAAACTCTGTTTGCTCTTGTTGTTATAAGTATGTCAAGCCAGCATTCGAGTTTTTAGCATAGATCATAACTAACCACATTTGCAATAATTCTTAGGTCTCATAATTACACGTATCAATAGCATAATCAACTAGCAAGTCATAATAATAAATCTCGGATGACAACACTTTCTCAAAACAATCATAATATGATATAACAAGATGGTATCTTGCTAGCCCTTTCTGAGACCGCAAAACATAAATGCAGAGCACCTTTAAAGCTCAAGGACTGACTAGACATTGTAATTCATGGTAAAATAGATCCAATCATAGTCACACCCAACATAAATTAATAGTGATGAATGCAAATGGCAGCTATGCTCTCCAGCTAGTGCTTTTTAATAAGAGGGTGATGACTCAACATAAAAGTAAATGGATAGGCCCTTCGCAGAGGGAAGCAGGGATTTGTAGAGGTGCCAAAGCTCGGTTTTGAAATAGAGATAAATTGTATTTTGAGCGGTATACTTTCATTGTCAACGTAACAACTAAGAGATGGCGATATCTTCCATGCTAAACACATTATAGGCAGTTCCCAAACAGAATGGTAAAGTTTATACTCCCCCTCCACCAGCAAACATCAATCCATGGCTTGCTCGAAACAACGAGTGCCTCCAACATACATCAGGTCCCAGCGGGAGTTTTGTTTGCAATTAATTTTGATTTAGTTTGCATAAAGCATGGGACTGGGCATCCCGGTGACCAGCCATTTGCTCGTGAGTGAGGAGCGGAGTCCACTCCTCTTGAGAATAACCCGCCTAACACGGAAGAGAAGTACAACCTTGGTTGATATATGAGCTATTCGAGCATACAAAACAGAATGATTATTTGAAGGTTTAGAGTTTGGCACATACAAATTTACTTGGAACGGCAGGTAGATACCGCATATAGGAAGGTATAGTGGAATCATCTGGAATAACTTTGGGGTTTAAGGGATTGGATGCACAAGCAGTATTCCCGCTTAGTACAGGTGAAGGCTAGCAAGAGACTGGGAAGCGACCAACTAGAGAGCGACAACAGCCATGTACATGCATTAAAATTAATAAACATTGGATGCAAGCATGAGTAGGATATAATCCACCATGAACATAAATATCGTGAAGGCTATGTTGATTTGTTTCAACTACATGCGTGAACATGTGCCAAGTCAAGTCACTTAAATCATTCAAAGGAGGATACCACCCCATCATACCACATCATAATCATCTCAATAGCATGTTGGCACACAAGGTAAACCATTATAACACATAGCTAATCAAGCATGGCACAAGCAACTACGATCTCTAATTCTCATTGCAAACATGTTTATTCATAATAAGCTGAATCAAGAACGAGGGACTGATCATATTTAGCAAAAACAAAAGAGGTTGAGTTCATACCAGCTTTTCTCATCTCAGTCAACCCATCATATATCATCATAATTGCCTTTCACTTGCACGACCGGACGATGTGAATAATAATAAGAGTGCACGTGCATTGGACTAAGCTGGAATCTGCGAGCATTCAATAAACAGGAGAAGACAAGGCAATACGGGCTCTTGGGTTAATTAAACAATAATGCATATAAGAGCCACTTCAATAATTTAATTATGGTCTTCTCCTACTGACCCCCAAAGAAAAGAAAAGAAATAAAACTATTTACACGGGAAAGCTCCCAACAAGCAAAAGAAGAACGGGAAATATTTTTGGGTTTTCTTTTTAATTATTACTACTACAACAGAAAAATAAACTACTACTAATTTTTTTTAGTTTTCTTAAGGTTTAACAAACACACAAGAAGAAAGCAGGAAAAAGAAAATAAACTAGCATGGATATTACAGTGAAAAAGTATGAGCACCGACATCTAGCAATGAGTGTGTGTGAACATAAATGTAATGTCGGTGAGAAATACATACTCCCCCAAGCTTAGGCTTTTGGCCTAAGTTGGTCTATTGCCAGGGATAGCCTGGCGGATACCCATAGGTGTAGCTGGGGTCGTAGTGTGACGAAGGATAGTTGGGATCATACTGATGTCCAGCGGTTATTGCCTGCTGAGCTGCAGCGTGGAGTCGAGCTGCCTCCGCTCTCCTCTCGTAGTCTTCTGCCTCCTCTCTGGTAATAACATATCTTCTTTTTGTCTGTGAATCAAAGAAGGCAGGAGCAGGGAGAGTAATACGGAAAACACGTCGTTTATCAAAAATTAAACGATATAAGAGAGGTGATTCAGGCCTCTCAACAAACTGGTGCGAAGCCATAGAATTATAATCTAAATATGCAGGAGGCAACTCCGTATCACCCTCACGAATGTCTATTTCAAGAAAATGAGCTAAGCGGGTTGCATAAATTCCTCCAAAGAAATTTCCATTATGTCTATTATGATACAACCTACGAGCTACAATGGCTCCCATATGATAAGATTGGTCTCCTAACACAGCACTCCTGAGAATGCTAAGATCAGGGACACACATGTGACATGCTTCATCCTTAGCATTTATGCATCTAGCGATGAAGAGAGCAAAATAATGTATAGCAGGAAAGTGAATGCTCCCTATGCTAGCCTGCGTTATATCTCTAGATTACCCCACAGTTATACTAGCAAGAAAGTTTCTAAATTCAGATTTAGGGGGATCCCTAACACTACCCCATGATGGAAGTTTGCAAGCAGAAGTGAATCCTCTAAGTCCATGGTATAAGATTTGTCATGGAGATCAAACATGACTGAAGGAGAATTACGCGAAGATGAATACTCAAACCTCCTCACAAATGAACTTGTGAGATCATGATACCAGGAGCATTTGTTAGCCTCAAAATCCTCAAGACCGGCATTGCGCAAATATGCTTTGAATTCATCTTTAATTCTCGCATGGTCCATAAAATTTTCGGACGGCCATTCGCAAGGCCGTACTGGAGCGTCTTAGAGGAACCACCTTGGAACATCTTCCTAAGCATATTGTTTTTCTCTGAAAAATTCTGAAAGTTTTAGTAACTTCAAAATAAATGTAAACCAACTTCAATAAAACTGATAGCAACTACTCCTACAAGTGCCTAGAGCCTATATCAAGCATTAGAACTACTTGGAACCATATAAATTTGACATGCAAGCTCAAGAACATGGTCACCTATGCAGCACAAATTTGCAAAGAATAAAGCACTAGAACAAAAACTAATTGGACCAATGGAGGAGTCACATACCAAGGAACAATCTCCCCAAGCAGTTTTGTGAGAGGTGCTTTGAGCAAGGAGATCGAAAATCACAGCAAAAGTGGCTGGAACTCGTGCTTGAGTTGGTTTTTTAGGTTTGTGTGAGACAGAGGAAGAAGATGGGTGCTGTGATAAGTGGAGGAGGGCCACCATGGGCCCACGAGGCAGGGGGCGCAACCTAGAGGGGGGGGCCACCACCCTCGTGGTCAGGTGGCAGATCCTCCCGCGGCGATTTTTGCAGAGTAAATCCTCAAATATTCCCGAAAAAATCATATTAAATTGGCATGTCATTTTGAGGACTTTTATTTTCGGGATATTTTTATATTGCATGGATAAGCCAGGAAACAAACAAAAAATACTATTTTTACTTTATTTCTACTAAATAACAGAAAGTATAGAGAGGGCACAGAAGTTTGTCCTTCTAGTTTCATCCATCTCATGCTCATCAAAAACAATCCACTAACAAGGTTGATCAAGTCTTGTTAACAAATTCATTCCGATAATCATGAAACCGGAGAAATTTCGAATAACACTAAGTTACCTCAACGGGGATATGCACATCCCCTATAATAAGTATATCATATTTCTTCTTGACAGTAGGAAGAGGGAATTCAAAACCTCCAAATATAATTGATGGAATTTTTCCAATAGAGTTGATACTATGAACTTGAGGCTGTTTTCTCGGAAAGTGTACCGTATGCTCATTACCATTAACATGAAATGTGACATTACCTTTATTGCAATCAATAACAGCCCCTGCAGTATTAAGAAAAGGTCTTCCAAGAATAATAGACATATTATCATCCTCGGGAATATCAAGAATAACAAAGTCCGTTAAAATAGTAATGTTTGCAACCACAACAGGCACATCCTCACAAATACCGACAGGTATAGCAGTTGATTTATCAGCCATTTGCAAAGATATTTCGGTAGGTGTCAGCTTATTCAAGTCAAGTCTATGATATAAAGAGAGAGGCATAACACTAACACCGGCTCCCAGATCACATAAAGCAGTTTTAATATAATTTCTTTTAATGGAGCAAGGTATAGTAAGTACTCCGGGATCTCCAAGTTTCTTTGGTATTCCACCCTTAAAAGTATAATTAGCAAGCATGGTGGAAATCTCAGCTTCCGGTATCTTTCTTTTACTAGTAATGATATCCTTCATATATTTAGCATACGGATTTGTTTTGAGCACATCAGTTAATCGCATACGCAAAAAGATAGGCCTAATCATTTTAGCAAAGCGCTCAAAATCCTCATCATCCTTTTTCTTGGATGGTTTCGGAGGAAAAGGCATGGGTTTCTGAACCCAAGGTTCCCTTTCTTTACCATGTTTCCTAGCAACAAAGTCTCTTTTATCATATCGTTGATTCTTTGATTGTGGGTTATCAAAATCAACAGTAGGTTCAATTTCTACATCATTGTCATTACTAGGTTGAGCATCATCATGAACATCATTATTAATATTTTCACTAGGTTCATGTTCTTTACTAGATTGTGTTTCAGCATCAGACATAGAGATATCATTTGGATTATCAAGTGGTTCAGCAATAGGTTCACTAGAAGTTTGCACAGTTCTATCATTTTTCTTTTTCTTCTTTTTAGAAGAACTAGGAACATCAATATTATTTCTCTGAGAATCTTGCTCAATTCTCTTAGGGTGGCCTTCAGGATACAAAGGTTCCTGAGTCATTCTACCAGTTCTAGTAGCCACTCTAACAGCATAATCATTTTTCTTACTATTCATTTCATCAAGCACTTCGTTTTGAGCCTTAAGTACTTGTTCTACTTGCGTGGTAACCATAGAAGCATGTTTGCTAACAAGTTTAAGTTCACCTTTAATATTAGCCACATAATCACCCAAGCGTCTAATCATATAAGCATTTTCTTTTAATTGTCTACCAAAATAAGCATTGCAGTTGTCTTGCTTAAACATAAAGTTACCAAACTCATCCAAGCACTGACTAGCAATTTTAGTAGAAGGAACTTCAGCTTTATCATATCTATAGAGAGAATTTACCTTTACTACCTGTGTCGGGATATCGGGGTCAGGAGGTTCTTCAATAAATAAAGAATTGAGATCATAAGTTTCTTCAACAGGAGGTGAATTAAGACCATGTATTTCTTTAATAGGAGGTAAATTCTTAACATCTTCAGCTTTAATACCTTTCTCTTTCATAGATTTCTTTGCCTCTTGCATATCTTCGAGACTGAGGAATAGAACACCTCTCTTCTTCGGAGTTGGTTTAGGAATAGACTCAGTAATTGGAGCAGGAGCTGGCTCAGGAGGTGCCCAATTATTTTCATTTGTCAACATATTATTCAATAGAATTTCATCTTCATCCGGTGTTCTTTCCCTAAAAAGAGAACCAGCACAACTATCCAGGTAATCTCTGGAAGCATCGGTTAGTCCATTATAAAAGGTATCAAGTATTTCGGGTTTCTTAAGAGGATGATCAGGCAAAGCATTAAGTAACTTGAGAAGCCTCCCCCAAGCTTGTGGGAGACTCTCTTCTTTAATTTGCACAAAGTTGTATATTTCCCTCAAAGCAGCTTGTTTCTTATGAGCAGGGAAATATTTAGCAGAGAAGTAATAAATCATATCCTGGGGACTACGCACACAACCAGGATCAAGAGAATTAAACCATATCTTAGCATCACCCTTTAATGAGAACTGAAATATTTTGAGTATATAGAGGAAACATGATCTCTCATCATTAGTGAATAGGGCGGCTATATCATTTAACTTAGTAAGATGTGCCACAACAGTTTAAGATTCATAGCCATAAAACGGATCAGATTCAACCAAAGTAATTATATCAGGATCAACAGAGAATACATAATCTTTATCAGGAACACATATAGGTGAAGTAGAAAAAGCAGGGTTGGGTTTCATTTTATCTCTAAGTGATTCTTTGTTCCATTTAATTAATAACCTCTTAAGCTCATATCTATCTTTGCAAGCTAAAATAGCGGCAGAAGATTCCATATCAAAAAGATAACCCTCAGGAATAACTGGCATATTTTCATCATCACTATCATCATCGTATTTAGATTCAATAATTTCTTTTTCTCTTGCCCTAGCAATTTGTTCATCAAGAAATTCAGCAAGGGGCACAGTAGTATCAGGCATAGAAGCAGTTTCATCATAAGTATCATGCATAGCAGAAGTGGCATCATCAATAACATGCGACATATCAGAACGAATAGCAGAAGCAGGTGTAGGTGTCGCAAACTTACTCATAACAGAAGGTGAATCAAGTGCAGAGCTAGATGGTAGTTCCTAACCTCCCCTCGTAGTTGAGGGATAGATCTTGGTTTTTGGATCTCTCAAGTTCTTCATAATAATAAGCAGATATAAATCCCAAGTGACTCAAAGAATAGAGCTATGCTCCCCAGCAACGGCACCAGAAATTGTTCTTGATAACCCACAAGTGTAGGGGGTCGCAACAGCTTTCGAGGGTAGAGTATTCAACCGAAATTTATTGATTCGACACAAGAGGAGCCAAAGAATATTCTCAAGTATCAGCAGCTGAGTTGTCAATTCAACCACACCTGGAAACTTAGTATCTGCAGCAAAGTGTTTAGTAGCAAAGTAATATGATAGTGGTGGTAACGGCAACAAAAGTAAAGACATCAAAAGTGATATTTTTGGTATTTTGTAGTGATTGTAACAGTAGCAACGGGAAAGTAAATAAGCGTAAACCAGTATATGGAAAACCCGCAGGCACCGGATCAGTGATGGATAATTATGCCGGATGCGGTTCATCATGTAATAGTCATAACATAGGGTGACACAGAACTAGCTCCAATTCATCAATGTAATGTAGGCATGTATTCCTTATATAGTCATACATGCTTATGGAAAAGAACTTGCATGACATCTTTTGTCCTACCCTCCTGTGGTAGCGGGGTCCTATTGAGAACTAAGGGATATTAAGGCCTGCTTTTAATAGAGAACCGGAACAAAGCATTAGCACATAGTGAATACATGAACTCCTCAAACTATGGTCATCACCGGGAGTGGTCCCGATTATTGTCACTTCGGGGTTGTCGGATCATAACACATAGTAGGTGACTATAGACTTGCAAGATAGGATCAAGAACTCGCATATATTCATGAAAACATAATAGGTTCAGATCTGAAATCATGGCACTCGGGCCCTAGTGACAAGCATTAAGCATGGCAAAGTCATAGCAACATCAATCTCAGAACATAAAGGATACTAGGGATCAAACCCTAACAAAACTAACTCGATTACATGATAAATCTCATCCAACCCATCACCGTCCAGCAAGCCTACGATGGAATTACTCACGCACGGCGGTGAGCATCATGAAATTGGTGATGGAGGATGGTTGATGATGACGATGGCGATGAATCCCCCTCTCCGGAGCCCCGAACAGACTCCAAATCAGCCCTCCCGAGATGTTTTAGGGCTTGGCAGCGGCTCCGTATCGTAAAACGCGATGCTTTCTTCTCTCTTATTTTTTTCTCTCCGAAAGCAAATATATAGAGTTAAAGTTGGCGTCGGAGGGTCTCCAGGGGGGCCACGAGGTAGGGGGCGCGCCCTAGGGGGGGCGCCCCCCACCCTCATGTGAAGGGTGTGGGCCCCCTGGTCTACATCTTTGGCGAGGATTTTTTATTATTTTTTCTAAGATGTTCCGTGGAGTTTCAGGTCATTCCGAGAATATTTGTTTTCTGCACATAAAACAACATCATGGCAATTCTGCTGAAAACAGCGTCAATCCGGGTTAGTTCCATTCAAATCATACAAGTTAGAGTCCAAAACAAGGGCAGAAGTGTTTGGAAAAGTAGATACGACGGAGACGTATCAATGTCTTTCTAAAATAGGTTGGGATGAAATAATTCACATAAATGTTGTTTAAGTATACAGGATGGCATGATATAATTGACATAATCGATTCATATACTAAGCAGCTGGCACTCACATGTATGATCTCTAAACTAAGAATATGGAATTCAATATTGTGCATATGATGTATAAACCAAGAAATGCAAGACACCATATGCATGGCATGATAAATATAAACATTGCAACTTAGAGCATACACCTCAGGTGGGATATATGGCTGGTCATCTGTCTCTGAGTCCTCCTCTGAGGAGATCCCTGTAACCATCGAGATATATGCTTCAATAGGTACCATTGCCTGCTCTCAAGACCTTGTTTTCACTCCTTTTTTTTCCATAACCGGCTCAAATGGGTGATACACATGAAGAGTAGTTCAATATACACAGATTGTCGACAAATGGAATATGTAATGAAAAACAAGATGGCATGAGATAATTCACATATATGATGCCTGGCTACATGGCGGTGCATAATTCACATATATGATAACTGGCTGAAAAACATGGCATTGCATAATTCACATATCTGACATAGAAAGCAAACAGGAGGCATTCACACAAAGCATGTCTAATCTAAGAAGATGGCATGGCAATGCAAGACACCGTATGCATGATATGAGCAATATAACCTTGCCAAGTTAGAGCATGCACCTTGGGGGGGATACGACTGTTCATCTGCCTCTGAATCCTCCTCTGAGGAGCTATCTGTAACCAGCAAGAAATCTGCATCAACAGGTAGGACTGACTGCTCAGAAGACCTTGTTTTCACTCCAGATTTTCCCATGACTGACTCAAATGGCTGATGCACAAGAAGAGTAGATGAATGTTTAATGTTTAAACATTGTTGACAAATAGAATACATTATGAAAAAAATATGGCACGATACAATTCACATATAGGATGACTGGCTAAATAGGATGGCATTGTATGATTCACATATATGATGCCTGGGATTGCATAATTCCCATATACTCCCTCCATTCCTAAATATTTGTCTTTTTGGAGATTTCAAATGGACTAATACATCCGGATGTATATAGACATATTTTAGAGTGTAGATTCACTCATTTTGCTCCATATGTAGTCACTTGTTGAAATCTCTAAAAATACAAATATTTAGGAACGGTGGGAGTATGATATAGAAACCAAACATGTGGCATTCACACAAGGAAAATCTAAACTAAGCTGATGACATATAAGATGAATAATGTAAGCAATGTGAGGTGCCATATGCATGATATGACCAACATCAGCATGCCAGGTTAGAGCAAACACCTCAGGTGGTAACAGTTATCTTCTTCTGGAATACAATCTAGAATGGCGGGAGGGGGGGCACTTCAGCCACCATGGAGCGGCGTGTGCATGACATTGTATTCCCACGCAACGGTCTTCTCTTTTTCTCTACATGTTATGTACGACTGTGTACAATAACTGACATGCATAATAAAAAATTAGTTAGATTTTGTAAGGCCTAAGGGGTGCATACAGAAATCAAGACTGATGGTAGCAAACGAGTGGATAGATCCAAAACTAATGATATCAAGTAGATTATAGCTTCAGTTTAAAAAGATAGACAATGGATCATCTATTGTTTGTTGCCCACCCAACATGAACCACATAGAAGACCCCAGATGAACCAGATAGTAGATAGATACTATTCGTTGATGCCTTGATATGAGACCCATGTGCATTTTAAAACTCAAGTTTGAATGATAATGTAGCAGGTAATTATAACCGATGTATAACATAAGCAAACACGAAAGACTGCGACTTCTCTTCCAGAACTGTGTAGTCCTCAGGTTCATCTGCTCAGTCGATGATGGTAATGTAGTTGGCATGGCTGCCGGCAATGGGGAAGATGATCTGAGGCGGCGAAAGAAAGTTTGCAGGGGGAATCTCTGCTGTAGTGAATGCTTCTGTCGATGGTGCACCTCAGGTGGGGTGGATGACGGCACGGCAGGAGCAGGACAAAACACACAGAGTTTTCTTTGATGCCTATCTGAAAATGAAGTAAATCTGTAAGGACTCCTTAGAATTGGAGGATTCTATAAACACAGGGAAAGGAAAACACAGGAATAGGATAGGAATGCACGTGCAAAACAGAGCATTTGGAAACATAGGATTTCTATAAATGTCGGTGTTTGGTTCACATGAATTGGAAGAACACAGGAATGGAGAAACATCGTAAAATTAAAGTCAAACCACGTGAAAATGAAAAAATAAGAATCTTATTATGATAGTAATGCAATTAGTCTTGTTCTTCATGCATATTAATTTGAAAAGGACGTCCAACTGGATATTAAAATTCCTACCATTTTTCTTTGAAAGAGACACCAAAGGAAAAAAATCCTGCAGTTTTGGTTTGCTCCACTCCTAACCAAATGCATGAATAGTAGTACCATAGTAGTTCCATAGCAAAGGATCCCTGAGGGATCGACATGAATGCAGAGTAACAAAGTGATGCAATGAGTGTACAACCTCTTTGGCATAGCCTTGTCGACTTCAGCATCATTGTGTTGGACGTGGAGGACGGTGATGCTGGTGTGACTATCAGAGGCGGGAAATAAGATCTCAGGCCTCTAGAAATGGCGCCGAGGGTACTGCTCCGCTGTGATGGATGGTTCCGTCATTGGAGCAGCTCCGGTGAGGTGTACGGTGGCGAGGCTGAAGCAGGACAAGACAGACAACGTTAATCTAAAGTGGGACTCTAATATCATCTACAATTGATGATGTAAAATACATCACCAAAAAGTACTAGATGTAAAACACATCAGCCGTGCCACGGCCGCTCCGACGGATGCTGTAAATACTGTTTACTCTGAACTTAACTGAAGAAACCGAACTTCACAGTCGAAATTGAATTTTACTATTGAAACTGATTGAACTAGTAGAAGAGCATTGCAATAGATGTTTAGGGCGTTCGAGCGCTAGTAGCAGAGAAGCAGTGATCTAAATCAGCAGACGCTCGAGAAGGGAGCGCACTAGCAGAGAGCAAGTCGTGTAGCAGAACAGCGAGCGAGTGCTAAAGCAGCAACTCCTGTAGCTGCCGGAGGTCGTGCAGCAGCAGCGTGAGCGAGAGCAAGAGCAGAGCAGCAGCATGAACGAGAGCAAGAGTGGAGTACCAGCATGACCGACAGCAATATCAGAGTAGAGCAGTAGCACAAACGAAAGCAAGAGCAGTGCAGCAGCGCGGCCGACGGCAAGAACAGAGCGGTGATACCAACTTGTAACACCCAAGATGCGGTTATATCTCCCACGTGTCGGAGCACGACTTAGAGGCATAACTGCATAGTAGGAATGTCGCAAGAGGGGTAATCTTTACACATCCCATGTACTGAATAAGAAAGGGATAAAGAGTTGTCTTACAATCTCCACTTCACACAATACATAAATATAGCATTACATCATCCAGAATACAATCAAGGCCCAACTACAGAACCAAATAAAGAAAGACCACCCCATATGCATGGATCTACTCAAAGCATATAACAGAAGACCCTTACTGACCATAAGCCAAAAAGGATCAGGAGAGATGATGGCACCCATGTAAACATAGCAAGTTTCGCTAACAGAATCAGACTTAGCAGAAAACTGGACATGGCAAAAACAGAGTTATGAAGGCATCTTTGCGAGCTCAATTCACTCAACACAAGGCATTGCATGACAAGCTAAGCATACTACCAGAAATAAGACATGTTCAAGAAGCTAAACATGGCAAGAACAATCTCATATCATGCATGGATCAACTACAACAACCTTGGCAAAATTGATTAACACGTAAACAATCTGCCAGGAACATTTTATAGCAAAAGTAGAGCAAGATAGAGTCATGCTAGGGCACTCCATAAATTCAAACAGGGGCATGGATGGATAGAGCATGGACATATGTCAAAATCATCCTTACTGAACATACTCAGAAGAAGCATGGATCTCTCTGTAGCAACATGAATACATGGCATAAAAATAACAGCAGGGAAATGACTTAGTGAAATTCCAAGTCCCTGAAATCAGCAATATCACGAGAGCTACTTTGCATGCATGTGCTAGTCACCACATTGATCACAAAAATACATGGCATACACCCCTGTAAAGATGGCATGGCATAGCCCAAAACACATGTAGAGCTCATGCCCATATGCATCACACAATAATCATGGCAAAAATGACAAATGCTCAAGATCTGCTAAGCAACAGGAACTAACATTTTATAGCCCTCTTGCACACACGATTTGGACATCAAGATGGACTCAAACAAGCATGGCACAATGGAACAAATTGAAGAACACATCATGATGAACATTTTGATATATCGCACGCACGAGACGGAGCTACGGATGAGGAGTTATGACATGATGAACAGAGCAAAGAAAAGTTACAGAAATAAAAGACTTAGGGAAATTCGACCTCTCTGGATCCAGATGAAGGGTTTGGGGCGGCGCGGTTCCCAAGGATCGCCGGAGTCAGACACCACGGTGGCCGAAGCTGGAGAGGTGCGGGGGCTCGCCGGAGAACGCGGATCCGGCGCCGGATATGGGGAGGATGGCGGAGCGGCAGAGGCGGAGGAGAGGCGCGAGGCGACCTCACTGGACGGGTAGCGACGGAGCGGCGATGGCCGGCGAGGCGCGCGGCGGGCGGCGACCAAAGCGCACACACGGGGCGGTGGAGCTGCGGGGTGCCTCGGGCACGCGGGTAGCGGCGGCGCGCTGGCCGGGAGGGCCCCGCGCGGGCCTGGCGGGCCGGCGGCGGTGGGTGGCGCGGATGTACCACGTGTTAGCGCAGGAGTGGGCGAGCGGCGGCGGCGGACATGTCCGTCGGTGGAGGTGAAACATCCGGCGGCGGCGGGGGAAGAAATTTAGGGTTTCGTCCGGGAATGGAGGAGGAGGAGACGTTTTTATATCTAGAGGGAGCTAGGAGAGCCCAAATGGAGTGCGGTTTTCGGCCACGCGGTCGTGATCGAATGACCGAGAGTATGGAGGGTGTTTGGATGGGTTATTGGGCCACTTTGGAAGGGTGTTGGGCTGCAACACACACGAGGCCTTAACGGTTCCCCGGTTAACCGTTGGAGTATCAAACGGACTCCAAATGGCACGAAACTTGACAGGCGGTCTACCGATGGTGTACCAAGGCCATTTGGCAAATCTCGGTCCATTCCGAGAATGTTTAACACCCGCTCACGAAAAAGAGACAAAAGGGGCGCCGCAGGACGTAAGAGTGTGGGAATGCAAAACGGACAACGGGGAAAATGCTTGGATGCATGAGACGAACACGTATGCAAATGAGATGCACATGATGACATGATATGAAATGCATGACATGAACAAAAGGAAAAATGAAAAAAACTAAACCCAACCACGAAGGGAAAATCATAATGCATCTCCAGAAAAGGCAAGAGTCGGAGTACGAATATGGAAAGTTGTATCCGAGGTTTTACAGCGGCCGGCAGCAAGAACATAGCTACAACACGAGCGACAGCCGGAGTAGTTGCAGCTAGTGTCGGTGTGGAAGTCGTCACCGAGGAAGCAACGACATGGGGGCGAGACGCCGTGGATGAAGTGGTCTGCGACGGCACCGTCGATGGAGACCCACCATGGCTGCTTAGTATCGAGCACTGGCAGCCCCATGAGATCGAATAAAAGATAAAATGCAGCGCTGAGTGCAGAACCTCCTTGGAGGCGCCGAGTTTGCCTCAGCTTCATCGGAGGAATTGGTGAGGGTGCTGCGAATCCGATGGGGCAGGTCAAGATGGTGCTGTGGGGATGGAGGTGGCACAATTGGCGTGGCGAACGTCGGGGCAACTCCTTGGAGGTGGAGGACAGGCGGCTGATCCGGTGGGATGACGAGATCGACGAGGGATCCTCATCCGGTGCGGTGGATGAGGGACGGTGAGTTGTTGCGGTGGACGACATCGTCGGGGAAGAGTCTTCGGCTGGGCGGCGGTTAGGAGGCCGACCGTGTAGCGTGGGTTTCGTGGGTTTTGGCGTCCTCGGTGAACAAGGGGAAGGTAGGGGGAGCCATGTCCTAGGGACGCACTTGTCCGAAATGTTGGGTAAGTTACTAGCATACCCTCACCGGTTTTGACACGACGACGTCGAACCGGCATTCCCAGCTAAGGCATAGAAGGGGGATTTCGCGTGTCTGGGCTGCGGGACTGATTTCGGATGAGGAGGGAGTTTTCGTGCGTGTCAAAATTTTAGGATAACAAGGCGCGTCGCGAGTTGAAGAGGCGGGAGTTTCAAAGCAGATGAGACAAAAGATTCTCGAGCTTGAAAATTTCGAGATAACAAGGCGCAGATTCCTTGTTCGGCAGAACAAACTTAACGTCTACAAAAAAACAATTCATACAAGACACAAACAATTCATGTCCCCTTTTACTATATTGCTATAAATGTCATTGGAAAAACTACAAGAAAAATGTAAAAAAATCAAGAGCACAAGATTACCCTGTACAGTACCAAATCGATTCGCGCTTCCCTCAACAATAACAAAAAAAAATCAATTCCTACCAAAAGAAAGAGTCATGTACCTTGTTATATGATTACAAATGCCAGGATCTCGAAATTCAATTTTTGAATCCACGTTATGTTGAATTCGAATATATCGTTAGGTCACCTTGCGATTTATAATGGATGTAGTCCTACATTCTGATCTTCCATCATATATGAACATTTTGCTCCACCCTATGAACATATATATTGTCGTCTACCATATGGACTAAATTTGAATCAATTTTCCTTATTTTAATATGATTGTTTGCAAGTTATACAATCATTTAAATATTATCTTGATAGGAAAAAACATGCATATAGCAGTAATCATATTTCACTATAAACTACATGTGACATACGATCTCCAATTCAAATATTTGTATCCATTTTATGTTGAATTCAAATCAGAGTACATTGGTCTAGGTGGCGAGAAGTTCGGGATAATCTAAACCCTGTTTTCATATGTCTATAATTCTTGGCTGAATTGGGACAAGTTTTGGTATAAGCTTCTTCCAAAACCAGAGATTCTCTCAACAAGCCTCATGGTTCCGAGAGGGAACATGTCACCTTTGTGTGCGAAACGATATACACTGCCTCCCCCCAGATTTTCTTTACAGAGGCAACATAGAACTATATGAGTGCCCTGTTAAATTTTGGAATTATTCCGGGTTCATTTGGCATTTTTTATACATTAATTGAGTTTCTGGACATTTAATGTGCATAATACAAATTTGAACTACAAGCACATCCTCCAGTGCACCAAAGTTGGTTGAAAAATCACATGTGTGTCCTTGGGTGAATTTCTAGGTCCCGTGCAAGAAATGGGAATGAAATTCAAACATCTGGGCGTCGTGACTCGGACGAGAACATCGAGAAACTTGGTTTTTAAATTCATGTAAATCCAAAACTTGCCTGGAAATCATGAACCTTGGTATGTTGTCATGTCATGGCACTAACATGGTGTGGTAAAAAATTGGGCCTATTTGGAACAAGTTTTGGTATAAGCTTCTTGCAAACCAGAGCTTCTCTCAAGAAGGCTCGTGGCTCTGAGAGGGAACGTGTCACCATTGAGTGTGAAACGATATACACTGCCCCCCTTGAGTTTCTTTACGAGGCAACATAGAACTACATTAGTGCCCTGTTAAATTTTGGAATTATTCCGGATTCGTTTGGCCTTTTTATACATTAATTGAGTTTCTGGTCATTTAATGTGCATAATTCAAATTTGAACTACAAGCACATGCTCCCGTGCACCAAAGTTGGTTGAAAAATCACATGTGTGTCCTCGGGTGAATTTCTTGGTCCCATGCAAGAAATGGGAATGAAATTCAAACATCTGGGCATCGTGGCTCGACCGAGAACATTGAGAAACTTTGTTTTAAAATTCTTGTAAATCCAAAACACGCGTGAAAATCATGAAAGTTGGCATAGTGTCATGTCATGGTACTACCATGTTGTGGTAAACAAATTGGCCGAATAGGAACAAGTTTTGGTATAAGCTTCTTGCAAACCGGAGCTTCTCTTAAGAAGGTTCGTGGTTCTGAGAGGGAACATATCACCTTTGCGTGCATAATTCAAATTTGAAATACAAGCACATGCTCTAGTGCACCAAAGCTGGTTGAAAAATCACATGTGTGTCCTTGGGTAAATTTCTAGGTCCCATGAAAGAAATAGGAATGAAATTGAAACACACAGGCGTTGTGGCTCGGCTAGAAACATTGAGAAACTTGGTTTTTTAATTCCTGTTAATCCAAAACACGCATGAAGATCATGAAACTTGGCTTGGTGTCATGACATGGCACCAACATGCTGTGGTAATTTTGTTGTCCGATTTGCGAAGGCACACACATTAACAACCAACAAAGTCATTTTGGAAGAAGTGTTGTCACATTACAATCGGAAACACATGTATTATTGAAACCATGGGCGTTCTATTTAGCATCTAAGTGCCGCCACGCATCCCCTTTTTTATTAGCTAGGAGGTGCCGTGCAAGTAGTTATTTGAGTACGGGAGGCATGCGATCAGACCCCTGCGTGTTCTTATCAGGAGGAGAGCCCTTTGACCTCCATCTGCCGTCCACCTCTCTCCCAAGGTCTTCATAAATGGCGCCCGAGCCTCTGTTTCATGGCGTGGCTATGTCTCACTTGACTGAGATTTAAGAGATAAAAAAGAAAATCTGAAAAGTAAATTTTGCACAAATCTTGATGTAAGATCTGACAGACCTATATAGCATCTACTGCGACTTATAGCAAGACTGATGAATATATATATAAGGACGACGAGAGTGGATAATAATTGTCTTACATAATTAGGAAGATAATTAAAAAAGCCACATGCGGCTATGCCCGAAATACACAAGGGCAAAAGAAGAAGGAAGACGCATACAACGATCTGGCTCACTGATCTCTACTTTCTTTATGCGCTGCAGGTCGCGGAGACTAGTTCTCGCAGCGAGCGGCAATGATCTCTTTCATCAGTTTCATGTCCTTAATTCGCTGCTTGGTTGCATCCCCGAATTCCTCCACCAGCCTGTTGCACTCGATGCGGAGCATGGTATTCTCATCCATAAGTTTCTTGACGATGACACCCGTCCTATGCAACAAGGCAGCGGTCTCCTCCGCTTACTTTGCCCTTCCGGTGATCGTCGCCCTTAGCAGGTCGCGCTCAGCCCGGAGCTTCGCATTGCCCTCCCCTAGTTGTCGGATGACGCCAGTAGCCTCGTCCTGCAACCTCGCCCAGTCGGCGATCTGATCCCTCTGGCTATGGACAATCGCATGCATGCGCCTGTAAGAGTCCTCGCCTGTCCGCGATAAATTTTCCCAGGCCGCCGCAGTGCGGCAGGACCTCCATGCTGCTTCAGTAGCGCGGCGGGACATCTCTACTGCTTTCGCGGCGTGGCCGGACCAGTCTGTTACATCGACGGTGCGGCGGGACCTCCATGCTGCTTCGGCGGCACAGAGGGACCTCTATGCTGCTACTTCTGCGCGGCTGGACATGTCGGCTGCTTTCGCGGTGAGGGGGGACATCTCTCATGCTTCCTCTTCCATGCTCGCCTCTCCCTGGTGGAAACCTCTCGACCTAGAACTCACGCTGGCCATGGCAGACACAAGGGAACGATGCTGAATGACTTGATTGTTTTCTGTGGATGAGGAGTTGAGGAGGAATGTGCAGTCATCTTGGCATAGTAGTATTTATAACCAAGTACTACTAATAAGCTCCTAAGTGGGAAACCGTTTAGGTTGTGATCAGTGTGAACAGGTTTGTAATTAAATATAGCATGGTAGTACTCCCTCCTTTTTGGTTTATAGGGCTTATCTTAAAATCTTAGTTTTTACATTTTATAAGGCTCAATTTAGTTGTTCCCCATCACAAGTTCAGATTCCAAGGTGCATTAAATAATTGCATGCAAGTATTAAGAGAAAATTGACCAATGCATGTACTTTATGCATGCCTGCATTGCAATTAATACATTGATAAACATAAATTTTTGGGAAAGCAAGAGCATTAATTGGGTGCTTTTGCAAATTACAAAAAGTATTCCACCACTCACCATCTACCTTGGTTGGTGAGATTTTTGAATTGAGCCCTATAAATCAGAAAGGAGGGAGTAGTAATTTGGAATGTGACGAGACGCAAGCTCAAAATTTATTCATGGTTCTAGTTTCGAAGTGCTGCACTATTCCCGGATGGCGTAACGTGGGCATGTGTTCTCGGTTGTGGTGTAGCATATGACATGGTACCTCTTTTTCTATTTTTGTGTACGTGCAATAACTGGCACCGTCGGATACATATCTTACGGTTATTGGGGTGTTCAACAAGAATAGCCTCGTGGCAAGCTATAGACTAGTCTTTTTTCACACGATTACATCGACACATATCATCTCCCTCCTTCTTTCTGACGCACACACCTATATCTCGGGACTTCTCGCACGCACCATCTCTAACTCCCTAGGTCGATGCCACCCACGTACACTTGTACTCTGAGTTTAGCCCTCTGTCCCGAATTACTTGTCACAGGTATGGATGTATCTAGATGTATTTTAGTTCTAGATACACCCATTTCTACGACAAGTAATTTGCGACGGGTAATTTGGGAGTACGTTATACAGGAAGAGAAGAGGTGCACGCACGCACTCGTCCTCTCTCACACACGCATCTGTAGCTACGAATTGTAGTGTTCTCAACCATCTGATTAGCTATATCATAGGTTTCATGTTTCTCCTTGGCCTTGAGATTGAGAAGTTTAAAACGCGGAGGCTAAGCTGGAGGCGCGAGGTTTTGGTTAATGTGAGGGCCACACACGGCACCAACATGACACGAGCTTCGTCTGCCTGGTGTGCAGTCGGGTGGGTTGTCCAAGTATAGACACAACCAGGCCCTCCTTGGTATCTACGCCTCGACTTATTATGCGCAGAGAAATTAGGATCAGGGGGAGTAGTACTAGTAGTACTACTTTGATGTGTCGCGTCAACTCGCACAAGTATGCAACACTTCCTGAAAAAACAAGCATATAAGCTGTTAGAGCATCTCCAATAGCATGTGTCTAAAAAGATTCCCTCATATACACGTCTAGTTTTGCATCAGAACGTCTATATACAGGGACCATGACAGGTGGGCCGTCGGTGGGGAGAGCAAAAAAGCATGGCTGTAGCTGAGTTTAGATGATGCCTTCACATTCTCCAGGCGTGGACATTGTTGAGGTCGATTTAGAGGATGTATATATTTGGACGACCATATAGACAAGCTGTTGGACGCCTGTTTTGGGCTCACGTCGTGGAAAACGAGTATAGACATCCATATAGACAAGCTATTGGAGATGCTCTTGTACTTCTTACCCAAAGGATCTTTATATCCAATAGACCCAAAATATCCATTCGACTACTGGAAATTACTTTTACTGCTGAACTAATATCAAAGTAATTGCTACATCGCCACCAAAATCCACCATCTCTTAAGCTAAAGTAGACCGAGCTAACCCCTATATTAGCATATTACTAAGATACACAGAAGGCACTGTAGAATCATTTAGGACGTGAGCTTGTCAATCTAAATGTGGAGGGACACTAGCTTAGCCCCAACCAGTAGCTTGGGCGGAACTGTGAAGAAGGTCAGCTCCTGCACGGCGACATCACCGATATCCTTGCTGCTTGTCACCTCCATTTCCACCTTGATGGTGTCAGTCCTGCCTTTGGGCTCCCCCGGCAGGCCGTTTGCCCATAGCTTGGCCACGTAGTGCAGCAGTGGGGACGCCCCTGCTCTGATGCAGACGATCGACACGACGATAGGTGTGCCGATGTCGAGCACGCCGCCGACCAAGAAAAACGCGCGACCTTCCTCCTCCGCGAATAGCAAGAGCCGTGGCTCCGACAGTGGCACTTGTAGCTGGAGCGCCTTGCCGTACTAGATCCTCACTACTGTAGGATGGTCCAAATGCGACACTACGATCAGAAACCCTTCGACGAAACTGAGTGCGATGCCATTATTGCAAACAGTGGTGTAAAATAACCGTAAAAAATGTGCAAAACGTTTGCGATGGCGGAGCTATCAAACACGGTTCATATTTTAGTTGCGTGTGCAATGCAGGACATACAGTTCAGCTCAATATGAACTGTTTGCGATGAGGAGGAACAAAATAAACGGGAAGCCTGATGAAGGTGTGTGCGATATAGAGCATACGGTTCACTCAGACGAACTGTTTGTGATTAGGCCACACAAAAGAAACGGCCAGCCAGATCAAGGTGTGTGTGATACGCAGCAAACAGGTCCGTAATCAGAAATGTGTGCGAAGAACAATAATAACACAGACGATTGTTGCTAATAAGCTATGTGATTTTCTCTGTCTACAGTAGAATAACATGTATATATATAACTGAAATAAACATCCAATTACATAAGTGACTATACAGATCATTCGCACACACCTCAATAAACAATTGTTTGCTTTCTAAAGTAGGAGAAACGATCGTCTAGTCATCTACTTCTTGTGACGCTCCCGCCACTACTATGTGGCTCGATCCCTCGTCTGGGTCAGGAAGAATTCAATTCCTCATGTGAACGATCTGCCTGTACATCTCGTAGCTTGTGTACGTGTCCATGGCCGCGTACTTGACATGTTGTTCATCCAGTCTCTTATGCCACACACTGTGCTAGGCGTTCCTGTCCTTATTTCTCTCATTCTTCATCTTCATGTAGTAGGGGTCGATGATGGCCGAGGCGAGGTAAACCAGGGAGTTCAGTTTGTTTGTGTCGCTGCCCCAGACCTTTTAGTGGCTTTGGATGTTGACAAGATTCAGGCATTTCAAGTCCGAAACCTTGAGCGCTTTTAGATCATTGGTGGTGTCCATCATAGCGAAACTGTAGTCGGAGCTGTTGAGAAACATGGAGAAATGCTTGCAAGGCCTTGTGGCAAGGTGGTAGTGGTAGACGAGGACGCCATGTCGCATGCACAACTAGGAGACGACAACCTTCTGATCGTGCCCGGCACGACCGCTGGTGTACTCGTGGTCGAAGCCGACCACTCGGTACTTGTCCTCGGCAAGGAACCATTCCATAGTTTGGATGGAGCTCTCCACCGAGACCGGATCATTCGTGTAGACCACCGAGAGGGCCTTCCCCCTCATGTGGGTGTCCACTACGTGATGTGTGGTGAACTGCCGCCGTTGTCGTCGTCTGCCGCTGGGAGCGCCATTGGAATCGCTGGATGTCCTCTCTGTATGTGTCCTCGTGGGTGTGCTTATTGTGTTGTGTGAGACGAGAGATGAAGGTAAATGGCCATAGGAATATAAGGGGGTGTCGGTGTCAAAACCGGCGGATCTCGGGTAGGGGGTCCCGAACTGTGCGTCTAGGCCGGATGGTAACAGAAGGCAGGGGACACGATGTTTTACCCAAGTTCGGGCCCTCTTGATGGAGGTAAAACCCTACGTCCTGCTTGATTGATATTGATGATATGGGTAGTACAAGAGTAGATCTACCACGAGATCAGAGAGGCTAAACCCTATAAGCTAGCCTATGGTATGATTGTATGTTATGATTGTTGTCCTACGGACTAAAACCCTTCGGTTTATATAGACACTGGAGATGGTTAGGGTTACACAAGGTCGGTTACAAAGGAGGAAATATCCATATCCGTATTGCCTAGCTTGCCTTCCACGCCAAGTAGAGTCCCATCCGGACACAAGACGAAGTCTTCAATCTTGTATCTTCATAGTCTAACAGTCCGGCCAATGGAAATAGTCCGGCTGTCCGGAGACCCCCTAATCCAGGACTCCCTCAGTAGCCCCTGAACCAGGCTTCAATGACGATGAGTCCGGCACGCAGTATTGTCTTCGGCATTGCAAGACGGTTCCTTCTCTGAATACATCGCAGAAGAATTTGAATACGAGGATAATGTCTGACCCTGCAAAATAAGTTCCACATTCCACCGTAGAGAGAATAATATTTTCGCAGATCTAATTTGTTGGCTTGTTTTGGCAGCATGATGTTATGTCATGGCCCGGTGATTATTCGAACCGTTTCTTTTAACCAGCCCCGCACACAACGCGAGGCAGTTTTTCGACACGTCTTGTCAAAGCAGAGATCGTGTCCCCTTATTACAGGATTCTCATCAATACGGGCGTGGGTAACCCAACCGCGCCATCAATTGCAACGCTTGGGGGATAAGCGAGTTTTACTAGGCAAGTGGGGACGCTTATTTCCGTCCGCCCATATAAAGGGATAAGGATTCACCTTTCTATCCACGCCTTCTTCCTCCCTTGCCCATCCGTTTTTGCACACTCGAGCTCTAGCGCCCAAGTCCGCACTTCCCACCTCGACCTTCTCCAATCATGTCTGGAGCGGGAGGCAGGTGGATGGTCTCCTCCGTCATGGAGGGAGACATCAAGAAACTGAGGAGAGCCGGATACCTGCCCGACGACATCGCGCACCGGCTCCCAGATGAGGGGTAGCTCATCCCCACCCCCAGGCCCCATGATAGGGTGGTATTCCTCACCCATTTCCTCCATAGACTGGGATTCCCTCTCCATCCCTTCGTCCGGGGGCTCATGTTTTATTACGGCCTGGATTTCCACGATCTAGCCCCGAACTTCATCCTCAACATCTCGGCGTTTATCGTCATGTGCAAGGCCTTCCTCCGCATCAAGCCCCAGTTCGGCTTATGGCTGACGACCTTCAATGTATAGCTGAAGGTGGTGGGCGGCCGCCAGGCAGAGTGCGGAGGTTCCATGGTGGGCAAGATGCCCAACGTAACATGGCTCGAGGGCTCCTTTGTGGAAACCATAAAGGGGTGGCAATGGGGGTGGTTCTATATCACCGAGCCGCGCGACCCTGCATGGGCAGCGGCCCCCGAGTTCCGATCTGGCATCCCCACGCGGCTCACCTCCTGGAAAGAGAAGGGCCTGTCCTAGGGTAGTTTGAAAGAGCTAACCGGACTCCAAACATGTATTCAAAACATGGTGGACGAGAAGCTCAAGCTTGTCAACATAGTCCAAGTTATGCTCATCCGCCGGATACTCCTGTGCCAACAACGGGAGTTCAACTTGTGGGAGTTCAATCCGGCGCAACACCAAGCTCTGAACATGCTCTTCGACACGACTCATGAAGACGCCTGGAGGGTGCTGTTCAAAAGTGCCGAGGTCCCCCCCTATTACACAGGATCGCGGATTCAGCGCGAAGCGCCAAGCCAGTGCGGTAAGCTGCTTTACCTTTCACAGGATACTTATTTTTTTATATAGATTGACTCTATGCGGGATCTAAACTCCCGTACCTTTGACAGGACTGGCAGAAGATGGCCGGACTGATCGACTGTCCGGCTCCTTTGCCTGAAGGCCCCGCAGACGCTCTTCTGGCGAAGATGTTGACTCCGGCCCCTTATACGGTGCCGGAGAAGACCAAGAAGGCCAAGGCAACCCGAAAGAGTTCCCGACGCCAGGCGTCGTCGGACTCACCGTCCGATGACTCTGCGGCGCACTCTTCCCCCGAAGACGAGGAAGAAGAAGAAGATGCTCCCCCACCGACCGGGGGAGATAAGAAAAGGAAGGCCGCCCCAACCGGGGAGGCCGGAGGGTCCAAGAAGGGAAGGACTCTCCTTCTGGATGGTTCCACCACCGCCGACGAAGGTGAAGACGAGTGATTGCCTAGGGTCAAGCCCCCGGGGAGATCGTAAGTATTCGGATACCAGAGTAACTCATAGGATTCCTTTGCCGCACTGCTTTCTCTAACGCCGAAGGCAATTATGCAGGCCTCCACGAGCGAACATGGATAGCGATCCAGTCCCGACAGCCAGCTCCCCTCATCCTGCCGACGCCGCCGAGGTGTTGTCTCAAGAGGCACCGGATCGAGGGGAGACAGCCTCGGAGGCGCCTCAAGGCGACCATCCACACTCCGGGAGCCGAGGGGACGGGGCCCTTGAGAGCTCCGAGTTTGGCCCTTAGCCGAACACCGCGCCGGAACCTCTAGCGGTTCCGGGCTCGGGCGGGCGGCCTCCTTCTAAGAGGGGCAAGACGCCTGTGCCGGTGACCTCTGTCCATCCAGAGGCGCCGGACAGTCTGCTGGAAGCGCTTCACAGCGCTTCCATCAACGAGGAGCACCGCACTGTCATGAGTGCGGTGATCCAGAAGGTTCAGTCCGCCAACAGCGGATTGACTGAAGCATGTGCCAGCCTTCTAACAGGCTTCGAGGTAAGTGTTTTAAAATGTAGTAGAAATATTACCGCATAGACAGTAGCCCCTGATGCTTTGTTCGGTGTTCACAAAGAAAAGCTGAAAAAGGATCGAATAATATCGCAGGAGTCTAATATAAGTGTCTCAATATGCATATGCAGGCTTCGCTGCTGGCGTCCGTCGCACTGACTGCGGAGGTCGCCATACTGAAGCAGGACCTCGAGGGGTCCAGGAAAGAGCTCGGTCTTGCCAAGAGGCAGCTCGAGGAGAACAAGGGTAAGTAATACCCTGTCTTATGTATATATATAAAAGAGGACGCGATTGCAAAATGATAGGATCATCGTATGTTTCCCAGGGGCCACGACCAAGGTGGCGACCCTGAAGCAAGCGCTAACCAAGGCCGAAGATACAGCAACCAAGGAGCGCACCGAGCGAGAGAAGCACGAGGCTCGGGGGGCGAGGTGCAGCAAGAGCTCCAGGCTCTTGTGGCAAAGCACGAGGCGTTGGAGCTTGACTCCAAGACGCGGGAGTCTGAGATTGCCGCAGCCCTTGAGAGTGTAAAAAGTGCCAAGGCCGAAGCCCAAAAGGCCCTCCAAGAGATCGACGCGATGAAGAAGATAGCGGCGGGTAAGGCTTTCTATATGCAAAGCAAGCATGTAAAAGTAAATTACCGATTAGTTACCTGGATCCGGAGCTCTTCAGGAGCATTCGCAGATTTGCCCCACAGTGTGTCCGATGCCGCACAATTTTACCAGGCCGAGGACGGAAGCTCGACGGAGAAGCTGTTCTGGTCTCAGTATGCTAAGGCCGAACATCCGGTGCCAATGAGCGACCAGCTGAAGCAGATGGTCGAGCTACATAAGGCGGCCAATCAGGCCATGAAGAGCTTTATAGTCCGGCTGTGGCCTCGCGACGCCCTTCCAAACAGCTTCTTCGGCCTAGTGAGGCGGCTTGTGGATGCCTGCCCGTGGCTAGAGGTCGTCAAGCAATCTGTCTGCATTGAAGGTGCACGCCGGGCTTTCGCCCGTGTGAAATTGCAGTGGGTCAAGCTAGACGCCGTGAAGCTGATCAAGGAGGGGCCGCCGGAGGGCAAGGAGCACCGCCACCCTGAGATGTACTATGAGGGTGTTCTGCCGGGTGCCCGTCTCATTGCAGATGAGTGTTCAAAAGATGTAATATTTGAGTAAACTTGCTCATTTTATCCTGTATTTATGAAAACTTGTTTCATATGCGCTATGCAACGCTTTTTTGAATTTAAAATATTACCTTCTGTTTGGCTATTTATCCAATCTGAGAGATGGCTAGTCCTTGGCTTCTGCCCCCATGCCACGAGTGCTGGGGTGTTCGGAATAAACCTGAGCACTCTTGTTCCCATATTTGGGTCCTTCGAGGGAGGTGCTCAGCACAACGAACAAGGCAACCAGATTAATAATGCTTTATCACTATCACTTAGCCATAGAATTCTATAATTTTAAATTTTGGCGAAGCCCCTGGTATTCAGGAGGCCGAATTCGGGGAGCGATACACGCCTGTAAGCCGGACAGGGCCGACCCCTCGCCCTAAGCGGCATAAGTCTTTAGGGACTCGAAAAACCTCGCCGAACAGCGATTAGTCTCTCGCCTTATCATGACAGTCAGTTTTAGCTTTCTCTACTGAGGTGCTAAGCCCGGAAGAACCGGGGCACAATCGCAGTAGTTCTCCTAGCGCTACCTTAGCCGATAGAGCGGAACGTAAGGTACCAAAACATAGGAGCCGGGCAAACCAAACATTTGACCAAAGACATGATTCGGAGCTGATGCATATAATGCTATAAGTTCGGGGTGCCGCACTTGTGAAAGTGTTCGGACTTTTCACACCACATTGTGGGGTACATAAGCCCCTGGTGTATTGGCCGTACCATAGTGTACGGTTGTAAGGCGTCATTAATAAAGACATAGATATATATATATATATAACAAGAATGCAATAATAGTCGTAATGTCATGCATTATTTATTAAAAAATTGCATTAAAGCAGAGTGATATAGATAGTGCGATAAGCAAAGAGTAGGACTATGTCCCTTCCAAGGGCAAGCTGAGGAATGATGTTAAATTGAATATTTCACTCCTTACTGTAATCAACCTGGGAATTTTGTGGTATGATGTAGCTGTCTGCCTCCTTGGTTGCTGCATCGTGTGTTAGGCAATAGTGCTGTCGGACAATGTTTCCAGAGATTAAGGTCCTGAAAGAAAAAGAAAAATAACCAAACGGGAAGCCCCTAGTGCGGTTTAGGCCGCGTCTTGGGGCGTGCCGCAGTTGTGGCCCCTCCCCATCTGTGCCCATGGTATTTTTAATGCGTAATTATGTACGCGCGGCACGATTTTCGCTGCTAGGCTGGGATTGGGGTGGCCGTCGTATTGCTACATGAGCTCAGATCGCGCCAGGCGGTCTATTTGCCGATTGCCCCGAGCGCGCTTGATGGTGTCCGGGCTGTGAAGCGCTGAACTGGTTGATTGCCTTGAGAGGTTGCTTTGCGTTTCTGCTGCGAGGGATGCGGTGTGCTCCTCTATTCAGAGAGAGCGCTCTGTATTTCCATTGACTGTAATAACTCCGCGAGGTCCTGGCATCTTGAGCTGGAGGTATGCATAATGTGGTACCGCATTGAATCTAGCAAATGCGGTTTGCCCGAGCAGTGCGTGATAACCACTGCAGAACGGGACTATATCGAAGATTAACTATTCGCTTCGGAAGTTATCCGGGGATCCGAAGACCACTTCTAGTGTAATTGAGCGTGTGGAATGGCCTTCTACACCTGGAATGACGCCCTTAAAGGTCATTTTGGTGGGTTTGATCCTTGAGGGGTCTATGCCCATTTTGCGCACTTTGTCCTGATAAAGCAGGTTCAGGCTGCTGCCGCCGTCCATAAGGACTCGAGTGAGGTGAAATCCGTTGATGATTGGGTCTAGGACCAATGCGGCGAATCCGCCATGACGGATACTAGTGGGGTAGTCCCTGCGATCGAAGGTGATCGGATAGGAGGACCAAGGGTTGAACTTTGGGGCGACTAGCTCCAACACATATACGTCCCTGAGCGCATGCTTCCGCTCCCTCTTGGGGATGTGGGTTGCATATATCATGTTCACCGTCCGCACCTGCGGGGGAAACCTCTTCTATCCTCGAGTGTGCGGCTGCTGGGGCTCCTCCACGTCATCGCTATGCGGCCCCTTGTCCTTGATTTCAGCAATTAACTTGCCGGCCTGCTTGAACACCCAACAATCCCTGTTGGTGTGACTGGCTGGCTTGTCTGGGGTGCCGTGTATTTGACACGAGCGATCGAGTATACGGTCCAAGCTGGACGGACCCGACATACTTTGTTTGAATGGCTTTTTCCGCTGACCAGGTTTAGAGCCTTTGAATCCGGCATTGACTATCGTATCCTCAGTATTTTCACTGTTAATGCGGCGCTTATGCTTGTTGTGATGTGACCTGCTATTGCCGTCCTTGGTATCGGAGGTACCATGGTTCTTTGATATGTTATTACTGCGAGCCAGCCAGCTGTCTTCTCCCGCACAAAAGCAGGTCATGAGCGTCGTGAGAGCTGCCATAGATTTCGGCTTTTCCTGACCAAGGTGCCGGGCTAGCCACTCCTCTCGGATGTTGTGCTTGAAAGCCGCTAAGGCCTCCGCATCCGGACAGTCGACGATTTGATTTTTCTTTGTAAGGAACCGAGTCCAAAATTGCCTGGCCGACTCTTCTGGCTGCTGAATTATGTGGCTCAAATCATCGGCTTCTGGCGATCGCACATAAGTGCCCTGAAAGTTGTCGAGGAATGCGGCTTCCAGATCTTCCCAACATCTAATGGAGTCTACTGGCAAGCTGTTAATCCAATGCCGCGCTGGTCCTTTGAGCTTTAGTGGGAGGTATTTGATGGCCTGTAAGTCATCGCCGCAGGCCATGTGGATGTGGAGGAGGAAGTCCTCAATCCATACTACGGGATCTGTTGTGCCGTCATATGATTCAATATTTACAGGTTTGAACGTTCTGGGAATTGATGTTCCATTACTTCGTCTGTGAAGCATAAGGGGTGTGCGGCGCCTCTGTATTGGACTATATCTCGACGCAACTTGAATGGGTCTTGCCCGCTGTGTTCGGCCCGGCTGGATTTACTTTTAATGTATCCGACGTGACGTTTGTCGTCTCGCAGAGTGGTGCGCCCTCGTTATCCATAGATCGATCTTGAATGCTTTGCCTTTTCCTCCAATATGTCTCGCAGGTCTGGCGTATCTCCCCATGCCTTTTTATTTGAATGGCATTGGGGTGGAGGCTGAGCTTTTGGCTGGAATGCCTCTCTATCGCGGCCACGAGGTGGTCCATCAGCCGTATCATATGCTTCTTCCTCCAGTCGGGGTAGTAACCTGCGCCTTGGGTAACTCTTGGAGGGGCGCTCGAGTTTATATTCCTCGGCCGCGAGGACTTCAGTCCATTTGTCAGCTAGCAGATCTTGATCAGCTTGAAGCTGCTGCTGCTTTTTCTTCAGGCTATTTGCCGTGGCCATAAGCCGGCGCTTGAAGCGCTCTTGTTCGACGGGATCCTCTGGTACGGCGAATTCATCATCGCTGAGGCTTGCCTCGTCTTCGGAGGGGGGCATGTGATTGTCATCCTCCTCCTCTCCGTCTGCCGCTCTCTCGGGAGAGCTAGCTCCTCCATCCTCCCGCTCTAAATCTTGCTGGAGGGGTTTGTTGTTTTCTTCGACACTATAAGGAGTGTTATTATCTCCGGTGCCGGTATCACCACTTTTGCTTTGACGGGACTTAGAGCGACGCCGCTGATGTTGGCATTTGGGTTGCTTCTTGGAGGGGTCATCCTCCGCTATCCCGTCGCCATTGCCTTCTTTGGGTGTATCCACCATGTATATGTCATATGACGAGGTGGCTTTCCAGTGCCCTATAGGTGCTGGTTCATGTTCGTCTCCTACATCATCGTCCATACCGTCGATGTCTTTGGAGTCGAAGTCGAGCATGTCAGTTAAATCATTCACGGTGGCTATGAAGTGGGTGGTGGGTGGGCGTCGAATTTCTTCGTCGTCCGCATCCCAATCCTGTTGGCCATAATCCGGTCAGGGCTCTCCTGACAAAGAGAGAGACCTTAGTGAATTCAGAATGTCGCCGAAGGGCGAGTGCTGAAAGATATCCGCGGCGGTGAATTCCATGATCGGCGCCCAATAGGATTCGATTGGCAGGGGCGTGGATGGTTCGGAGTCCGGAAAAGAGTCTGGCACCTTGGAGTCACGAGCTGCGCAGAGGGTTAGGCTGGTGTTTGGCTCGATTGCCATTGAGACTGCAGCCCCTGAGGCGGTGTCTAACCACCCGTCCTCGACTGGAGAAGTTGGCTCCGAGCTGAGGGTCAGAGCTGATGCGGGCGCAACCTCTGGGGTACTGTTCGGCGGCAGAGCTAGGTCATACCCGTCGTGACAGTGCGGCGCGCCCGACTGTGGCTCGAATCCATCGAAGATCAAGTCTCCGCGGATGTCGGCCGTGTAGTTCAAACTTCCAAATCTTACTTGATGGCCAGGGGCGTAGCTTTCAATCTGCTCTAGATGGCCAAGCAAATTAGCCCATAGTGCAAAGCCGCCGAATACAAAGATCTGTCCGAGGAGAAAAGTCTCACCCTGGACCGCATCGCTATCGATGATAATAGGAGCCATCAAGCCTAAAGGCGATGACACAGAGGAACTCTCAATGAAAGCACCAATGTCCGTGTCAAAACCGGCGGATCTCGGGTAGGGGGTCCCGAACTATGCGTCTAGGCCAAACGGTAACAGGAGGCAGGGGACACGATGTTTTACCCAGGTTCGGGCCCTCTTGATGGAGGTAAAACCCTATGTCCTGCTTGATTGATATTGATGATATGGGTAGTACAAGAGTAGATCTACCACGAGATCAGAGAGGCTAAACCCTAGAAGCTAGCCTATGGTATGATTGTATGTTATGATTGTTGTCCTACGGACTAAAACCCTTCGGTTTATATAGACACTGGAGAGGGTTAGGGTTACACAAGGTCGGTTACAAAGGAGGAAATATCCATATCCGTATTGCCTAGCTTGCCTTACATGCCAAGTAGAGTCTCATCCGGACACGAGACGAAGTCTTCAATCTTGTATCTTCATAGTCTAACAGTCCGGCCAATGGAGATAGTCCGTCTATCTGGAGACCCCCTAATCCAGGACTCCCTCAGGGGGCCAGGCGGCATGGATTCTCGGCACGTCCGCATGCCAGTTTTTGTAGCGGGTAACTGCATCGTCACACCGCGCTCGAGGCAACCGCTTGCACATGAACGTGTCTTATCGTGCGTCGGCCCCAAACACTGGCAGTGTGTGTGGAGGGACAAGGGCAGAGCACCCGGAGGGATGCGAGAGTAGATCACGCGCAGCGGGACGCGGGTAGAGCGCGCCACGGCTGCCTGAAGCGCAAGCAACCACACGCATAAGAGCAGTTGAACAGGCAGGAAATAGTCGCCCACAAGCCGACCGACAGTTGCATCGCTGTGTAGAGAGCGGCCGTGTGCTACCACCTCCGTCTAGTCCATAGTGTCATTAATATTCTATGCCATACTTTGCCCTCAAATTTAACCAACAAAATGTTAATGCATGTTTTATAAATTATATAATTGGAAACTATGTTCAAATACAAATCCAACTATATAATCTTTGGCGACATGCATTCGTATTTTATTAGTTAAATCATACTTATAAACCAGGACAGTGGTATAGTAGGTAATTAAATCGCAAATGTTTTTTATTAACTGTATGTGTACATGGCCTTTCGTCCTCCTCTCGCACATCTTGTCACCCTGCTGCCGCAGACGGCTTACAGCGCAAGCTTGCGCAACACGTGGGGGCGTCCTTTTGGCCAAATGGTGGCACTAATGAATCATCGGTGAGCCCGTTCCCACGCAACCTTGCAGGTTCCCGCGCAAGTTGTTGGGGAACGTAGTAATTTTAAAAAAAATTCCTACGCACACACAAGATCATGGTGATGCATAGAATCGAGAGGGGAGAGTGTTGTCTACGTACCCTCGTAGACCGAAAGCGGAAGCGTTAGCACAACGCGGTTGATGTAGTTGTACGTCTTCACGATCCGACCGATCAAGTACCGAACGCACGGCACCTCCGAGTTCAGCACACGTTTAGCCCGATGACGTCCCTCAAACTCCGATCTAGCCGAGTGTTGAGGGAGAGTTTCGTCAGCACGACGGCATGGTGATTATGTTGATGTTCTACCGACGCAGGGCTTCGCCTAAGCACCGCTACAATATTATCGAGGTGGACTATGGTGGAGGGGGCACCGCACACGGCTAAAAGATCAACTTGATCAATTGTTGTGTCTATGGGGTGCCCCCTGCCCCCGTATATAAAGGAGCAAGGGGGGGTGCAGCGGCCAGGGAGAGGGCGCGCCAGGAGGAGTCCTACTCCCATCGGGAGTAGGACTCCCCCCCACTACAAAAAAATACACTTCCGTGATGATACGTGTTTGTCACAGTAGTTTGCTTTTTTGTCATGCATGTACATCCATGACAAATTTATGACAGAATCAAGATGGTCATACCTGTGCTGTCGTAGAAGTGTTCCATGACATTACCAAAATTATCATCACGGAAGTGTCCACTTCCATGACGATAAATCGCGCGTCACAGAAGTGCTTTCGTCAAGGGTGACCGACACGTGGCATCCACCGTAACGGAACGCCGTTAAGCTATCGGGTCGGGTTTTGGATTCGATAACCCGTTAACAGCCCCGACCAATGGGGATTTTCCACATGTAAAATCATCATTGGCTAGAGGAAACACGTGTCGGCTCATCGTCGGGACAGATGTCATCCACTCACTGGACAGAAGGCGCCTATGGTACGTCGACACGTGGCACGGCCCAACAATTTTAAATGGGCCGGCCCAACTAAAGGCCCACAAGATTTTGTGGACCATAATGGGCCGGCCCAGCTAAAGGCCCTTGAGATTTTGCGGACCATAATGGGCTGGCCCAGCTAAAGGCCCACAAGATTTTGCGGGCCATAATGGGCCGGCCCAGGTAAAGGCCCACAAGATTTTTGTGTGCCATAATGGGCCAGCCTAGGTAAAGGCCCACAAGATTCTTGCGGGTCATAATGGGCCGGCCCAGCTAAAGGCCCACGAGATTTCGCTGACATTAATGGGCCGGGCCAGCTGTAGGCCCACAAGATTTTGAGGACCCTAGTAGGCCGGCCCATTAACTGGCTACCATGTTTTGGGCCAAATGTCGGCCCGTATTTGATCCGGTCCATTAATGGCCTGCCACGCTCCGGGCCTAATAGTGGCCCATATGAGATCCGGCCCGTTAAAAGCCTTCCACGTTCTGGGCCAAATTACGGCCTAGATCATGTCCGGCCTTTTAAGAGGCTTTGGGCTCAATTATGGCCCATATCAGATTCGGCCCGTCAACTGGACAATATGCTTTCGGGCCCACTTGCTAAAGGCCCGCTTAGTAATTCGGCCTGATATTAGTTTGTCCTGTTAAGGGCCCGTTTAACATTTCGGCCCTATGTTGATTTCGGCCTGTTAAAAGCCCGTCATATAGTTGGGCCTAACTACGGCCCGGTTTGCATCCGGCCTGCTCGCAGCCGATATCTGATTGGGCTAACCAAGGACCCAGACAATTTTGGCCTATTAAAAGCCTGTGATTTGATTCGCACAATCATGGGCTGGGGTTCATTTCGGGCTGCTGCATAACTAGTAGGAATTAAGAACAAACCTACTCTATACAATAAAGAAATTACGACATAGTAACTAAGAATAAACCTACACTACACAATAAAGGATTTAAGGTATATTACATCCACTAGGCATCAAAGTTCGCCACCAGTGATCATAAAGCGCAACGAAGAAGCAGATTACAAAAACTGGGCACCATTGCAGCATAACAAAATAATACTGAACCGAGACCACTTCCAAGACAGTTCAAGAATGGTTAGCCTTGCGAGGGAACTGCTATGCAAGCTGCTGAGCAAGGCTGTGAGACCGGCCTAGCATGTCGGTCATAGCTTCCAGGTGTAGCTGTTTAGCGATGAGGTTCTCATTGGTGTTCTCCGCAATCTTTCTTAGAGATAGGACTTCAAGTCGAAGTTGAGTTGCAGAATGCCTTTCTGCTAGAACTTGGGACTGAAGAAGTCGAACTGATTCAGACAATGAATTCTGTGAGCTTGTCTGACTGTTAGTCTCAAGTAACTTGAACACTGCATCAAGACAAGACTTTGGGGTTGTCTCGCTATCTTCAAGATGTTTTGCCTTCTTTGCTGCAATATATGTTGGGTTTGTGTCACAGCCTTCAGCAGACTTGTGCATGCCATCAGGCATATCACCCTGAAACAAAGTAGAGAGATGACAGGTTTTGCACGTGTATAAACAAAGATGATAACTGTTCTGTCAATTCTATCCAATTTCAAACTAGAAAATAAAGAGTATGTTCAAAATATCAATAGCATAATTTGGCATTGATCATAATGCGGGGAGCTTCACCACACTACTGGATTACCATGTCAACATAACAAGCATAGATGAAGGGCAAAGAAAATCATTGTATCTATTTTGGATAATGTGCATGGCATGTTGTTCATATCATCAGCCACATCAGTAAGATAAAATAGTAGATGACAAGGTGCAAACATGGGCTGCTTCATGACACACTGGATTATAGATCCACAAAAACAAGCACACATATAGGGAGTATTAAGTAATGTGCATGGTATGAATAAGGGATTTGGTTTTACAAGTAAAACTTAGAACTTACGGTTCTTACGAACATGCATTTTGGTAGAAACAGCAAACTAAATAGCAGTAAACGATAGGGAGTATGAGCAAATTAAACAACAGTTGAGGATAAAGGCTTTATAAGGACTGACTTACATTAACAGTTAACACCGGCTTTATAATGCCCTTCTCCATGGCAAGGGAAGGATAACTCAAGAATTTTGTAGAGAGTAATTATAGATATGATAATACTAGAAGGGATAGAGGATAATGAAGATAAGATGCAAATTGATGCTACATCATCAACTACCAATCCCTGGAAGTACAAGCGTTACAGGACAAAATGTACCGACAAGAGCAATGGGCTACACTTCTGCACTGACATTGTCTGTGTATTCTACTTGTTGGTAAGATTAAATATAGATCTGATCTTTTTTAGTAAATGGTGGGCGAGGGAGATAAGATGCAGAATGCTACAAAATGAACCAATCCATCTTCTCATAATACAAGAGTGTTTTGAACACTGGTGTACTATACAAAACGTTCTTATATTATGGGACGGAGGGAGTAGCTGTAAATGTAAGTACAGTGATAGACCACGTTCAGTCCTTACAAGAGGACTGCAGAGCTAAACCTCTTCAAAAGCATTGGGTTGATTCTAAATTTATGTAAGAGTCCATACGGATCTTATAATGTCCACCAAATGGACGATTACAAGGCTAACATGTGCAGTGATGCTACATAATCAAACAGCTATGAAAGTAAGTATGGTCATACAGGGCAAGAGGTACTCACAAGAGCAATGCAGTGTGCAGTATAGTTGCGAGATTATGTGGTATCTTGAGAAGGAATGTTCTTCTGCTAACAGTTTTCGTACAAGTGAGACATTAAGGCAAATGCAGAAATGTAGTTAAAATTGTGATGTGATATCATAGGCAGTACCTTACGCTGCAGCTGAGACCAATGTGTAACAAGATTATTCCAGTCACCGTCGGATAAATGTAGCACCGGAGACTTTACAGAAATTTCTTTCAGAGGCTTGCCATCGAAGTGCGCTTGCCTCAGGTAGGAACGATACTTCATAAACGAGTGATTGAAAAGCGCAACAAACCCTTGCTCGTCATCACAATCCAGTTTGCGCCTTGCCTATTTAAAAGAATGAAATCTTGTGTCTTCTGTCAGCAGAAACATATGCAGTAATGACCATGAATAACATTAGTACATTACTTAAGCGTAAGTTGCGGAGGAAGACTGCAAATTGTTCTGTGTCTGCGGTATAATCTTTCCATGAAGGAAAGATGCGCACAAAGTTCCTGACAACAACATAAGCTTTGTCTTCTAAACTGCGAAGAAATGGAATAGTGGTCCTATTTGCTGCAATTGGGGCTCTCTCTTGTTCGGAAAGGGATTTGGCAACTGGATTTGGTGTACTCTTTGCTGGAATGGGCGTTTTGCGTCGTACAGCTGGTGCTATGTCAACTGGCATAATCATACTGTTTGCTGTAGTTGGGGTCTGCTGAGTTGGGGCATCCGAAATGACCAGTGTAGTAGGGCTAGAGTCTGCTAGAGTTGGGGTATTTTGTGGGTCAGGTGATATTGCAACTACACCTAATGGGCTATTTGATTTATCAGGTGCCACTACCTTTTCCAAATACTTTGCTTGTGCTCCTCCGCGATCAGCTATCGCCCTCTTCCTTTTGAATGTCTGATACACAAGAACAGCATTTGAATGGATAAATATGGTATGATGACAGATGGAATATGTACTGAAAATGGATAGGTAGGGCGTATTCACATACACGATGTTTAAACTAAGCTAATTGCAGTTCAACAAAGTAGAAGCAATGCAAAGCATCAGTTGCAAGATATGTGCGAGCAATATAACCTTGGAAAGTTGGAGCAAGTACCTTGATGGGTGAATAAGATAGGGCATCTTCCTCTAACTCCTCCACTAGGGAGCTACATTGACTTAGGTCTCCCTCTAGCTCAGAATCACTGTTAGGATCATATTCTGAGCATGAATCTGTAGGTGGAGAGTGTTTGCATTGCATTGCATCCAGACTTGATTTCAGTCCTTTAATACCAAGTTTGACAGCCACAGCATTGTTCTGCTTATTCTTTTCATGCGCGCAAGCTCATAATCATTATGATGCTATTCAGAATCTGAGATTCATGAAAACATAAAAAGTAGTCAGATTATCTATGGAATGCATTGCGGTTTCAACTCGGAGAATGTCTCCCTATAGACCCCCTGCATATGCAAGGTTCACCTCCCCAACCGTGCTGACCAGACCACACACAGAGATAGACACCCGAGCGGCGAACATGCATTTTCGAAACTAATTTAGGAACATTTAGCTAACCAATTAAACAACTCTGTTTTAATAATATCAGATTCTTATTTGAACAACTAAGCTTTTTCAGCTTGATGGGTGGAGTAGTGTTATTATGACACGAAGCATTTATTCTGATCATATAGTGATCATAAAAGGGGGAAACTGTAAGCATATATTTTTTAGCAAAAGAGGGTTTCCCCTCTGATTTCTATTGAAGAAACCACCACGAAACCAACATGATCAATTAAACCCTAAGCATGATCAATTAAACCGTATTATGGCTGTGCCATGGCAGATTTGAAGCTGCAAACCGGAGAAATGATATTTAGCATCCATTGTTTGCTTCGAACTAAGAACTAAATTCTAAGAGATGAAAAGAAAGTAGAGTAACCAAGTTAAGATCTATTTTCTGGTTGAGATCAAAAAGTTGAGATATGAAGTACCACCTCTCTTGCGGTGCCGTGTAGGCATCGGGGGTGCGATGGCTGTCGGTGGCGTTGAAGCAGATTTGCGATGGTAGACGGGTGCATCGGGGGATAAGTCCCGTTGCGGTAGAAGAGAAGGTCGTGTGAGAGGCCCCGACAAAGAGGACGACGGCGCCGATGAAGCGAGAGGACGCGATGCAAGGCTATTGGTTCGTCGCCGTGGATGAGAAACATCCATCTCTAGCAGTGGACGACGCGGTCTTGGTAGGTGCTTCAGCATGGTGGAGGACGGTGGCGATGGATGTGGTGGAGGACGGCGGCGATGGATGGGGTGGCAGACGGGGGCTGGTGTGGGAATGGGGTGTTCTAGCGCGGATGGTGTATGAATGGGAAAATGGAGGGAGAGGTACGGGGAACAATGTTTTTGGGACGCACCTGTCTGAAATATGGGAAAGTTACGAACTTATCCCCCGTTCCAAATTTGGACGTCTCGTCGGTTGGGGATAGGACGGTAATCTCGCATCTCCCAAATATTTGCCGGTAACTATTTCGGGCGAGGAGAGGGTGTTTTGCCGCCCACGGTGTATGAACGGGGCTGACAGGTAGGGCGGTTATGTCACGTCTGATGTTACACATCTGCCCCTATTTAAAATATTAGCCTACATCTATTTCGTACGAGGAGAGGGTGTTTTGCCGACCACCGTGTATGAATGGGGAATGGAGGGAGAAATAGAGGTCTTTTGGACGAGCTTGAATCAAATGAGTTTTGTCGTCTATGTTTGACGCCCACCGTGTCGGAATGGGCTCAGAGGCGGTCGTGTCACGTCTAATTGAAGTTACTAACCTACCCCTATTTAGAGCCAGTGGAAATCGGGCCGATGGATTGTCTGTGTAATGGGTAGACAGTAATTTCCATCTCCCAAACACTTGGCTTCGGGCAGCCGATGTGGGAGTGGACATTTTACTGTTTCTTTCGAATTTTGGGACAATAAGCATCCACATTTACCCCTGGCAACTAAATTCGGATCCATTTTGTATTCCGATATGAATCTTTATAAATCATTCTGTGTGTTTTTATATATCTTCAAAAGGACGACAAAGATGTATTCCACTGTCATATATGAATATGGTTTACAAATGCCGATACTCAAATTCAGAAACTAGAATCCAGTTTAAGGTGAATTCGAATATTTGGGACACTTCATGTCCAACTCAAATGTCACACGCAGCATAATGTGTACTCCCATTTAGATATGTACACAAGCGATGTATCAAGATTCAAATACCGAGTCAATCAACCAAGAATGTACGGAACTAACAGACATATAAACACTTATAGAGTATATGGATCAATAATATCAACTAACATACATAAGCCAGGCCGCTGTACTTTTTTTTGGCTACAACAACATCCTTTTTTAGCAAGCATCTTGGCCCTTTTCGATGCGTGCCACTTATGGTCCATCTATACTACTATTGCTGAATGCACATTTAGCCCGATTGGCATATTTGTAGGTCTGGCACAGCAATCCAAATGAAATGTCCCCGAGTCTTATCAATTAATACAGACTTGTGCTCAAATAAAATTACAAATAAAAAAACAACAAAAACAATTATTACATGATCTCTAAAACAAATGGTTTGATTGATTACATGAACAGACAACACAAAGGTTATTCAACTATGGAAAGAACATTTCACCTATGATTTAGCAAGTAGGAATTTAATTTCCTTTTTTCCTTCAGGACCTTAACAATCTGGTCAGTCTCAGCTTGCTTCGTTTTGAAATCCACCAAATATTTAATGGTTGTATTGAGTACTGCTTGTGATTGTGTTGTTTGCTTCCTCAACATGTCAACTTCATCTCTAAGTGCAGAAACAGAATCTCTTTCTACCACTAGTTTAGCCTCTAGAGCATTAGCAGTTGGCAATTCATAATGCACGATTGGGCCGGTGCCACTGCTGTGGGATGACGCAACGTCCATGGGGACCTCGCTCTTTGATCTTGGGCTAACCTGTTTTGCCATTAAATTTTCGATTGGATTCAGAAAAGTTGAAGTTAGCAAAACATCTCAACTGGGAGTTATAACAGCAAACCAGTTAAACAAACAAGGAATTAAAGAGTTTCAATTGGATGCTGAAAAGTAGTTATTAACATCATTGTAACCCGCTGTTGCAGCAGCAAAGCAGTGAAACAAACAAGTAGATATTTAAGTTAAGGCAAACAGGTAATTATTAACAGTAAGTATCAAACACATAGATTGGCGCAGTCTACAATATGATTAACAGGTTGTGCCATTATATAATCAGTACCAAACTAAATTAAGCCAAGCAACATAATTGAACAATTTTTCAATAAGTGGCTAACTAAAATTCCGAGAAGCAGGTAACTGAACTTATGCTAGTTCTTTGTACAGGCACACTGCAACTTCTTTTTCGCTTACAAGGTTGTACGAAGGAGTCCATGGCATCAATTGCTTGGATACGCAGTCCCAATACTTCTTTCTTCCCACACTGCATGGGTAAGTCGAATGGTTAATCTGGTAAGATGGTGCGTCCTTGATATGTTATATGAGGATGTGTAGTCAGACTAGTTGTAGCCAAACACATCACACTGGCTTTTACTGTATATTTCATGCGATTACTTTTGGCATATCGAGATCTAAGCAATCTACAATAGGATGAAAAGACTGACATCCCTCACATTATTGGCGAACTCAGTTCATAGAAACAAGCAATTCAACCATTCCGTGGGTAAATCAAAAGCGCCACTGGAATATTTTTCACTATCCAATCATACACGCAAAAAGGGGCGACACCACCTAGTTTGAGTCGTCCAGGTTGGCCCATGCTAGTTTTGTTCGTCCCAACGCATGAGTGGGCAATGTAAAAAATGAAGAAAATGTTTCAATTTGGATGGGCCAATAAAATAAGTGCAAGGCAGGCCCTATAGCAGGCTCGCGGCCCAAACGAGCGCCTCCCATATCGATCAACAGCAGGAAAAATCCCAATTCATTCGCTCCAGCCTCCAGTCTGGTTCGCTCCTGACCTAGCCGCCGCTGGACAGACCGACACAGCACTTCCTCGTGCCCTCGTTGGAGGGCGGTCGCCGGGCTTCAAGGGAACGGAAGGACAAGAAGATGAAGATCCAACCCTGGGTGTAGCCTGCGCGGGAGGCAGCGGCGGCAGCACGGGCATGGCATCAAGCTTGCGCAAACGGACAGGCCCAGCTTGCAAGAGTAGCATGCGCAACGAGCAGGTACATCACATCCCTAATTATATCTAATTCAACTCTTCAATTTCTGGCCAATAGTTAAACCTGACGGTGTTGTAAAACTGCTTGTATGTAGGGAATCTATGAGAAAATGAAACCAATTTCTACTTATTTTATAACTCCCCCAATCAATACTGAACTGACTGAATCTGATGTATCTAATCAAGTTTCCGGTGCAAACATACAAGCTCATGTTGTTCTTGAGCCTGAACTGTCTAATGAACAGACTGCTAATGAAGGATTCGATGCAAACATTTTACATGCTCCTTGTGATGAACATATAGTGTCTAATGAGGGATCTAATGCAAGCATTTTGCAAGCTCATTGAAGGATTTAGTGTCTAATGATGATCTACTATGTTGAGAGAGACAGAGATTTGCAGGCATTGATGACAAGCAAATTATAGTGCATTTTCATAGCTTGAGGAAACGTCGAGGCCATCTACCAGAAAGTCCCCGTATCATGACAACATAGCATAAATACTTTTCTAATCTGTTGTTTGAAACCATTGGCATACTTGTGCAGGATAGATATATTGATATGCAGTTTGCGCACTGGTTATACGTGCAATTACACTTCCATATTTTCGGCCAGAGAACGAATAATTCAAGAAGGTACATACCATGTTTGTAGTCCTTGTACACCATGTTGCATTTTGTGTTTTTTGGTTCTTGCATCATTTAGTGTTTATAATCTGAACTACTTTGGATCATTAGCTGGCTTTCAAAGTGCATGTAGCTTAACATTTATCAAGTTATGTTGATATCCAGAGTGCAAGTGCCTTCATATTTTTTAAGTTAAATGTTCACCCCTGGTAACTTGAATTCGTGGATCAGCCACTGCACAAAAATCATACACGAATGCGAGTACGAATTAAATGAAATGCAGGGACTTACGCTAGCTCGTTGTACAGGCTCACTGCAGCTCTGCTTGCGCTTGGGATGTTCCATGTACAAGTCCATGTTACCACTTGCTTGGATGTGCAGGCCTTGTGCTCCATGCATCCCCCTCTGCATTTTTGACATGGCGAATTGTTGATCAAATAAGAGGAATCGACCATGATGTTGTACCGGAGGACAGATACTTACAAGGTTATATGGGTGTGCAGGATGTGTACCAGATCCCGTAGCGCCGTCATGCTTCGCTAAAATATGGATTTGCTTGTTTCAGATGATACCTCCAGAAGAAATAAGAGTTAAGGTCAGAGTTGCATAGGCATGTAAGCTAAGAGAGCAGTGAAAGGATATCCAAACATCATCGGAACAGTGCACAAGGGAGTGATGTGTGGATACCTAGTTCAGGCCGGCGTTTGTGCATGCTCGCCTAGCTAGAGTGCGGGTCATTTCAGAGTCGTTGAGGGTGATGCGCTGCGTTGGCTGGCCGTGCACGGATGCAGATCTTGAGTGGTAGCGGAGCGGTATGATGCGGTGGACGAGACCGTTGGTGAAGCCCCAACGGCCTCGGGGGGCGAAGGTGTGATGATGTGCTCGGTGAAGTAGCCCCGGTGAGCTGGGAAACGGCGTCGGTGAAGCGCACCTGATGCGGTGGAACTCGGTGTCTGTGAGGCACATCGGTTGTGGCGGCCGACGTTGTCGGTGGACCACCCGGTGCGATGGACGAGGGCGTAGATGAGGTAGCTCCAGTGTGGTGGTGAAGCGCGACTGTGGTCTTCGTCGTCATCGTCGTCTGGCACAGAGGTGGGGAACGGTGGGGAAAGAGACGAGACCAGGGGCGATTTGAGGGTTGGCGGCGAATTAGGGATTTGAGCAATCTGGGCGTTGAAGGGGACGATGGAGAAGAGAGATTTTGCAGGGCTGGAATTGGGGCCGCCAGATATTTCTATCCGAAACGTGGAAGCGCAAACTTATATTGTCGTCGTCCTTTTGGAGGGGGAGGGGGTGGGTGGCTGGGTGCTACGCGTTTGTCCGACACACGCGACCACCCCGACAGAACTATGCTTCGGTGCCTTAAGGCACCTGCCTTTGTGTCCATGACATATGGGCCCAACAGGTGGCTGGCCCACATGTCAGTGACCCAAAGGCAGTTGCCTTTAAGGCACCGAAGCAGCGTCCACCCCGACACGACCCTGGTTTGCCTGGTGCGCCTACATTTGAGAATGCAAATGAATCTTCTTTCATTTGCAAACGAATCTGTATGTATTACCATGCCCATGTTTTCCTTGCGATAATTAGTCATTCGAAACGAGATGCTCCATCCATTCACTTTTGTAAGTCGTTTCAGACAACTTAAAATGAACTGTTTTGCACATTGTCTGAAATGTCTTGAAGGTCTTCTAAAAGTGAACAGAGGGAGTACTATAAATTAATTAAGGAGTTATTTGAAAATAAATCAAAACGGTACCCACGCTAACGTGGATTAGAGTGTGTGTCACATAATTAGTTATTTGAATTAGAGTGTGTGTCACGTAGTTAGTTATTTGAATTAGAGTGTGTGTCACGTAGCGATCTCCAATTCTAACGTGGATTTCGCATTTCACTATATCCATGCTACTTTTTTAATACAAATTCATATGTATATGATGAACACCATGGTAGTGAGAAAACTTTTGGACGGATTCAAACATATGACCTACAAAATAGCACAACAAACCGAGTCAATGTCAACTTTTCGAAACTTAGTATGGCACGAATTCGAAATAATTACCCGTATGCCTGGTCCTCGGTTCAAATCCTACAATGTACACCGAAGTGAAACATTGATATTAAGTCTCGTACTATGTACATTCAAATGTTGTTTTTAGCCCCCCCCCCCCCCCCCCCCCCCCGCACAAACGCTACATACTTCCTGTATCGGTCAATCTTTGTCTCCTATCCACCTTAGGAAGCTATCGATTTCCAACACACGTTCATTCTTTCTCTCCATGTTTCGATCTCTAAGTCTCTCAACTACACAACCCCTTTTTCCACTCTGTTACCAAATGTATTTACCTCACACACCCGCCATTGCACCCCATGCCGACCTCTCTCTCTCCCCCCTCTCCCTCTCATCCTCTCCCGCTAAATACATGCATTGCCTATCTAGCCTCCCAACCTCTCGTGCATGCGCACGCACGCACGTTGTATATCTAGGTCACTCCCTCGAGACTGTCTCACTCTTTATTCCGCATGGCGGGCCACACTCGCTCAATCTCGCTCTCTTTATCTGAGTCTCGTTTAACCTCGTTTTCTTTCACACACAAATGATATATCTCCCTGTTCGGGCCTCGATCGACACACTCTATACTCTCTCACGCAGATTGTCTATCTAGGTTAGTCCATCCAAGCCGCCACCACTCTTTCGACCTCATGGTGGGCCACACTCACTCAATCTCTCTCTCTCTCTCTCTCTCTCTCTGTATGTCTCGATTGACCTTGCTCTTTCTCGAACAAAAATGATATATCACCATGTTTGAGCCCAATTCGACCTATTAACATTGTATACTCTCTCACGCACATCGTCTATCTAGGTCACTCTCTAAAACCCGTCTCACTCTTTCGATCGCACAGCGACCCTATGTGATCGGTTGACCTTGCTTCCTCCCACGCACAAAATATATCTACACGTCTGTGACTGGATCATCTCTCAAGCTCTATCTTACAGCCCTCACCCTTGCCAAAAAGCTCAATCGGACAATATCTCTCTAGAGCATATATATTTGTTCAATGAATGTCGGACCACACTCACTTTGTCTCTCTATCTATATATCTCTCGATTGACCTCGCTTTCTCACACCGTATCTTCCATGCGTTGAAGCTACTAGCCGGAGCTATTTACATTGCGAGGGGCACTCCAACCTTGGATTAATTTGTGTAGGCATTTATTCCGGTCGGTTTAGATTATATTTTCGTAGCATTCGACCCACAACTACTCCAATCACCGTAGTGGGTAATTAAGCTACGGGGAGCACCTAATATGAGCACCGGGGAGCCGTTGGATTGAAGATGCAGCGGCACACACGAGGCCTGAATGTTTCATTTGCAAAAAAACCTTTGGAGAGTTTGGAAATTGCGCATAATTACAAAGACTACTCCCAAGACATTGGATCTCACTTCCAACGGTGTAAAAACTCGTATCACCATAGTATCTAAGCTGTAGGGTGGATGTGATATTCTATGCCACTATCATTTTTGTTCCTAAACTTGCAAAAAAACGTGTAACTCGTGCCGTTACTTGTCTAACCGTGCAAAGTGTTTGTTCAAAAAAACCATCCTACACTGAAATATCGGAACAACACACGGGGGTCCCACTTGTCATTAATCAAATTTGGACCTAAAACTAACAAATCTGAAAGACGAGATTCGAACTGGCAACCTAGACTACAAAGCGTAAGTCGATAGCCTGAAAAAACGAACGGTTGTTGGCTTTGTCCCATAACTTGATTTTATACAGTACTTGCGTTGTGTAGAGTAGAGGGAGTGCCTCGTCAACACGTGCATGACAGTTATCTCACTTACTAGTGGGTCCCAGGTATGCGATCTCAATCTCTCTTCTCTCCATCGTCTAACCTTTGCACGGGCACACACGAAGAGTGGCGCTAGCTTGCCGTGGTATTATTACAACTAAAAAAATGGAAAATAGAAAAATCGCCTAGAACAAGAGACGTTGTGGCTGGTCGAGACGGAGCTAACCACATCTATCCTCCGTGCCACATTTGCATGATGAAGCTGTGTGGCTAGTGGGGTGTTTTCAACCGACTGGCTGGGTCCCGAGGTCGAACCATAGGTACTACGTCTGATACAGTATATTTTACACGCACATTTTTCCTCCATGCCGAGACATGGCACACCCTACCGCGCGGTTTCGGGGTCCTCCCGGGTGGTGCACGCATATATTCTTCCTGACATGGGACGCCCTACCGCGCGTTTTCTGGGTCCTCCTCGGTGGTAGCGCCGAAGCAAGTAAATGAGTTGTCAAATCACGAAAGACAACCTTTCCCGCCGAGTACATCAGTGAAGCATGGTGGCTAGCTAGTTGGGCTAGTTCGACCGATTTGTTTTTTCACCCCTTTTTTTATCTACTTGCCGGCTGGTAAATTTAAATATCCACCATGGCGTTGCTCTGGTGTTTGGGTGCGGAAGGATTTTTAATTTTTTGATTGACGGGAGCAGGCGCGGTAGGATTTTTAATTTTTTGATTGACGGGAGCAGGCGCGGCAGCAATTAGTCATGATGACTCCGCCTGTACCCACTGCTCCTTGATGTGAGAAGTCGTCGACTGGTGTTTTACCGTGGTGAAAACCAAAAGATTCCCCGCTCCCTCCGCCTTCCCGTAGATTGCATTGCCTTTCAGCCGTTTCGCCCCCTTTGCTTCGTCTCCCCATTGCTTCTACCTGGTGCCATGGCGGCGCAGCAGATCACGGAGTCCGAGGTGAGGCTCCGGACACAGGAGCTCCATGCCAAGGATGCGGAGCTCAGGGCCAAGGACGTGGAGCTCCATGAGCTCAAGGAGGAGAGGAGTGCCATGCTCCTCTGTTATGTGCGGGAGTTCACGGAGCTTCAAAAGCAGAAGGCGTCCACCACAAAGATGCTCGAGGCGTCGGCGGCGTTGCTGCAGAAAGCGGGAGATACGATAGGCCATCAGGGGAGCCGGCTGGAGCACGAGCGGGCCGATCGTGACGAGGTCCAGGATCGCCTCAGCCACCTGGTGAACCAAGTTGCCACACACGTGTTGTGGCTACGCAATGCCTACCGTCGTGCCAGCGCGACGATGCCGGCCGTCGGGCTAAACCCATTCGACCACCCGGTCGACTTCAACGAGCTGCGGCTTCCTGACCTGGTCTCCTTCTTCACCTATATCTCCGAGGAGCTGAGCCGTCTCCGTGCGATGGTGGGGGCTGAGCTGGACAAGGAGGGGTTGCGGGCTGCCATCGCCGTTGCCGGGCGAATCCTTTCAGAGCTCCGTCACCAGAATCCATTCGTGCCATTGGACGCCATCTTTAACGAGCTGGCTCCCGTCGACCGAGAGCGGGCTCTACGGGCGGATGCACCCTGCATCACCAACGTCGTGCGCCTCGAGAAGCAGAGGGACTTCGGTGGTGTTTAGGCGCCCTCTGCATGGGCATGTCCATGTCTCGATGCAACATGACCGTTGGATCAAACTCAGACGGTGCAGATCAGTCACTGTAGCACAAAGCGTGTGGGTGTGTTTGGTTGCATTCTCATCTCAATATAGTTGTTTCCTCTTCGTGTATTTTTGTCAACCTACTAGTGTGGACTCATGCACCCTTCATGCACTCTGCCAAACACCCAAAAGTGGGTCGAGAAGGGAACTTTTGCTCCCATCCCATGAAACCTTCATACACCCTGCCTAACACTATTCATGCTTCATATGGTTCATGTTTCGTGGAGTACTGTAGCACCATACTCTCTGTGCGCTATGGACCTAGTTCTGTTAACATTGATCTCACTGTCCATTCTCGACCGGACACTCGAAAAAGCGGTACTATGTTACATATAGGAGTGGTTGACATGCGCACAACATCATTTGTTATCGTCATATCTTACTACACTAGGAACAAGATTGTGTAGTACTGACGTATGAACCACTTCACATGCCTAGTAGTAGGAGCACTATGTATGTTCAAGTGCCTGCTGTGTTTCACACTCCTCCGTTGTAAGAGTGGAAACGCTTGCTGTAATCATTTTTTTCTTCTGAAAAACAATGGACACGCTCTACCATGTGGATCCTCCTCCAGCCATGCACTAAATTACTCACTTTCGCCGACATGTGGGACAGCCAGCATCGGGGTCCACCAGCCATGCACTAAATTACTCCGTAGTAGAGTGACGGTAGACTACCCCGATCGAAGCGTCGCAGTAATGCCCACTGAGCCATCAAATCACAAAACCCTCTCCTTTCCAGCAGTAAGTTGGACGGACGAAGCAACCATCATTTCACTCTTCTCTCTCAGCTTCCTCTCTATCCAACCCTCGCTTCTGCCTCATCCTGTTCCTCATTTCTTCAAGAAAACCCTGACCTGCTTCTGCCATTGTTCTTCTCTCCCAAAGAAGGAAAGGTGAGCGCATCAATGGTGTTGATTATGGCGAAGGCCCGGTCTTGCAACGCCGAGACTAATCCTATAACTCCCTCTCTTTTCTTCTTTTGGGTTTGTGATTATGGTTTCTTTTCTTTTATTTCTATTTGACAGTTTCTTGATGGACGCTAGAGCACCGGCCGAAGTGATGTCTATGGCTCTAGCCAAAACCGTCGAGGCTCATGGTACGAAGAAGCGCAAGCACCGCGCCGAGACTACCGCAGACAAGCTCAAAGCCATCGCCCTGTCCAAGCCCCCCTCTCCGGGATCCCTCATTAAGCAAGTCCAGGTAATATCTCTTCTTGACGATCTTTTTCTCGATCTTGATCGTGTTTTTTCATCTAACACGTAGTACTAGTACTAGTAGTACAACTTTCTGGGTGATCTTGCATGTGATTTTTGTGTGCCAAATGACGGTTCTAAATTCCTCTTTTGACCAAAACATGCGAGAGGTTGACACTGATTTCTTATAGATTACTTTCAACTACTTCCTCTGTCCCAAATTTCTTGTCTTAGATTTGTCTAGATACGGATGTATCTAATACCAAAATGTGACTTGATACATCCGTATCTAGACAAATCTAAGACAAGAATTTTGGGACGGAGGGAGTACTTTATGAACATCAATGCTACCTTCTAAGAGGGTATATTTGCCTCAGTAACTTGTGTTATGGATATTGCATGTAATCCCTCTGCTCTCATGCCTTTGAAGACATGTTCTAGTGTCTTTGTTCACTCATTTCTGTGCGTATATGTAGTCATATATCGACTATAATATCGAAAATCATCTTATATTTCTGAACGAAGGTAGTAATAAAATATGGTTTTTGTTTGAATTAGAACCAGGTCCGCGGTGGAGATGAAGTTCTCAAAGTCATGCCGTGTGAACTGGAAGACCTGATGATGAGTTCTACTGCTGAACTATCCAGCTGCTGTATCCTTGTCGCCACGTGTCCTGAACTAGTGTTTTCCTGTAGCATTGTTGTTAGGCGTGTTCTCAAGGCTGTACCTGACCACAACAATTCCCTGTTTGTGCCTTCGATTATGAAGGGTGTGGTTCTTGTAAAGCTTCCCAAAAAATCTGATGCGGCCTGTCTTCATCAACATGTTTATGAGTGGAAAGACCACTCTGTTAGGTTCTCCAAGGTGGACAAGATGGTGATGGTGCATGTAGACATCTCACACGAAGTCCATGTCCTAGTCAGTTATGCGGGGTTCATCCCGTAGGTCGGTGGCAAAAAATAGTCTGCAGAGTTTAGTTAGTGCAACTTTGCTTGTATGTAGTAAGTACTATTGTTAAGTACTTGATTTGTGTTTGTGAACCCTGTATTGTTTATTAGTACTGCCGCTTTTGGTGTGTAGTCAGTCCTGAGAATGGTCTATGTTAATGTCTGTCCACTCAATTTAGTCTGTATATTTTGAAGTATCCATATCATATTTTTTTGTGAGGACGGTCTATCAATTATGGTTACACTCCAATATATGTATGCATTGCAGGGTTTATCGCACCCACCAAGATTTCCAGCCCCATGGATGTTTGGTCCATACGATTTGTCACGACCTTTGGATTGTCCTGCTTTTGGGAGTAGGCGGGGCCCCTGCATGCCACGCGTAGTTGGACGATCAATCTTCTGTTTAGTACTTCAACATAGTGATTTCCTGGTAAGGATTCACTCGTGTCACATCAAGTAAATCTTATTGATTTACTGTCTAAATCTTATTGATTTAATGTCATGTTTTCTTTCTTTTCCTGCAATTTTACGATGCAGGTTTTGCCATGTGACATTCATCACAGAATAAACCGTTTGGTTTGCTCTACGATAGCTATTTTTGCAGGTTTCACTTATTATGTCGTGTCAATAACGAAGGCACTGTCCATCACTTATATTACTGGAAAAAATTGGATCAGTCTGTTGTCTGAGTACAAGATGAATCCCTATGATGAATTGCAGTTTGGTTTAACAAAAACTCCACAATTAGTCCTTCTTGCTTTGAAAAGAAATGAAGAAAAAACTTGATCACGGTCATGGATCCTAGTCAAGTTAGAAAGCTGATCATAGAAGACTAGACACGATAGCCGCTGTCTCGCACAGATCGAGCACCTACAGTTGCTCTAGCACTGACAGTGGCAGCAGCTCAGTCTGATCCAGCTGAGGATTGGGCACCGACCGTGTCAATGGATCAGTCCGATCTACCGGAGGATCGGGCATCGACACCGGCACCTGCTCCGCCACCGGCACCAGCTCTACAAGGAGCACCATCTCCGGCAGCAGCGGCGGCTTCGGCACCTACACCAACACTTGCACTTGCATCTGCTCCGGCCCGTGCAGTTGCACAGGCAATAGACTGGGCTGCAGTTCGCACTTCATATACCAAAGTCCTTACAAAAACCGACATGTCCACCTTCTTGGTAAGCATTGCCGCCCAAGTGCTTCGTTCTTTTTTCTTTCCATGTTGTTTCACATGATTCACTGTGTTAATCTAACTGTTTGGGTATGTCTTCTTGTTTGCAAACAGAGAATTCCTAGAGCAACGAGGGAGTCGTTCAACAATCCGGGCGACCGCGGCCAAGTTTCTCTTACCAGGCTCAACCTTGGTGTGAATGAAACTGCTCAATATATCGTAAGTACAAAAGATGGTCGCATGATGATTGATGCCAAAGGATGGTCAAGGTTCAAATCTAAATCATATATTGCGGTAGGGGATGATGTCAAAATCGAACTTTCTCGGCAAGGAGAGCTGGTCCAAATCAACTTTGAAATTCTTCAGTAGCAGCACACAACTGCCTAACTGATCTATCCTCCGAGAGATTTTGATGTAATAATCTGGCATGGTGAAACAAGTGTCCTGTGTGTATAAGTAGTACGATAGTATTATTTATCACATGGTATATCATTGATAGAATTGCAACTCTGATTGCTGGTTAGGAACTGTCGTTCGATTTCATTCAAATAGCTACTGTGCTTTATTCAATTTTGTGTATTCGCCTTGCGACAGCATCTAAAACCAGCACCGTACCGATCGCTTGCAATATGAAAAGCGCTGAGGTAGAACACATGGGCCCCCAAACATGTCGGGTCGGCCTGCAGCCCAAAGTCCAGAACCTGGTTTCGAGAAGCACTTGCTCAGTGCAGAAGTGGCGTCCTCCTCCTGCTGTGGGTTGGGCGAAGATGAATGTTGATGCTGCGTTATCTCGCACTGGTGAAAGGGGAGCCCTGGTAGTTGTGAGCCGGGATCATACATGCTTCTTCCTTGGAGCATCGACACTGGTGTGCGAAAGTGTTACTGATCCAGAGATCCTAGAGGCAATGGCATGTTGCGAGGGGCTATCTCTGGCTCTTGACTTAAACCTGCAACAAGTTCAGTTAGCACCGATTGTTCAGCAACAGTCAAGCATATCGGAGAGGCATACTTGGGGCCCAGCAAAGTTATTATGGACGAGATCAAGATGAAGAAGAATATGTTCCAAACCAAGGAGATCATACATGAAAAATGTGAGTGTAATGTTGAAGCGCATGTGCTCACAAAAGCTGCTACTTCTTTGCCCTGTGGACGCCATCTTTGGCTCACAGGAACCCCCGAAATTATTTGTATACGTATGACTGTTAATCTTCAATAAAGCAGCTTTTATCCCTCAAAAAAATCTGAGTATTATATTCTTAGCTGAACCCCCATAATGCCCGTGCGTTGCAGAGGGAGTATATTTCTCGGCAAGGTGAGCCTGTGATATAAAAGATTTGTATATTTCTTTACAGAGGGAGTATCTCTCTGTCAAAAAATATATTTATGTGTAACTAGTTACTCCTGTCTTTCTACTTCCTTTCACTGATATGTGGGGCAACCGACAACAGGGTCCACGTGCCATATGCACAAATTAGAGTGCACAACTTCATTATAGACACACCCCGGTCGTAGCGCCGCAGTAATGCCCAATGAGCCATCAAATCACAACCCCCCTTTCCAGCTTTAGCAGTAAGTTGTACGGACGAAGCGGCAATATTTCACTGGGCCTGAATCCCCTTCTCCCTCGTCTGCTTGTGTAGAGAAAACCCCCTCTCAGCGATTTCATAGGGTTTTCTCATGGAGAACCAGGTACGAATTCTTCATCCATCCCTGATAAACCCAAGTCCCTTGGTCGCAGGTAATCCTAGGATGGCAGCCGCCGCCGTTGATGCATTTTGCTACGTACTGAATCTAGTGTGTTTCATTTGCAGTGCCCAAAGTGCGAGTACCCTACAGGTTTTTGTGCCCTCGGTGAGACACCACACTTGTTGCTTCTCATCCTAACACAACATTTTGAAACACGCACATTATGTTCCTAGAATCCTCTTTTCTATCCGGGAGGGTTGGGGTTTTTTGAACATGTTGTGTTCTCATATTATTTTTCCTACAGTGTATTATTTGCTCTGCCAGAACACATGTACTCAAGATGCTCGGCCTTGCCATAACTGAATATACTAGTTTAATGGTCACAGTGAAGACAAGCCATGGATATAAGTTCCGAGTTGGGTTCATGAACCAAGAAGATCGCTGATTTTTTATGGCTGAACTTGGATAAACTTTCTCAAGTGTTACTGGCTGAAAGTTGGCGCACGAATGTTGAAGGAAATAGCAGAACCTGGTCTCATCTTCACTGCGATCTTCCACCCCGACGTCATTCCAATTGTTCATCCATGTTAGTTTTGTATCTGGTTCTTGCTTGTTGCCTTGATTACTTCTTAATCCACATATTCTGTCCAACTAATCACAATTTAACTTTAGAAGTAGCAATGAATCTCTCACGAAGATGCTACTTCCAACTAATATTTTCTTATAATTGGTGGCACGTGTAGGTTTTTTCAGAGTTAAGCAGTCTGCTCTTTTGTTACTCTGTAATAACTCGGCTGTTACTAATGGCACTGAAGTTGACTGGATCGACATCCACAAGTTCCTATGCTTTATTGATCGTCTTGAGGTCCTTGTGGGGCGTTTCAATGGTGGAAGGTCACGTGGGATTTTTGTGCCACTGCTGCACTCGTTGAACAGGTCCAACTGTGTCGAGAAACTTATGGTACGAGCTGTTTTCTGTTATATATTTTGTTCATAAACTATTGCTTATACACAGTTTTACAGCTGTGATCTTCTTTAAACAGGAACTGCCGAGTTCTATTGTTCCTATACAGATGCTTGACCATGGTCGAGTCAAACTTGCGCTTGGTCACAACATGATGTTTATGTCGACCTACACAATTCCCCTTGGAGGTGAAAAGATACTTATTCATGGGTGGTGTAAAATAATGAAGGCCCGTCCATCATGGAGAATAGGACAGAAGATTATGTTCATGCTTTTCCATGGCTCTAAAGTGAATACCTGTTTATTGACCACGTTGCGAGATG